>NC_080071.1:107780699-108097514 GCF_949987535.1 Balaenoptera acutorostrata
CCTGCTTTTCCTAAAATGAAATAATCTTAGGAGGTATAAAATTAGTTCCCTAACACTGAAGTTTAGCTGAAGAAATGCATACTAGCGTCTGCCCTGTGCTGGGCCCAAAGGGATGAAACAAATACAAACTGCTTCTCCTGGAGAAGCTCATGGTCAGTGGGGAGACAGGCACATCCATCAGTTGGTCCAGAGCCGCGTGACCTGAGCGGTGAGTCCTGGCATGAAATAGCCCTGGATGGATGGCGACTAGCTCTTTGGTTGGGTGAGGGAGGAGCTTCAAAGTAGAATGAAGACCAGCTAGGATATTTTTAGGATGGCAAAAGTTCAACGGGCAGACGAGGTGAACGATACTGTTCAGAGAAGGAGCCGCGGGGGCTCCTCTCAGATGTGAAAATCCACAGAGTGTGTTGAGGAACCATGATTTGTTTGACCTTGTCTGGGGCTTAAATAGGCATGGGTTTTGCCAGAGCTGTTTCATGGGATGTAGCAAAATTAGGATGTGAGCTGGGTGGGGGAGAAAGTGCTGAAAGAGGGAGAAGAATCTGGAACAAGGGGTGAGGTGGGGTGGGTCGCTCACAAATGTCCCCAGGGTCACAGACAACTGACCCTCACGTGTGTGTGTGTGTGAGAGAGAGCGAGACAGAGCAGAGAGAGGAAGGCAAGGAGGAAGGGATGGATCACAGAAGCATAATAAAGTCAGAGCCAGAAGGGAGTTTAATCCCTCCTTCCCCCAGCAGCACTACACGCCCACTTCCTAGCTGAGGCACTGGGCACACCGGGGCCACACCGCCAAGCTGGAAGCTGAACCTGCATCTGAATCACCCTCCCCGGGGCCGCAGCTCTCTGGGCTCAGCTCACCTGGTGCTCCCTGGGCGCACACACCTGGGAGTCAGCTGGAGCAGAGAAAATCACACAAGGCCTGTCCCCCAAGCTGGTATGACAGAAGATGTCAGAACCTGCAGGCTGGGGAGATGAAGGGACAGATACGGCCCCTGAGAAGGCCTTCCAGAAGCAGGACCTGTGGCATGATTGTGAAATGGATAGTTCGCTTTTGCTCCTCCTGGGTGTGTGCCACAGCCCTGAGGCTTAGGGTTGGGCTGGACCAGCCGTCACCCAGAGAAGGCACGTGCAGGACCACGGGCAGGTGCTGAGGATGGGATGGATGCCTGGGATCTCCAGCTGTTTTTGCTTCATCAGTACCAACATCTGGTGCCCACTGGAAAGTGTCCCATCGTCATTCCAGGCTCTTCCTGCTTCGGGCCACTGAAGATCACTCCCCACTGGGCCAACCCCGGATCCCGGGGACCCCTGCCAGGCTTGCCCCAGGCCCACAGTGAGGACAGGTTGTCACTCTACACCAGCCCCAGACCTGGGTTTTCTCTAGAACGGCCAGGTCCAATAGTACACTGTCCAACATGGTAACCACTGACCGCATGCGGCTTTGAGCACTTGAAATGTGGCTGGTCCAAGCGAGCATAAAATACCAGATTCAAGACTTAGTACCCAAAAAATAGCAAAATATCTCATTAATATAATATAATATATAATATAATGTAACCTCATTACATGTTGAAAAAATAATATTTTGATATACAGGCATACCTTGGAGATATTTCAGGTTCAGTTCCAAACGACCACCATAAAGCAAATATTGCAATAAAGTGAATGACATGAATTTTTTGGTTTGCTGTTGCATATAAAAGTTATGTATACACTATATGTAGTCTATTAAGTCTAAAAAAGCATTATGTCTAAAAAAACAATGTGCATACCTTAATTAAAACAATGCACATACTTTATTGCTTAAAAATGCTATCATCTGCGACTTCAGCGAGTCGTAGTAGTGACATCAAAGATCTCATAACAAATGTAATCATAATGAAAAACTTTGAAATATTGTGAGAATTACCAAAATGTGACACAGAGTCAGAAAGTGAGCAAATGCTTTTGGAAAAACAGCACCGAAAGACTTGCTCAAGGCAAGGTTAGCCACAAACCCTCAATTTGTAAAAAGACGTTATCTGCGAAGCGCAATAAAGCGAAGTGCAATAAATCAAGGAAGGCCTGCATTGGATTAAATAACATATACGTTGTATTTAGTTCTGCCTGTTCCTTTTTACTATTTTCCTGTGGCGACTAGCAACTTTAGGACTATGCACGTGCCGTTCAGACTGAGTTTCTACCGGACGACGCTGCTCTGGGGCATCCAGTTCTCACTTCCCCGGCTCCTTACGCTCCTTCCCCAAAATCTCTGAGCCCTGGCCCAGAATATGCTTGATGTCCGGCCCAGTGTGAAAACAGACGCCGATGTGCACAAACGGATCACACCAGGTGGGCAGTGGGTGCCCGTGTCACTCCTCCCGGTGTCCTAACATGGGAACTGAGTAGGATGGCCCACGAGGAGTCCCCCTGGGGCCCCGGCCAGCCCCATGGACCCTTTTCTTCCTGGCTTCTGCCGAAGGACTCAGCCTGCCTTTCTCTCCCCGTTCAGGCTATCTTCATCTGCTCCCTTCCTTGGAGGGGTCTCCCCCTAAGACCAGCTGATGAGTAGAACTCAAGAGTCCCCGGTGCCTCCTTTCCTTGCGGCCTTCCAATCATCTAAATCTGAAGGAGGCAAAATTACATGGTGTGAAGAACCAAGTGCTGGCCTCAGAGCCCAGGGTGTTGGGCTGCGGTCCGGGCTCCCCACCTCGTTAGTCGTGGGGCCCGGGGCACACTGCATCACCTCTGATCGTCAATCTCTCCCGCTGTCAGGTGAGCGCTCGGACCACTGTGTGGCTCTGACGGCCGGGTCCCGTAGGACCCGGCATGGAGTCTGCTTCCAGGGCGGCCCTTCACACCTGAATCAGAAGGAGACGCTTCATGAGACTTTCCTGGTGGTCCAGTGGTTAAGACTTCGCCTTCCAATGCAGGGGGTGCGGGGTCGATCCCTGGCCAGGGAGCTAAGATCCCACATGCCTCACGGCCAATAAACCAAAACAGAAGCAATGTTGTAACAAATTCAATAAAGACTTTAAAAATGGTCCACATTAAAAAAAAAAGAAAATCTTTTTTTTTTTTAATAAAAAGGAGATGCTTCAGACCTTTGCAGCTGAGAAATCAAAGGAAGGTAGAGGAGCGGACTCCAGGGGGATGCGTGAATGTGGAGGAAACGGAGAGCTGAGCATCCCGCACTTGCCTGGGAGACCGAGGGATGTCAGCCTGACTCAGAGGCCATCCTCACTGTCACGAGATACTCAGACCAAGACTTGAGTGCCCCCCGTAGTGTAAAGGGCCTCTCGATGAGCCGCAGGGGACCTTCGCGTGGAGAGGGGAGGAGAGGAGAGGAGAAAGTAGAAAGGGCACGAGAGGCAAGGTAGGAAGGAATCAAAGAGCGCTTTTTGCCCAAGGCCGGCCCTTGGTGTCACAACTCTAAAAGCAAAAGCACTGACGTGAGGCCCGCAGGACAGGCACGGCTCCGGTCCTGATCCAGGTTTTATACGGTCAATATGAGGGGTGAGGGTATGTGTAAAACCAGCACACTAATCACTCAGGACCCATGGGCTGCTGTCAGAAAGCAAATGCTATCTTTGCCTTTGATGCCTCTTGCCAAATTTATGAACTCGGGTTAAGGCCGGGTTGGGGGGTGGTCCTTTCCCTGCCCCTGGACAAAAGTGTAGGCTATCGGAAGAATCTTCTTACGATATAAAATGTTCCAGGACAGCGAATTCTCAAACACAGTCACAATGCAGAAATCAGAACGCCTGGGCCCGTAGAGTAAGCGAAATTTGGAGCCTGGGTGAAGTTAACTCTTCCCTGTTCCAAAGCAGATGTGCTGGGGGTGAGGAGCACATGACGGAGGTGCCGGGCCTCCCTTTCTGTCCCTCCTGAAAACTCACCCTGCTGTCCCACTGGAGCCCAGATCGGGAGCCCCCTCCCCACCCTCAGAGTGGAGGGAAAGACAGGAAAGGTGAACAGGGAGGATTTCCTGCAGCCATACTGTCACAGGATGGACTTGCCCTCTCTGGCCGGGAAAGGTCTAGAGCTGCATCCTCTCTGATGGGTGCCTTCATGACTCCTTTGCCGTCAGGTGCCGTGGCCTTGCCAGTGCCTCATCCTCTGCCTGGCCAAGCCGCCCGGCTTCTGGATGTCCATGGACCCATCCCACACTGACTCTCTCTGGTGGGATCCACCACTCCCCAAGGTGGTCTTTGGGGCAGAATATTAAATGGCTCTGGGCCAGCCCTGCCTTCAGGGGGCTCACTTCCTTCTAGGTCATGAGAAACAATCTCACAGCCTGTGTGCTGAATATTCTGGAAACCAAGATTGCCTGACTGTAGCTGCCCTTGCTAGCTCTCATGTACCAGCTGGACAGTTGACCCACGGCCATGTCTACAAGAATGAGGAGGGTGTCACAGCACCCCCTGCTGCAGAGGACACAGACTTGCAAGTGCCCTGCTGAGTCCCTTTCTTGATCTAATTTGAAATGGGAAATTAAGGTTCTTTGTCAATCGGGACAAAGAGAGGTGGAAACATCTCCAGGGAAATCCCTCTCCCCAGTCTTCTGTCTGTGCTCTCTGGACATTTTTACATCCTTAATTTGGGTTCAGAGTTCAAGAATCAGTCACAGGGACTTCCCTGGTGGTCCAGTGGCTAAAGTTTCACACTCCCAATGCAGGGGGACCAGGTTCAATCCCTGGTCAGGGAACTAGATCCCACATGCAGCAACTAAGAGTTCACATGCCACAATTAAAGATCCTGCATGACACAACTAAAAAAAATCCCGCATGTCGCAACAAAGATCCCATGTGCAGCAACTAAGACCCAGTGCAGCCAAACAAATAAATAACTAAATAAATATTTTTTAAAAAAGAATCAGCAACAGACATAGAAAACAAACTTACGTTTACCAAAAGGGAAAGGAGGGGAGAGATAAATTGGAAATTTGGGGTTAACAGATACACACTACTATATATAAAACAGATAAACAACAAGGACTTACTGTATAGCACAGGTAACTATATTTAATATCTTATAATAAGCTATAATGGAAAAGAATCTGAAAAAGAATATATATATTTATATATATATATATATATATATATATATATATATGTATCTGAATCACTTTCCTGTACACCTGAATCCTTATAAATCAACTATACTTCAGTAAAAAAATTAAAAAGTAAACAAAATGAACCTGATATTAAAATTAAATTTAAAAACTAAAATCAAAAATAAAACTACTTTTAAAAAAAGAATCAGATTGCCAGCTCTTTGCCACCTACTTTAAAATTCTGCAAGGTCTTCTTTGTAGAATGTGTCATGTATTGCCTTCAAGTCTCAAAAAGAAACTGAGATCAAAAGAGATCCATCTTCATATCTTGCTCTTTATACTTATATATTTCCTCCATCACTTCCATGAAGGATTTGTAGCAACTTACTATGTATACAAATTCAGTAGACTAGCATAGAAATACAACTTTTAAAAAATCAGAATCAGAAAAATTGGTGAAGTAGTATAACCAGAATATAATACCCAGGGAAAGATACTTTATTGTCATACTGTCATTAAAATTAGTCTGCAAATGTGGTGCCGAGCTTCCTGGCAGTCAAAGCAAGAAGGGGTAGTATACGATTTATTCCATTTACGTTTCTATGAGAGAAAATCTTAGCAGTTGTTTGAAGATAAAATAAAGCAAAGATTTTTTTTCAGATCCTTGGGTCAGAAAGAATGCCTCCCCCAGAACTTCTTATACTGGAACTAAGTGAGGAAAGAAAAATATCTGTGACAACATCTCTACAATTAACCCAAACTTCATCTCATTGGGAGCAATTCTTAAGAGGCCAAAAAAATGGGGTCTGATACTATGGCTCAGTACTGAGGATATTATATTAATGATTTCAAACATGCATGCCAAAAAGACATTTCCTTCTATGGAGGAAAAGAACTGCCTTGGTCCAAACTGCGCCTATGAAAGCAACTCATTTCAGAATGTGCGTCTGAGGACGGGCCTGGTGAGAGTTTGGGGTGTGAGGGATTTGTCACTGGCGAGGGAATGAATACGGATTGCTGGATTATGCAGAAACAGGCTCATGATTCCCCAGCCATGGAAGGAACAGCAAGTGACTTGCCAGTGTTTGGTCCTGACAGCCCTCATCAGAGGATCTAAACTTTCCTCAATAAGCAAAAAAGCCAAAGACAAATCCAGCCATGAAATATCACCAGAAGCAGCAGCTGCCTGGGAAGGAGACGCGAGGGGGTGGGCGGAGGGGGGGAGTGATGCCTCAGGGCCAGCGGACTTCACTGCTCCACTGCCGTCACTTGGGAGGGGCTCAACCCCACCCCAAGGGCTGTGCCGATGCTCCGTGACACCTGTCTGGACCCAGCTCCTCAGACCTCCTGTTTCCCTGGCACCCGCCCCATGGTGCCCACCTGCCAGGATGGCACCCTGCCTGGTAGGATGGGCAGAAAAGCTCCAGACACTTGGTCTTGCCAGTTCAATCCAGACTTAATAGAAAGAGGCAGAGAGTGCAGTCCCTGCTGTGCAAACGGATTGCTCCAGCGGCTCAGAACCCAGCTGAGCCCCATGGCACAGGAGCAGCTGTGCAACCCGAGGAGACTCGGCCATCCTCCCGCTGCCTGATGAAAGAAGCACAAAATAAGGGCACTCCACTTCCAGAAACTTCCAGAGAAGCTCACGCATTCCATCTGTGGGGTGATGGCATCCAGCCGTACAACTGTGTTTAAAGCTTGGAGCAAAGGGATCCGTACAGTGTGGCCAAGGCCTGGGGCCCTGCGTACTGGAGAGCCAGAGTATTCGCTGATGGACTGTATCTGCCTCGCGGGTCTGTGGTGAGGAGGATGACGTGGAAAGAGGCATGTGATGCCCTCAGCATAACTCCCGACACATAATAGGGGCCAAAGACCTTTTCATGTGACCACGCTGCTGAACAAGCAGGATTCTGGGATGCAATCATAAAGCTGCCCCGCTGCCTGTTCAAACCCCCCAGAGAGTCAGTGCCCACACACCCCATTTGTCCGCCCACCCCCCCGCCCCAGGTAGACAGAGGCCCCTTAGCTTCAAGCCACAAATACACTCTCAGTTCAGTAAGAAATATGCCCATTTCCCTGTAATAGTCACAGACTTCATTCTCAGTGAAAATGGAAGCTCCCTTTGCCCCAGCTCAGGCATGCTGCTGGCGGGGGGCTGGAGGTAGAAAGGGAAGGTGAGGAGTTAGGTGGGCTTCCCTCGTTCTCCGTCTTTCCCCTCTGTGACTCCATCTGCCTTGCTAATTAAGGTATCCACCCACTCAGGCGCTGGAGCTGGGGTAGGGAGGAGATGTGAGGGGGCAGGGGGGTCCCTGTCCCCCTCATCTTCTCCCCATGGCTAGCATCAGAGCTCTCCGGGCTTGGCCAGGCTTTAGAGACAGCTCTCTCATTGGGATCATGCATGGATTCTTCAGAGATCCCTGTGCCTCAGAGAAAGCTCATACCTCAAATTCCCTTGACAGGAAAATGCATCTCTTTTCAGCACCTCCTCAGTCTCTAGGCACCTGGAGGTACCCCCAGCAGCCTCCTGCTGAAGGGCCGTTTCCCCACTGGTCCCATCATGCGCCAGACTCTCCCACTTGTCTTGTGCGCATGGCTGACATTTTAGTCCACTGGAAACACCCAGTATTCCCTGTTGCCCCAGCACTCTTGGAGTGCAGGCTTCCCCTGGTACAGACACTCCACTCTGATCCACCTGCAGAATGCTTCCTATTGTTTTCTTTCTGATCAGGTAAGCATCTTTCTACAATGGACTGCATAATTTTCAGGGTATTAAATGCTTCCACATGCAGGAGAAAAGGGAACCCTCCTACACTGTTGGTGGGAATGTCAGTTGGTACAGCCACTATGGAGAACAGTATGGAGTTTCCCTAAAAAGCTAAAAATAGAGTTGCCATATGATCCAGCGTTTCCACTCCTGGGCATCTTTCCAGACAAAACTATAATTTGAAAAGATACATGCACCCCAATGTTCATTTCAGCACTGTTTACAATAGCCAAGACATGGAAGTAACCTAAATGCCTATCGAGAGATGAGTAGATGAAGAAGATGTGGTACATATATACAATGGAATATTATTCAGTCATAAAAAATAATAATATAATGTCATTTGCAGCAACATGGGTGGACCTAGAGATTGTCATACTAAGTGAAGTAAGTCAGACAGAGAAAGACAAATATATGATATCACTTATATGAGAAATCTAAGAAAATGATATAAATGAACTTATTTACAAAACAGAAACAGAGTCACAGACTTAGAAAACAAAATTACCGTTACCAAAGGGGAAAGGTGGGGGGAGGGATAAATTGGGCGTTTGTGATTAACATACACACACTACTATATTTAAGATAGATAACCAACAAAGACCTACTGTATAGCACAGGGAGCTCAGTATTCTGTAATAACCTAAATGGGAAAAGAATTTGAAAAAGAATAGATATATGTATATGTATAACTGAAGCACTTAGCTTTACACTTGAAACTAACACAATATTGTAAATCAAATATACCCCAATATAAACTAAAAATTAAAATAAATAAATAATAATAAATAATAATAAATAAAATAATAATAAACAATAACTGCTGTACAGTTTCTTCTGTACAGCAGAAATTAGCACAATATTGTAAATTAACAGTACTTCAATAACGAAATCCTTCCACATACAATCAGTTAAATATCTGCACCACGTGAACTCCATTTAAGCATGACATTCATTTCTCAAGGGGACCAGTGGAAATATGAAAAATCCAGTGAGTCCCTTGGACAACCACCATAACAGGTAAAAGAAAACAGCTGACTTTATAAAGTTAAATTGGTTCAGTTTTTATGGCTGTTTGATTGTTTGTGTTGCTGAATTCATTTGTACCTATTTGCATGTATACACGACTATTCTGAAGGAGAGCAAGCAAAAGAGGTCAGCCAGCGTCCCCAAAGAAGAAAAGAATTCCCAATGGACAGATTCCTGGTAAAGACAGCTGAGCCTCTGGCAGAACTGTGATGGGGGGAGAAGGGTGTCTACAGGCAGCACTTGCTGCAGCATTTTCAGGGCTCAGTGCAAAATGAAAAAGAAGAGCCCCTAGTTCAAATATTCGAGACAGCGACAACAGAGCATTGCACCAGCACAGGGCAGGAAGCTGGCCCATCTGCAGCACAGAGAAGGATGCTGACACCGGTCATGTTTTCCTTCCCCTTCCCCATGCCAGCAGCTCCAGAAACTCACAGAGATGCCAAAAAAAAAAAAAGACCCGAACTCTTAAACAAAATAATCCAGCTTCGAGTAGAAACATTACTTGTCTTTTTATAATTCTTCCTCAAATATAAACCTTCTAAATGGAAAACAATATACTACTCAGCACTGTATTGAGTGCTTCACTTTAGTATCTTCCTAGACTAATCTTAGAGTATTTTCACTGCTAATTAATACTTTTTTGCTTTTTATTCATGCAGAAAGAATCAATTCTTTAATTACAGACTGCTTAATAATATTCCTTTTTCTGTCCTTTAATGGCACAACCAGTTTATTTAGATGCAAACATCTAAGGATTTTTATTATCCCCTGGAGCCATTTCTCTTTTAAATCCTTTCAGTGATATAGTTGCTTTAAAGCAATAAGCAAGCCAAGGAGATGTAGCATGAAATTACATGCCATCTTCAGAGCTTTTGTAATTAAATAAAAATGTGTCACTTATAAGGTGATAATTCTTGATCAGTGGGTTTTCTGAAAGAGATTGGTGACTTTATGAATTAATTGGTATTGATATCATGTTCTGGAAGCATCACCAGGTTGTAGAGAGGTGGGGAATTCTTCTTTGCTAAAAGTAGTGGCCATTCCACTTGACAATAGCAGGCAGTAAAGTGGCAAAAACTCATGATGTTAGAGCCAGTCCGACCTGGATGTGAATGTCAGCTGACGTCTCCCATTTGGGTGACCTTGACCACTCACCCAATCTCTCTGAACCTGAATGATCTCTTTTGAAAAATAAAGATAGTAGCAGCTCATAAGTTGTTGGAAGGATTAAATGGGTTTACACCATACCTAGCATGTTAGTATTTTTATATTGTTATCCGTGACACCAGAGAAAGACAGAACGCTTAGAACTCTCTTAAATACGGTTCCTAACATGTTTCTCCCGAGGGAAATTATAATGATTACTGTGGCCCTGGAGCACAGGAGTTCCAGTGAAGCACTAAATACAGGTTTTTGCCACACCAAATCATGCAATTTTCCAGGATATGGTGTATATATTTTTTTCTTCTTGTTTTTCAGCATAAGTCATTTTCAGCAATAAAGAGAAAAGCATTCAAGGGCAAAACCATTTAAAAGCGTGTCTTTATTGCCAAAAGGAGAGGAGGGTTAGGAAATGGAGACGGTGGGGCCCTCTCCTGATAGTCTCGGCTTCCCGTGCCCTGACCGGGGGGACCAGTCCTTGCTAAGAGTGAGAGGATGCCTCTCATTTTAATCTCTTTCTTTCTGTGAGTTTTCTTGGAGATTCTCTAACCCAGTGGAGCAAAGCTGAGCTTTGTTTTAAATCTTCAACCACTGAATGTGATCATCTCCATCTTGGCAGGATCCCAAGTTCAGTAGGAGAGGGCTGGAGAGGCCCCGTGGCAGCCACACTGTCCTCTGGCTGTGTTTGGTTTTGTCCTGGGATCACAGCCACGCTGAAAACTGAGAGCATCTCCCTCGGGAAGAAATGGGACCTGGGCAAGAGCAGAGGGATGCAGCTGAATCCTCCCTGATGGGTCTCTGCCCTGGACCCTCCGTCCTCAGACACTCCTCCTGTGATGGCTGTGTGGTTATGGCTCCAGACCCCGCTCACCAGGCAGTTTGAGGCTGGATGTCCTGGGGTGCCAAGAGGGCACAGGGACCAGCTGGAGATAAGGGACCAAGTCACCTAGGAGACTGGACAAGAACCCCAAATGTGAACTCACAGCCCTGCCTTCTCTGAGTCACATCTACCTGTCGACTAGCACTTCCAGTGGTGAAGCTGGTTAAGTTAAACTCCCCCAGCTCTTCCACTGCCCAATGTGTGACTTGGGGAGTTAACGTTGGTCACTAAGTTTCAGTTTTCCTGCCTACCTTTTAATTTTTTTTAAATACCATGTTCTTGGGTTGGAAGAATCAATATTGTCAAAATGACTATACTACCCAAGGCAACCTACAGATTCAATGCAATCCCTATCAAGTTACCAATGGCATTTTCCACAGAACTAGAACAAAAAATTTTAAATGTGTATGAAACACAAAAGACCCCAAATAGCCAAAGCAATCCTGAGAAAGAAAAAGGGAGCTGGAGGAATAAAGTTCCCTGACTTCAAACTATATTACAAAGCTACAGTCATCAAAACAGTATGGTACTGGCACAAAAACAGAAATGTAGATCAATGGAACAGGATAGAATTTCCCTGTCTACCTTTTTAAACAGCCCTCCTCACTCCTTGCAAACCCACTGCTCTGTCCACATCTTTCTTCCCCTGTCCCCACCCCCACCCCATGCTCACACCTGCCCCTACTTGGGCACATGCTTTTAACAGCTGGGACACTGTCTGAAGACACCATCCTCTCTGGACAGTGAAGTCCTAACCGTCTTCTGAAATCCGTCCATCTGCCTCTCCCAGGAAGCCTACAGATCCTCCTGTAACTCACAGAGCCCTGTCTCTGGGTGCCAGGCTCTGTTCAGTGGGCTCATCTGGTTCTGTGGATGCCCTGCCTGCATGGTCAGGTGGAATCAGGAACCACATCCTAGGATTGTTCTGCTGGGTTTCACATGGTGTCTGTTAGAGGCCATGTGCAGATAAGAGATAGCAGCAATGGGAGAGACCTCCTGGGCTGAGAGGGTCCAGCTGGAATCCAAGATGGGGTGGTCACTCTCACTACTCCCTTCCTCCTGAGAGGCAGGAGGCATGATAGACTGGTGTCCATCATCTAATTGCCCAGCAGCTGACTCCACCCCTTCACTCACCGGCTGTGCAGTCTCAGAGGCATGAACTGATGTCATTAGGAGTCAGGCAGTGGATGTCCTACATACCATGAGAAGGAGATGCTCCACAGTCAGGCTCACTGACTTCAGAAATTTCCACTCTAGGCAAGGGGAGCAGGAATGCCCCAGTGCCCTAAAGGAAGAATTAGACATGGTCCTATTGACCCTCAACGACACTGCCACAAATTCCTGGTCTTATCACATAGGTCGGGACAAAGGTCATTCCCACAAAATGGATTTCTGCCTAAAAGGAAACTGAGACACTTGCAGCTATATGGATGGACCTAGAGATTATCATACTAAGTGAAATAAGTCAGACAGAGAAAGACAAATATCATATGATATCACTTATATGTGTAATCTAAAATATGACACAAACTTATTTACAAAACAGACTCACAGACATAGAGAACAGATTTGTGGTTGCCAAGGGGGAGGGGCTGGGGAGGGATGGATTGGGAGTTTGGGATTAGCAGATGCAAACTATTATATAGAGTGCATCAACAACAAGGTCCTACTGTATAGCACAGGGAACTGTATTCAATATGTGATAAACCATAATGGAAAAGAAAAAAGTAAAAAGGGAAATCGATGGCCTAACCTAGAATCCTACTAAGGAAACAAGATCTGTCTTATTGGAAAATTAAGGGAGGATAAAACCTGTCAATTCCCCCTTTAGAATTTGCCTCCTAAATTTAAAAAAAAAAATTACTCATAGGTACTCAAAGGCCTGAAGAGCATCCTTCCATCTTTATCTTTGACTGCCACTTCACAAACCTGGCATTCCCATTAAAAGGCTCTTTCATAAAGATCGGCTTTCAGAGTAGATTGATGAAAGAGACACTGGTGATAGATGATGTTGTCCTTTGTAGCCGAAGCCATTTCTGTTGCTACTGCTACAATCAGCAGCCACAAATGGGCCCATAAAATTAGCCATGTCCCTCGTGCCCCATTCAGGCCAGACACCTGGGACCATCATAATCCCATCCCTGACGATCTGTTGACAGGGACTGGTCCTGTGTATAATTCAATCAACCAGCCAACAGACCAGAAAGTACATGCTGAGCCCAAAGTATGCTCAGATCTATGCTGGGAGTGGCAGGATACTGAAGTGGTATATACATCCATTCCCAGATATTCACCAAGGACCCATGATTGCTCTGGCACCCACCTTCCTAGATACCAGGAGATAGAGCAGTAAATGTAACCAAAAGGTTACAGTCTAGTGGGAGAGTCAGGTGATAAGGAGTAAACAATAAATAAAGAGATGATTTCAGACAATGGTGAGTGTTACGGAAAAAGTTCAGCCAGGTAATAATGTGGTGATCAAGGAGAGTGTGATGGGGAAGGTGGTATAAAAGTTGGTCCTTGCCCACAGGGGGTTACATTCTAGTGGAGGAAATCACTTGACTCAACAACAGTTGACTCAACAACCCTAACCCTAACCCTAATGCTGACCCTAACCAACCCTAACCCAAAGCAATATAACTTAATGTAGTTGAGACCATCAGGGCTGTAAACATCACAGGCAGGGACAGGAGACAGAGACGATGACATCATCAGAGATGCATCCTGGAGGAGGAGACCCTGGAGTAAGAGTTACCAAAACCCAGCTTCCTTTATGAGCCAGATCTTACTCTACCCATTTTAGTGATGGGGAAGCTGAGACTCGGAAAAATTAAGTGACTCGTCCAAAGTTTGCTGCTTGTCAATGATGGTGCCAAGTCTTGGCTACCCAACACTTATGAAAATCTGATGTCATTGGGCTTCAGATGAGCCCTCAGCATCCATATGTTTGAGAACAACGTCCCAAGCATTATCTTTCCATGCTTCAGATGGCAGCTAAGACCGGAGGAGTTCTCCTGGAAACGTGGAGTCTCTCTGTAAAACCTGCAGCTCCAGCCCTGGGATCCCCCTCGGCTTCTGTCAGGCTCAGCTGGCTGCCATCCCTGCAGGGTCTGAGCTCACCAGAGTGACAGCTCTGCGGCTTCTCAGCTGGCAACAGCAGCGGCAGCTTCAGGTGATAAAACAGACAGGGACAGAGCGTGCCAAAGAATCCCCAGCTCCACTGTCATCACTAAACACACATAGCTCTCCCCCAGCCATCACACACCAGCTCCCAGTTATCAGGGAAGGTCGTGGGCCCAAGAGCTGCATCAGCCAACGGAGGACAAGACGGCACCATGGTTGGGGGTTGGCCGGCCTGAGCAACCCAGGGAATGGGACTCTGGATGCTTAGGGTTTGAGGTATATTTTTACTTCTCCCTCTTTTAAAAATCAACTTCACTGAGTTATAACTTACACACACTGAAACACATCTATTTTTCAACAAGTTCAATGAGTTTTGACAAATGTACACAGCCACACACTCAAGGATGGGCATGCTTCCAACAGGTCCACCCGTAAAATGTCCAACCCAACCAACAGGGATCTCACCACCTGAATGGTGGCCCAGGGAACCCTCTTTAATGTTTGTGAGCAGATAGTTTCAACCATTTATCCCTGATGGACACTGCAAGATCTGGGCCACCTAAGGTCTCTGAGAAACCAGGCAGCCAAAGGTCTGCATTCATCCACCAGTGGATAGGAAAGGCCTTCCCAAGCCCTGGCTACCTGAGAGGCAGCACAGTGAGTAGGGAGGAGAGCTAACTCTGGAGCCAGGCTGCAAATCCCACCCCACCTCTTTCCCATGCCTCAGCTTCCCCTCCCTGGGATGGAGAGCATTCAGCACCTCCTCATAGGGACATAATGAGATCCCCTGAGGTGTGTGAGATGCTTGTAAGCATGGCATAGCTTAAGTAGTGAGTGTTACATAAATACTACCCTTATCTCTGGTTCCAGGGATGGACAGAGGGAGACCCAGTCATTACACAGGCTTAAGGGAAGAAAAAAAAAAAAGGCATTTGGTCAGGAGAGAATGATCACCTTAGGGGGTTGGGTTCTTGCTTCCTACTTAACCTTCTTCAGAGAAGAAAACATGAACTGTTCATTTGGCTGTTGGTGTCCAAGTTATAGAAAGTTATAGGTGGGTGGATTCGGACATGCAGTAGACACCAGAGGTGGGACCTCATCCTTGGTGGCTACACCTGAATGGGGCCGCCTGGAGCCCCAGAGAGGATTCATGTCCTTTGGTAATTCCTCTGTCTCAGAAGCCAGACCAGGGCTGGGTCATTCATTCTGTGGCCACACCAAGGAAGGGTCACAAAGCCCACATCCTGCAAGCAAGTTTGAGGGGGAAATTCCCAGGATTTTCTGGACTGGATAGATCCTCCAATATGGCTTAAAGTATAAACATGACACAGGGCCATGGTTCACCCCCTCACAGCTACACCTAGATGGACCTTGGCACTACCCAAGAGCAAGGTCTGGAGGAAGAAGCCAATGTCATCCAAACAGGGAAGGTTCAGAGTGGCCCACAGCCACCAGTGAAGGTGGGGTGCACACTCAGTGCCCAGACATCCAGAATCTAACCCCTCACAGACCATTCCTCACTGTGGACGTCTCAGCCCACTGGTCGGTCTGCCTGCTATGAGCTCGGAGGCCAAGGACCTTATCCTTCTGTACCCCTAGCATCCAGAGAAATACTTGACACAAAGCAGGCCCAGAAAATGTTTATAGAAAAAATGAACAAGGGGAAAATAAACTAAGATGTCTCTAGTCCATCCTTACCTATGTGTGTTTATGTCAGGAAACAATGACACAGGCTACAGTGTCACCAGGACGTTGGCTGGAACAAAGCAGGCATCAACAAATGCTTGGTGAGTTAATCTGGGTTAATGAGGGTTCTTCTGTGAGGTGCCCATTTCTAGAATTTCCTCAGAGGCTGAAGACTACATCTGGGAATTCTACTTAAAGTATAGAAGTGTTGTTAGAAGTTTAGTATACATATCTCAGCTTTAAATATTTCCCTTTGCCACTAAAGTTGGCTTCTCTCATCAAATACTATGGGGAATATGAGACAAATTAAGATCACTGATCATTTGTGTGTAATATATTAGAGGCTTATAAAGTGTTTTATCTGCTTCTTGTTCCCTCTTTGCCTTGGCTACCAGTAAGCTTAGCACCAATGTGCAGTCTATAAAATTTGAAATTCTCTATTGCCCTATATGTTTCTATGTGCTGACCTTACAGATATTTATTTCTTTTCCTACCCTGATTATCTCTCTTGCCTGATTTCCTCATCTATTTTTCTCTTATTTTTCTGTAAGTCTCCTCAAGTCTTTTGATAAATAAGTAGATAGGTAAATAGTAGATATACATATACATGTACACATATGTAAGTTTATCATGTCCAGATACATTTTATAACCTCTCACAAAACTAATTCAGATTGTTCTGAATCCCTGATTCTATGGTTTATAGAATTTCAAAGCCCTCTGTCTCTCATTTCCACCAAGTCCCAAGAAAACTTCCAATGAGGTCCATCACTGATGTCCATGGGAAATCCAACTTACCCCCTAGCTTTGGTGAGTTTAGTCAACTTTATCAAAGATCTGGGATTCAGGGGTCAGTTCCCATGGGGAGCTGCTGATAACCCACTGCTCACATGTTCTGTTACAAGCTGAATGTTTGTATCCTCTCCAAAATTTGTATGTTGAAGCTCTAACCCCTAGTGAGACTGCATTTGGAGACTAGGCTTCTAAAGAAGATTAAATAAGGTCATAAGGGTGGGGCCCTGATCTGATAGGATTAGTGTCCTCATAAGAAGCAAGGTCAGCGAGACACCCCCCCCCACCACCACTGCCAATAAGGGCACACGAGGAGATGGCAGCTGCCGAAAAGCCAGGATATGGGTCCTCCCCAGAAAGCGAGGTCCCTGGCACCTTGGCCTTGGATCCACAGCCTCCAGAACTGTGAGAAAATAAATGTCTGCTGTTTAAAGCACCGAGTCTGTGGCACTTTGTTACAGCAGCCCAGGCAGACTAATGCAGGCTCCATCTTCATCGCTCCCTCTACCATCTCCTTCTCTAGGACCTCCCTTCTTCATATTCTTCCTTATTTTCTCATGTCAGTTCAGCCACTACATTCTGGTGGTTGAGCATGAAGTCTACCCCAAGAGACTTTTTGAAGTAATTCTTCCAAATGAATACAATGTTCTTCCTGAATGGAGTTCTGGTGCATACACTTGTCTCTGCTTCCTGACCTGTCATTAGGTAAATCCTGTTACTTCCATTTCAACAAGAATCTCACCTGGAGAAGCCCAGAGCTCTCTCGGTCCAGTTCTCACCTGGACCTTGGGGTCTGAGAAGCAGTGGATGTGTGGGAGGGGCCAGATGCACAAGGCTCTCTCCCAGGATCAAGTAATATCACCCAGTTAGAAAAGCTCATCAACATGCAAAGACTGCCTAAAAAATATGCTGTTTTGACCCCAGCATCTACTTACTGATCTAAAAGCAGTGTGGACACATTAGTTCATAGGACAAAAATGGACAGAAAGATGTGGAAATGTGGATTAGCCAATAATAGACCATCCTGAAGAGTTGGGCATACTTGGAATTGTGTGCAGAAAATTGCTCTTGTCTTCTCACGGATTAGGGAAGAAATAAATATAATCCATCATTTATCTAACTCATAGCAAGTAAGAGTGTTAGAAATAATCAACTCAAAATAAAGCTGGCAATGGCTAACTTTGCACATGGTAAAATTTGACCCAGAAAATTGGACTTTGTAGAATTAATGACCACAAAGAAAACTCACAATGGCAGAAGCCATAATCAGTAAAATTTCTTATTAATAATAAATCTGGCCAACAAATTAAATCTCTAGAGCAAAAACAATTGCATGAAAAGAATTGATTTAGATAAAAATAATTTCAGAGAAACAAAAGTGGAAACAATTGGAGGCAGTTTAACTGCACTTCATAGAAAATTGACCAAGAAATTAACTTGGATAATAGGGTTTAATCTGAAAAATACATTTTCAATGAATATTCCTCAGTATGGGTGTAATTCTTATTAAAATATTTGCATTCAAAATACTGAGTGTAGGGAACGGAGGATCTGGAATGTGGTCCCCGGGGCCCAGATACAGACAAAGTAGCCATGTTTGCATTCACGACCACAGCTGAAGCAATGCTCTACACTCAGTTAAAAGTTGTAGAAACAAGATCTATTTAATTATCTAAAGAGCAGGTAGCTCTACCTCTTTGGCCTGCTTAGTCAATAGACTGCCCTTCCAGGTACATATTTATCTTTCTTTTTTTTTTTTTAATTATTTATTTATTTATTTATTTATTTTTGGCTGTGTTGGGTCTTCATTTCTGTGCAAGGGCTTTCTCTAGTTGTGGCAAGTGGGAGCCACCCTTCATCGCGGTGCACGGGCCTCTCACTATCGCGGCCTCTCTTGTTGCGGAGCACAGGCGTCAGATGCGCAGGCTCAGTAGTAGTGGCTCACGGGCCCAGTTGCTCCGCGGCATGTGGGATCTTCCCAGACCAGGGCTTGAACCCGTATCCCCTGCATTGGCAGGCAGATTCTAAACCACTGTGTCACCAGGGAAGCCCCATATTTATCTCTTAATACCATTTTTTTCTTCCTGGCCCAGCCAGAAGAGAGCAAAGACCATTACCACGACCACCAGACACCCACCCACAAAACCCAATGTCTCCCCAACACTGGGATGCCCCATTAAGAACAGAAAGTGGTTCACATTTGTCAGCTAGGATTCTCTTGAACATAATATAAAAGTCTTGATTTTTGAACTCTATGGAGATGGCAACAGCTGATTATGCGGCACCTGGGAATCACTTCATTGTTGTTTCAAAACACTTTGCAGTTTTGCTGTTGAAAAAATTTGTTCAAAAGGGGGAAAGAATCTCCATACTGTTCTCATAGTGGCTGTAGCAATTTACATTCCCACCAACAGTGCAGGCGGGTTCCCTTTTAGGCCAGGAATAAGGATGCAGATGTTGAGAACGGACTTGAGGACCCAGGGGAGAATGGGGAGCCTAGGACGTAGTGAGAGTAGCATTGACATATATACACTACCAAATGTAAAATGGATGGTTAGTGGGAAGCAGCCGCATAGCACAGGGAGATCAGCTCAGTGATTTGTGATGACCTAGACGGGTGAAATAGGGAGAGTGGGAGGGAGGCTAAAGAGGGAGAGGATATGGGGATATATGTATATGTAGAGCTGATTCATTTTGTTGTACAACAGAAACTAACACAACATTGTAAAGCACTTATACTCCAATAAAAATGTATAAAAGGGGGGGGGGGGGAGGATAAGTGCTTCTTAAGTGTTGTCCCTGTAGACCTCATAGAAACCTCGCCCAGTAATCAGCATTATTACTTGTTTATTTATTTATTTTTGGCTGCATTGGGTCTTTATTGCTGTGTGCGGGCTTTCTCTAGTCGTGGAGAGTGGGAGCTACTCTTTGTTATGGTGCACAGGCTCTAGGCACGTGGGCTCAGTAGTTGTGGCTCACAGGCTTAGCTGCTCCGCGGCAAGTGGGATCTTCCCAGACTAGGGCTTGAACCCGTGTCCCCTGCGTTGGCAGGCGGATTCTTAACCACTGTACCACCAGGGAAGTCCCTTATTACTTGTTTAGATGTCTGTCCCTCTCATTAGTGGTGAACCCCATGAAGAGCTGGGTGGGTCTCCAGCCAAGGGCCATGCCTGACAGAGAAGGAACATTCACCTGTGTTTCCTGAGTGACCAGGTGAGATCAAGGGCCCAAAGAAACTGACAGAAAAGTAAATAGATTTCCTTTCAAAATAAAAATTTTACAGTTTTAAATGGGTTTATTAGCAGCAGGATGGGAGACCCACACCATTTAGAACTCATGCATAAAACAAAGAGAAAATGTTCAAGTGAATTAAATCCATTGCTTAAACCAGCCAGAAGCAGCTGGCCACTTGAAGGCTGAAAGTACCAACAGGAGGACAGTTTGCTAAATGTCCACATTCATGAATGTGTGCCCAGGTATATAACATGCATGATCCCACCGAATGGCAGCCCACCTCTAGGGCAGCCCATTTCACGGAAAGTGGACTGAATCTCAAAAAGATAATAAATCTAATTTACGGTTGTCAGTCGCAGCTCTGCATGAGAGCAACTGCGGGGTTTCTTTGTAACAGTTGCTCGAGCCCCATCCCACTGAAGGTTTTGACTTGGTGAGTCTGGAGTGAGCGAAGGCGTTTGTTATGTTTAGAAATCTCCCCAGGCAGTGCTGATGCTCAGAAACCTGGGCCCAGCAGAATCACCGGGGGAGCCTTTAAAATGCCACTGCGGGGGCGTTGCCCAACCAGTCCGATCAGAGTCTCCAACAGGGGCCAGAGCTTGGGGATTTCTAACAGCCAGGATGAGCGCTCTTGGGAACCAAAGCCTGCACTCTTTCCTCTGCATCATCTGTGTTCCTGGGCTGAAGGAGTGATGCTGTCTGCTCCCGGAAAGAGCCCTTGGCCATGACTGCATCGCAGCTGTATAAATCCGGTGTTTAGCAGCAGAGGCTGCTGTCTGCGTCTCTGAAGAGAAATCTGAAGGTGCTAACCTGTGAGGCCCTGGGGAGCAGGGGCCATGCCGCATGCATCTCGGTGCCCTGAGTGGATGCCTTTAATCGTTCTTGAACACTGCCCTTCGCCACAGACATTCCATCACGAGCCTAATAGGAGCATCGCCATAAAGTAAAGCAACGTCAGCTCCCTGGGAGGGACGGGGGTACAGGAGGCCCTGCTACTTGCTCCAGACAGCCCCATCTGGCTCTCAGGGTCCTGGGTGAAATCTGCTTCTGAAAACACCACAATGCCATGAGCCAACGTGGAGCCATGCTTACAGGTCAGGCTGACCCATCCTCATGGCCAGCATCTACCCAGCACACCGCACAGGAAGAGCTCGGTGCCAAATGCCTGGCCCACCACCTGGCAGGAGGCGACAAGAAAACCCTGGGTCTGCCCACCTTCACCTGGAGGTTTCACGTGGTGCAGATGGCTGATGGTCGGGCTGCGCCCTGGAACCTCGTGCTGACAGTGTGTTCAGGTTTCCCAAACTCTTTGCAAAGTCAGTTCTCTCTCTTCCAAGCCTCTGTTGGAGAAGCATGGAATGTTTGAGAGTGGCGATGGAAACTGATGGGCCGGGCGTGCTTTCCTTGGGGTCGGCCTGTCATCTTGAATGAGGAGTCACCGAGGACCTGCCACCCGCAGACAGGGCAGGTCAGGAGGTGCAGGGCCCCGGGAGTGGCTCTGTCAGCGGCACCCTTCGAGGTGAGATGTGCACAGTGCCAGAGAGGGGTTGCATTAGGGACAAGGAAAGGGGCACCAGGTCACAGGCCTGGGTCAGACTCCACCGCTACAGTCTGCTAGCCATGACCTTGGGCAGATGGCCTTCTCTGCACCTCTGTTTCTTCCTTTATGCAAAGGAGATTGGGATACCTACCTCACAACATTGCTGTGACAATTAGGGGAAGGTGGCAACAGGCCCAGCGCATAGCAGGTGCCTTACAACAGCTCTTAGCTCTTACCATCACCCTGAGATGCTCTGTGCTCAGTGCCTGCTCACGAAATATCTGTTATTTAAATGAATGAATAGGTGGATGAATTCATAAAGAGGAACTTTATAGGGAAACAACTCTTCTGGGAAAGAGAGAATACCCTTAGCCCAGTTTGTAAGTAGAGGTCAAAATGCAGAATTTTAACACTGTGGAAAACAGTATGGAGGTTCCTCAGAAAACTAAAAATACAGTTGCCATATGATCCTGCAATCCCACTGCTGGGCATATATCTGGACAAAACTATAATTCAAAAAGATACATGCACCCCAATGTTCATAACAGTCCTATTTATAATAGCCAAGACATGGAAGCAACCTAAATGTCCATCGACAGACGAATGGATAAAGAAGATGTGGTACATACACACAATGGAATACTACTCAGCCATAAAAAAGAATGAACTAATGCCATCTGCAGCAACATGAATGGACCTAGAGATTATCATACTAAATGAAGTAAGTCAGATAGAGAAAGACAAATACCACATGATATCACTTATATGTGGAATCTAAAATATGATACAAATCAACATATCTACAAAACAGAAACAGACGCACAGACATAGAGAACAGACCTGTGGTTGCCAAGGGAGATGGGGGAGGGGGGGATGGATTGGGAGTTTGGGATCAGCAGATGCAAACTGTTATATAGAGAATGGATAAACAACAAGGTCCTACTGTAGAGCACAGGGAACTATACTCCATATCCTGTGATAAACCATAATAGAAAAGAATACGAAAAAGAACATATATGTGTATAACTGAGTCACTTTTCTGTACAGTGGAAACTAATACAATTGTAAATCAACTAGACTTCAATAAAATAAATTTTAAAATAAATAAATAAAACTCCAGAATTTCAGAATAAACTGCAGCTGTCATTTTCTTGGTGCCAACTCTCCATGAGGCAGGGATCTCACAGCATCCCCTCAACCATCCAGAGTCCTTGTGTAGATATTATTTATTGATTAATCAGCTGGAGAAACCTTAGCTCCTGATGCATTGGCCTTGTGTGCTCCATCAAGCTCAGGTCTACAGGGCTTGGAAGGAATGGACATGCCCCCAGCACCCCATCGAGACTCCAGGGGCCTGACTTACCTGCTGCATATACACGTGCCTGATGTGACTTAAGCTTACTTACGTCATGTCAGCCTCCTAGGTGCCTAATGCACAGGCAACACTCAGACACCAGCCAACCACCAGATGGTTGAGTTACAGATAATCTATTCACTTCCTCACAATCACAAATACTTTTTGGATTTCCACAAGATACCGGGCACTATTCTCTGTGCTGAAAGTACAGATCAATGGCCTGTCTTCGTGGAGTTTACATTGTAAAGGGAGGAGACATAAAATAAGCTAATAAGTAAGTCTAAAATGGGTTAGGTACTGATAAGTGCCATCTAAAAAGAACCAGTTTGGGGAGATGGAAAGTAATGAATTGGGTCGTGTCCACAGAATGGGTAACCAAGGCCTCTCTGACAGCTTTGGGACAGAGATTTCAACACGGTGAGGGCACGAGCCAGGAGACTGGATCTGGGGAAGGTGGGGATGTTCAGGAGAAGACCTGGACTTCATTGTCTGTGGAGAGGAAGGAAGAGGCCAGATGGGGAAGCACGGAGGATGACAGGTGGGGCCTCAGAGGCCCAGCAGGGACTTGAGATTTCCTCAGAGCTAATAGGAGCCTCTCGAGGGCTGGACCAGAGGAACGGAACCATCTGCCATGGAAGATTTGGTCCGATTCCTCTGTCTGCTATTTGGGGGGCAGTCTACAAGGGTGAAGGAAGAAGGCAAATTAACAAGCCATATCATCAAGAACTGTTGTCAGAATTTGAACATATGAATTTATTTAATCCTTGCAACAACACTATGAGGGGGCTATTGTTTTCCTCATTTTATAAGTAGGGAAACTTAGAAACAGAGAGGTTAAGTAACTTGCTCAGTAACACACAGCCGGGAAGCAGTCAAGCCAGGATTTAAAGCAGGCAACTTGGTTCCTGAGTCCTTGCTGATAAGGCTTGTGCTGTATGGACCCATCCAGTGTAACCCTCTGTGGAGCATCAGGCAAAAAGCTGTCTTCCTAACATGGATAAGTGATAACTCATTCAACTAGAAACTCTCTGAGTAATAAAATAGATAACTAATAAGAACCTACTGTAGAGCACAGGGAATTCTCAACACTCTCTAATGACCTATATGGGAAAAGAATCTTAAAAAGAGTGGAGATATGTATATAGGTAACTGATTCACTGTGCTGGACACCTGAAACTAACACAACATTGTAAATCAACTATACTCCAATACAAATTTTTAAAATATCCTTGAGTAAATATATAGACCAAAAGAAGTCTAGTGTTGTTTGTTTATTTATCTATCTATCCCTATATCTCTTAACAAATACTTTGCTAAGGCTCAGCTAAGAAAAGAGTATATTAACATGAGTTAAGCTTATGACATCTTATTCCTAGGAGATACCTATGAAACAGGTATTCATCCCCATTTCACAGATGAAGAAACTGAGGCTCCAGCAAGTTTAAGTAACAGGCCCATGGTAGGGACTAAGATCTTGTTCTTACTCTAAACACTGTTGCCTGCACCCTCCATCTTCCCAATAGTCCCTGAAAGAAAACACACACTGTGTTCTCATAGGATGGGGGGAAGATTCCATGCTAGACACCCAGACAGGAGGCTTGGGCCAGAAGAATAAATGGGAAAATGTGGGGACTCTATATTCCGGGAGCAAAAATATTTAGCGTGGCCCGAAACCTCCAGGCCTGGGAAAGTGATACTGCCCCTATGAAACAAGGTCAACGGCTGTCAACAAGCTCTTCCCATTGGTGAAATCCAATGGGGGGACCAAGTTGGGACACCCTCAACGCTAAGTGAGAGGAGAAGAGAGTTCTCAGTGAGTCTCCCTGTCCAGGGGGAGCTGCACGTGGGGACATCTCAAACCACACTTCTGAAGTGATGGGCTCTGAGCTGTCAACACGCTCAGATGGAGAATGAACAAATCTCAGTAGGCTGCTCCCCAGACAATGTGCGACTGAGGTGCTGCAGCTGCTGAATATGCCAGCAAACTGCTGGCCACATTTGGAAGGCAGCCTGGAAACCAGAGAGGAGATATGACCCCTCCCTCCTGTAAAACTGCAGTTTCCTGACCTTAACTGTGATAGAACAAAGCTACAGAAGGTCAACTGCCCAGAGAAATCCAAACCTGGTTTTGTTATAGTCAGCATATCCTGAGCCCTGAAAATGTGCCAAGAACAACCTCAGAGATTTTCTCATCATTCAGTCTTACAACAACTAGATTAAGCGTGTTTTATCTCCATCTGATGTATGCTGAACCTGAGGCCAAGAGAAGCTAATGATGTCCCCAGGGCCACATAGCTGATAACTGGTTAATTCAAGATCCAAAGTTCAGCTCCTTAAATTGCAATGCCATAGTCCATTCACTTTGCCAGAGGTCAGGCCAACTCCACACATCAGCTCTTCCCCACACGTCCTCCTGCTGGCGGGCATCTTTACCTGACTAGTGGTGCTTCTCACCCCTCCCCAGCACACTCTCCACTTCAGCCCAGTGGCCGGGTGACGGCCTCTTTCCCAAAGACTCTAGGCTCCTCCCACATTGCAGGCCTTGCTACCCCTGCTGCTCACCATCCCACAGGTAGCCATGACCCCTCAGCCCCAACAAGCCACTATTCCCCGAGCACTCAGGAGCACCATCCACAGGCTTTGGCAGCCAAACCTCAAGCACGAATTGACTATAAGAATCAATGCACATATCACCAAAAAGAACACAAGTAACTAATGTTGGAGAGGATGTGGAGAAAAGGGAACTCTCCTACCCTGTTGGTGGGAATGTAAATTGGTGCAGGCACTATGAAAAGCAGTATGGAGTTTCCTCAAAAAAATAAAAATAGAAATACCATATCACCCGGCAATTCCACTCCTGAGTATATATCCAAAGAAAACAAAAACACTAATTGGAAAAAATACCTGCACCCAAACGTTCATAGCAGCATTATTTACAATTGCCAAGGTACGGAAACAACCTAGGTGACCATCAACAGATGAACAGATAAAGTTGTGGTATATATATATGGAATACTACTCAACCATAAAAAAAAAGAATGAAATGAAATTTGGCCATTTACAGCAACATGAATGGATTTGGAGGGCATTCTGCTAAGTGAAATAAGTCAGACAGAGAAAGACAAATATGGTAGGATATCATTTATATACGGAATCTAAAAAATACAACAGACTAGAAGAAGAAAACAAAAAAGAAGCAGACTCACAGATATAAAGAACAGACTAGTGGTTGGTTGCCAGTGGGGCGAGGGAAGGGGGAGGGGCAATATAGGGGTAGGGGGGAAAAAGGGGGTTATTTTGGGATTATATGAAATCATGTGTGTGAAAATTGTAAAGCACTATAGAATTCTTAAAACCCTCCATTCAGAGGGCAGACAGCAGAAGCAAGAAGGACTACAATCCTAAACCCTGTGGAACGAAAACTACATTCACAGAAAGACAGACAACATGAAAAGGCAAAGGACTATGTACCAGATGAAGGAACAAGATAAAACCCCAGAAAAAAAACTAAATGAAGTGGAGATACACAACATTCCAGAAAGAGATTTCAGAACAATGATAGTGAAGAAGGTCCAGGACCTAGGAAAAAGAATGGAGGCAAAGATGGAGAAGATGCAAGAAATGTTTAACAAAGACCTAGAAGAATTAAAAAACAAACACCTAGAAGAATTAAAGAACAAACAGACAGATGTGAAAAATACAATAACTGAAATGAAAAATACACTAGAAGGAATCAATAGCAGAATAACTAAGGGAGAAGAACAGATAAGTGACCTGGAAGAAAGAATGGTGGAATTCACTGCTGCAGAACAGAATAAAGAAAAAAGAATGAAAAGAAATGAAGACAGCCTAAGAGACCTCTGGGACAACATTAAACACACCAACATTCGCATTATAGGGGTCCCAGAAGGAGAAAAGAGAGAGAAAGGACCTGCGAAAATATTTGAAAAGACTATAGTCGAAAACTTCCCTAACATGGGAAAGGAAATAGCCACCAAAGTCCAGGAACTGCAGAGACTCCCAGGCAGGATAAACCCAAGGAGAAACATGCCAAGACACATAGTGCTCAAATTGACACAAATTAAAGACAAAGAAAATTTTTTTAAAGCAACAAGGGAAAACAGACAAATAATATACAAAGTACCTCCCATAAGGTTAACAACTGATTTCTCAGCAGAAGCTCTACAAGTTAGAAGGGAGTGGCACGATATATTTAAAGTGATGAAAGGCAAGAACCTACAACCAAGATTACTCTACCCAGCAAGGATCTCATTCAGATTCGACAGAGAAATCAAAAGCTTTAGAGACAAGCAAAAGCTAAGAGAATTCAGCACTATCAAACCAGCTCTACAACAAATGCTAAAGGAATTGCTCTAAGTGGGAAACACAAGAGAAGGAAAGGACCCACAAAAACAAACCCATAACAATTAAGAAAATGGTAATAGGAGCATACATGTAGATAATTATCTTAAACGTGAATGGATTAAAAGCTCCAACCAAAAGACATAGACTGGCTGAATGGATACAAAACAAGACCCATATATATGCTGTCTACCAGAGACCCAATTCAGACCTAGGGACACATACAGACTGAAAGTGAGGGGATGGAAAAAGTTATTCCATGCAAATGGAAATCAAAATAAAGCTGGAGTAGCAATACTCATATCAGATAAAATAGACTTTAAAATAAAGAATGTTACAAGAGACAAGAAAGAACACTACATAATGATCAAGGGATCAATCCAAGAAGAAGATATAACAATTACAAATATATATGCACCCAACAAAGGAGCACCTCAATACATAAGGCAACTGCTAACAGCTATAAATGAGGAAATTGACAGTAACACAATAATAGTGGGGGACTTTAACACCTCCCTTACACCAATGGACAGATCATCCAGACAGAAAATTAATAAGGAAACACAAGCTTTAAATGACACAATAGACCAGATAGCTTTAACTGATATTTATAGGATATTCCATCCAAAAACAGCAGGTTACACTTTCTTCACAAGTGCACACAGAACATTCTCTGGGATAGATCACATCTTGGGTCACAAATCAAGCCTCAGTAAAGTTAAGAAAATTGAAAGCATATAAAGCATCTTTTCTGACCACAACGCTATGAGATTAGAAATAAATGACAGGGAAAAGAACGTAAAAAACACAAACACATGGAGGTTAAACAATACATAACTAAATAACCAAGAGATAAATGAAGATGACAAAGAGTAAATCAAAAAATACCTAGAGACAAATGACAATGAAAACATGACAATCCAAAATCTATGGGATGCAGCAAAAGCAGTTCCAAGAGAGAAGTTTATAGCAATAAAATCCTACCTCAAGAAACCAGAAACATCTCAAATAAAGAATCTAACCTTACACCTAAAGGAACTACAGAAAGAAGAACAAACAAAACCCAAAATTAGGAGAAGGAAAGAAATTATAAAGATCAGAGCAGAAATAAATGAAATTGAAACAAAGAAAACAATAGCAAAGATCAATAAAACTAAAAGCTGGTTCTTTGAGAAGATAAACAAAATTGATAAACCATTAGCCAGACTCATCAAGAAAAAAAGGGAAAAGCCTCAAATCAACAGAATTAGAAATGAGAAAGGAGAAGTAACAACTGGCACTGCAGAAATACAAAGGGTCATGAGAGATTACTACAAGCAACTATATACCAATAAAATGGATAACCTGGAAGAAATGGACAAATTCTTAGAAAAGAACAAACTTCTGAGACTGAATCAGGAAGAAATAGAAAATATAAACAGACCAATTACAAGCACTGAAATTGAAACTGTGATTAAAAATCTTCTAACAAACAAAAGCCCAGGACCAGATGGTTTCACATGTGAATTCTTTCAAACATTTAGAGAAGAGCTAACACCCATTCTTCTCAAACTCTTCCAAAAAATTGCAGAGGAAAGAACACTCCCAAACTCATTCTACAAGGCCACCATCACCCTGATACCAAAACCAGACAAAGATACTACAAAAAAAGAAAATTACAGACCAATATCACTGATGAATGTACATGCAAAAATCCTCAACAAAATACTAGCAAACACAATCCAACAACACATTAAAAGGATCATACACCATGATCAAGTGGGATTTATCCCAGGGATGCAAAGATTCTTCAATATACACAAATAAATCAATGTGATACACCATATTAACAGAGTGAAGAATAAAAACCATATGATCATCTTAATAGATGCAGAAAAAGCTTTTGACAAAATTCAGCACCAATTTATGGTAAACACTCTCCAGAAAGTGAGCATAGAGGGAAACTACCTTAACATAAAAAAGGCCATATACAACAAACTCACAGAAAACATCATTCTCAATGGTGAAAAACTGAAAGCTTTTCCTCTAAGACCAGGAACAAGACAAGGAGGTCCACTCTCAACACTATTATTCAACATAGATTTGGAAGTCCTAACCACAGCAATCAGAGAAGAAAGAGAAATAAAAGGAATACACATTGGAATACACATTGGAAAAGAAATAAAACTACTAGAGCTAATCAATGAATTTGGTAAAGTTTCAGGATACAAAATTAATGCACAGAAATCTCTTGCATTCCTATACACTAACAATGAAAGATCAGAGAAATTAAGGAAACAATCCCATTCACCATTGCAACAACAAGAATAAAATACCTAGGGATAAACCTACATAAGGAGACAAAAGACCTGTATGCAGAAGACTATAAGACACTGATGAAAGAAATAAAAGATGACACAAACAGATGGAGAGATATACCATGTACTTGGATTGGAAGAATCAATATTGTGAAAATGACTCTACTACCCAAAGCAATCTACAGATTCAATGCAATCCTTATCAAATTACCAGTGGCATTTTTTACAGAACTAGAACAAAAAAATGCACAATTTGTAGGGAAACACAAAAGACCCCAAATAGCCAAAGCAATCTTGAGGGGAAAAGCAGAGCTAGAGGAATCAGACCCCCTGACTTCAGACTATACTACGAAGCTACAGTAATCAAGACAATATGGTACTGGCACAAAAACAGAAACATAGATCAATGGAACAGGATGGAAAGCCCAGAGATAAACCCATGCATCTATGGTCAACTAATCTATGACAAAGGAGGCAAAGATATACAGTGGAGAAAAGACAGTCTCTTCAATAAGTGGTGCTGGGAAGACTGAACAGTTACATGTGAAAGAATGAAATTAGAACACTTCCTAACACCACACACAAAAATAAACTCAAAATGGATTAAAGACCTAAATGTAAGACTGGACACTATAAAACTCTTAGAGGAAAACATAGGAAGAACACTTTGACATAAATCACAGCAAGATCTTTTTTGACCCACCTCCTAGAGTAATGGAAATAAAAACAAATATAAACAAATGGGACCTAATGAAATTTAAAAGCTTTTGCACAGCAAAGGAAACTACAAACAAGATGAAAAGACAACCCTCAGAATCGGATAAAGTATTTGCAAACCAATCAAAAAACCAAGGATTAATCTCCAAAATATATAAACAGTTCTTGCAGCTCAAAAAAAAAAACAAAGAGCCCCATCCAGAAATGGGCAGAAGACCTAAATAGATATTTCTTCTAAGAAGACATACAGATGACCAAGAGGCATATAAAAAGCTGCTCAACATCACTAATCATTAGAGAAATGCAAATCAAAACTACAATGAGGTATCACCTCACACCAGTCAAAATGGCCATCATCAAAAAATCTACAAACAACAGATGCTGGAGAGGGTATGGAGAAATGGGAACCCTCTTGCACTTTTGGAGGGAATGTAAATTGATATAGCCACTATGGAGAACAGTATGGAGGTTCCTTAAAAAGCTAAAATTAGAATTATTGTATGACCCAGCAATCCCACTACTGGGCATATACCCAGAGAAAATCATAATTCAAAAAGAGTCATGTACCACAATGTTCATTGCAGCTCTATTTACAATAGCCAGGTCATGGAAGCAACCTAAATGCTCATCGACAGGCAATGGATAAAGAAGATATGGTACATATATACAATGGAATATTACTCAGCCATTAAATGGAACGAAATTGGGTCATTTGTAGAGACGTGGATGGAGCTAGAGACTGTCATACAGAGTGAAATAAGTCAGAAAGAGAAAAACAAATATTGTATATTAACACATATATGTGGAATCTAGAAAAATTGTAGAGATGAACCAGTTTGCAAGGCAGAAGTAGAGACAGATATAGAGAACAAACGTATGGACACCAAGGGGGGAAAGCGGGGTGTGGGTGGTGGTGATGGGATGAATTGGGAGATTGGGATTGACATACATACACTAATATGTATAAAATAGATAACTAATAAAAACCTGCTGTATTAAAAAAATAAAATAAAACAAAATTCAAAAAAATAAATAGGGGCTTCCCTGGTGGCGCAGTGGTTGAGAGTCTGCCTGCCAATGCAGGGGACACGGGTTCGAGCCCTGGCCTGGGAAGATCCCACATGCCGCGGAGCAACTAGGCCCGTGAGCCACAATTGCTGAGCCTGCGCGTCTGGAGCCTGTGCTCCGCAACGAGAGGCCGCGATAGTGAGAGGCCCGCGCACTGCGATGAAGAGTGGCCCCCGCTTGCCGCGACTGGAGAGGGCCCTCGCGCAGAAACCAAGACCCAACACGGCCATAAATAAATTAATTAATTAAATTTTAAATAAATAAATAAATAAAATAAAAAATCTTCCATTCAATAATAAATAAATAAATAATAAGTAAATAAAAAGAATCAATAGAACAGTTAATAATTTGCTTTCTTGTATTGGTCTCCTATTGTTTCACTTTCTCCGTCAGGTTATGACATCTGTGAGCTCTGACAGTGAAGAGGGAAGAGGTGACAAGTGGCAGCGGGCAGCTGTCTGTCACATGTGCCCAGACCTCTGTGATTCCAGGAGTTGACCACACCAAGAGGAAATACAATAGGTAAGTAGAAAGTGTTGGTCTTTTACAGCCAAGGAGGATTGAGACTGGTCAAGCCTATAAAGAAGCAAGGGAGGGAGCTGAGGGGTATTTATGGGCTTCTGTAGCCTCAGGAAAGTGGGGTGGCCTGTGGATACACGCCAGAGCTTCACACTCTCAGATTCATCCACCCACCAGGCCAAGTTGTAAATAAAACTGAGCAGATGTGTCTTTAAATAGCTCCTATTTGTGTTACTCCAATGATCCCATGGAAGGTAGGTACAGCCCCCCTGTAGAGGTAATACTTGGACTAACAGAATTACAGTGTAAATCAGAAACAAATGAACACCATGGCAGAGTGGACAAGAGCCCAAGTTGCTGCCCTTGAATCCTGACTCTGATGCACTAACTGTACAAACAAAGGCAACTTCTCTGTACTTCACTTTGCTCATCTAGAAAGTGGGTTTAATAAGATTTAACAGGAGTTAACACTGGTTAAGCCTTTTCACAAGTTCCTGTCACATAGCTAGTGCTCAGTGAAGACTGTGCATTGCCATTTTTTGTTCTATATTTTCTATGCAGGAAAAAAAAAAGATGGTTGTGACTTTTTTCATTATCCAAGTTGAAGAAAACTATTCACACCAAGCTTGACCTGATTTCTTTTTTTTTAAATTTATTTATTTTATTTATTTATTTTTGGCTGTGTTGGGTCTTCATTGCTGCGCGCAGGCTTTCTCTAGTTGCAGCAAGTGGGGGCTGCTCTTTGTTGCTGTGCACGGGCTTCTCATTGCGGTGGCTTCTCTTGTTGCAGAGCACAGGCTTTAGGTATGTGGACTTCAGTAGTTGTGGCTCATGGGCTCCAGAGCACAGGCTCAGCAGTTGTGGCGCATGGGCCCAGTTGTTCCACAGCATGTGGGATATTCCTGGACCAGGACTCAAACCTGTGTCCCCTGCATTGGCAGGCAGATTCTTAACCAATGCAGCACCAGGAAAGCCCAAGCTGATTTCTTATATTTCAAAACTCTTTACTCACATTTAAACTTTTAACTTGTGTGAATGTATTTTTTACTTTATTTAATGGAAGTATAGTTGATTTACAATGTTGTGTTAATTTCTGCAATACAGCAAGGTGATTCAGTTATACATATATATACATTCTTTTTCATATTCTTTTCCATTATGTTTTATCACAGGATATTGAATATAGTTCCCTGTGCTATACAGTAGGACCTTGTTGTTCACCCATTCTATATATAATAGTTTGCATCTGCTAATCCCAACCTCCCAATCCATCCCTCCCCCAGCCCCCTCCTCCTTCGCAACCATAAGTCTGTTCTCTCTATCTCTGAGTCTGTTTCTCTTTCATAGATAAGCTTATTTGTGTCATATTTTAGATTCCAATATAAGCAATATCATATGATATTTGTCTTTCTCTGTCTGACTTACTTCACTTAGTATGATAATCTCTAGGTCCATCCATGTTGCTGCAAATGGCATTATTTCATTCTTTTTTATGGCTGAGTAGTATTCCATTGTGTGTGTATTTATATATATATATACATATCACATCTTCTTTATCCATTCATCTGTCGATGGGCATTTAGGTTGCTTCCATGTCTTGGCTATTGTGAATAGTGCTGCAATGAACATAGGGGTGCATGTATCTTTTTGAATTATAGTTTTGTCCAGATATATGCCCAGGAGTGGGATTGCTGGATCATATGGTGGCACTATTTTCAGTTCTTTGAGGAACCTCCATACTGCTGTCCATAGTGGCTGCACCAATTTACACTGTGTAAATGTATTTTGAATCAGTCCCAAAATGCATTGTACAAATAGACATCTCATGTTGGAATTCCCATCTCATCTGTGGGGAGCAGCCAAATGCCATTTGCTAACAATCCCCACCTCGATGGCTGAGCAGTGTCTGTCATCTCCCACACATGCTCATTGTACAAATTGCCATGTGCACGTCTTTGGCAACATAATGGAAAATAAGAAAAATCAAAGCATGTTTGTTCACTTACTTGATTCAATAAAAACACAAGAATATTCTGTAAAATTTTCAGTCGAGCATCACGTCAGCATTGGCCTCATGACTTGTTGCTGATGCCAAATCTGACATTCAAGGAAGGCACATCAATTTATTTCTGGGAACATGATACAGTGTTCTTAGATCAGGAGATCCAAGAACAAGGTGCCAAACCGCTCTATCAGTGAGAATTGTCACCTAGAGCACTAATTTTTTTAAAAATAACAGCAATAGAAAATAAGGCTCAGGAAAAAATTAGGTTCCGAAAGATTAAGTAATCTGCTTAAAGGCACACCATCATTTCTATTTCCAACAAGACTGAGCTACATAATTCAGACCAACCTTTCCTTTAAAGACCATAAAAAATCTGGACAAAAGAAAAAGAACAAAAATCTTGTTGAAAGCGCTGATCCACTAACAGATAGTAAGACTTATTTGGTTGAGCTCATCATTCAAGGTGACTTTAGCCATGGAGTATTTGCTGGTCAAGCTGAGATAGACCAAAGGCTGAGCTGTACCCTGAAACTTGTGGAACAAACAGGGCAAAATTATGGAAGGAAATCTAGGTAAACCACCCTTCATTTTGGTCTGGGAGGGACAAGAAAGCACTATATCCTAGGACTGAAATTAAACTGGATGTTTACCAGCTCTTTCACGGACAGCAGTCTGGCATCACATCATCTGATGGCCCAGAAAACCTCAATTTAGGTTTAACTGAATTTAGATTAAGATGGCCCAAAACAAGTAGTACCTCTAGACTCATGGTGAAAGCAATGGAAATCCTCTCCAGATGTACAGAATACCATGGTAGGCCTCAAGTTATTTCAACAAATACATTTTCACTGTAATGTCCAGAATATAGTCAAAGATTACCAGGCACATGTGAAGACAAACACCATGAGCTAGCAGAAAAACTGGACAACAGAAACAGACCAACAGAGACTCCAGATATTGAAATTATTAGATACTGATTATGAAACAACTATACTTAAATTCAATGCCATGAGCCAGGCTTTAAGTTTTCACAGAAAATCAGGATATCTAAAAAGTACCATCATAGATTTTTTTTAAAGAGTCAAATAGAAGTTTTGGACCTGAAATATACAATAATTTAAATTAAGATTTGAATGAACGAATTTACAAAAAATTAGATATAGGTGAGAAAAGACCATCCAGAATAAAACACTGTGTTACAAAAGGGGGGAGGGGAATAGAATTTTTTTTTTAATCCAAAATAATTTGAGAAAGAACAAAGTAAGAAAAATAGGACAGGATAGGCAAATAACTAGCACATCATGAGAAGGTAGATTTAAAGATAAATATAGCTATAATTTCAGTAAATGTCAATAAAAAATGCTTCAGTTAAAAGACTAAGATTATCATACTGGATTAGAAAGTTTATATTTTATTCTACTTAGAAGAACTGCATCTAAATTGTAAGGATACAAAAAAGGTTGAAAATAAAAAATGGTAAAGGGTATCCATGCAAACACTAACTAAAAGTAACTAGTGCAGCTATATTAACAAGAGCTAAAATAGAATCAGTGGCAAAAAAAATTATCAGAAATGAAGAGGATTATTTCTCAATAAAAACAGGATCAATTCACTAGGAATTATAACCATTCTAAATTTAGATGCACCTAATAACATGGCCTCTAAATATACAAAGCAAATATTTACAGAACTATAAGGACAAACAGACACATTTATAAGATAATGGCAGATGTTAACACACTCTCTCAGTAATTGATAAAATAAGCATACTTTTTTTTAAGTAAGGCTGTAGAACAATTTGACCTGATTAAAACAAACATACAAAATATAGCACCTAACGACTGAAAAATACTTAACTTTTTTTAATTGGCTATACTGTGAGCCACAAAGCAAGTCTTCACAAACTTCAGAAGGTTAAAATCATAAAGAGCTGCACTGTGCAATATGTTTCTCATGAGACACATATGGCTATTCAAAATTGTTAATTAAAATTAAATAAGATTTAAAAGTCAGTTCCTCAGTCACGCTAACCACATTTCAAGCAGTTAGTAACCACATGTAGCTAGTGTTTATTTGTAATTCTCAGTGCTTTTTCAGTTGTCTCTACAACATTTAAACCATATGAAAATATTTACTTAGCTGTCTCTTTACCAACAAACGTATTCTTTACTAATATGCGCTTTATCTGTCTTCCCACCTAGAAGTATATTCTGTGAGGTCAAGAACCATATTTGTCATATTCGCCCTGGGACCTACTTAGTGAAACTTTACTGAATTGATTAATTAATTAATGATTCTCTATTATATTTTCTTATAATGTAAACTGAAGTTGGTAGATTGAATGGCAGAACCACTCATGTCAAATGAAAATTTCAAGCAAAAAATTCTTAGAGAGAGAGAAGTGGAAAGATATTTCACTTTCTCTATTGATTATACATTCTAGAAATGATTCGTGTGGATTAGTGCTTCAATTTTGGATTTAGGAAATTATACAAATGTCTGAATGTAGGGGGCTGAGGCTCTGGATTCACACCTGCCTCGATGATCTAAAATTCCTCTCTTTTGGTATAAAGTTGTTCAGAATAACCTCATACTATTCTTTTGCCTCAGAATAAGGTATGGACTCTATCCACCAAGATCTATAGCAATGACCCAGAGTCACCAATGAAAGCAGGCATTCCTGTCAGCCTGAGAATGTCATGTTGTCATTGGAGCGGTTAGAAATGAGGCAGAAACAAAATCAGAAGTACCTTGTGTACCATCCTTTATCTTGAAGCCATTAGAGGGCCACCAGAAGGTTCTAAATAAAGAGGAGATGGCCTGGGATGCCCCAAATGTGAAGAAGAGTTTTGACTAATGGTTGAATTTTGGAGGACCTTCCAGCTTCCCTGAACTAGGTGCAAAGGTCACACTTTTTGCTTCACTGCCCCCATTTCAGAGAATGTTGGTTCCTGTGGAGAAGGGTTTCCCTACATGTAAAAAGTACACCTGTTGCCAGGCTTGGAGAATGGCATCACCTGCTGCCATGACACCAATAGACATGAATAAAATCTCCTAACATTTGCAAGCCAGATCAGTCTCTATCTTCTTTATAATAGTTATTCACAAAGAATCATTAACCTCTTATCATATGGCAGACACTGCTTTGGGTGCAGAGGTTTCAGCCACTAACTAGACAGGCAGGATCCCTGCTTTCACGGAGTTTGCATTCTGGAAGGAAACATAGCCAATAAGTAAGCACACAAACAAATATACAGAGTAATTTCAGACAGAGGTAAGTTCTACAAAGAAAATAAATCAGGTGACTTGGGACAGGAAAGTTGAGGGAGATGAGCTGGGGAGAGGGCTAGCTATTACTAAAAAGGTAAAAAAGAAATAAATAATGTCATTTGCAGCAACATGGCTGGACCTAGAGATTATCATACTAAGTGAAGTAAGTCAGACAGAGAAAAACAAATATCATGTGATATCACTTATATGTGGAATCTTAAAAATGATAAAAATGAACTTATTTACAAAACAGAAACAGACTCACAGACATAGAAAACAAACTTATGGTTACCAGAGGGGATAGTGGGAGTGGTGGGGGGAGATAAATTATATCTATAATCTGCATCTAATAATTTCAAAAAACAAACTTATGGTTACCAGAGGGGATAGCGGGAGTGGTAGGGGGAGATAAATTGGGATTAACATACACACACTACTACATATAAAATAGATAAACAACAAGGACCTACTGTAGGGCACAGAGAATTATACTCAGTATCTTGTAATAACCTATAATGGAAAAGAATCTGAAAAAGAATAGATATACATATGCATAACTGTATCACTTTGTTGAACACCTGAAACTAACACAACTTTGTAAATTAACTATACTTCAGTTAAAAAAATAAGTTTAAAAAAAGGTGATATTTGAAAAAGAAGGTAATGCTGACCCTGAGAAGCCCTCAAGCAGCACTCTCCAGTAGAACCTTCTGTGAGGATAAAACTGTTTCACAGCTGTGTTGTCCAACATGTGATTACAGAGCACTTGACATGTGGTTAGTGCACCTGGGGAACTGATTTTTAATCGATTTCATTTTGATCAATTTAATCATGGGCTAAGTGGCTTCCAGATCTTGAAGCAAGGCCTTCTATCAAGGGAAGAGCAAGTGCAGAAGCATCCACGGTGGGAGGGGGCCCTGTGTGTTTGAGACAGAAAGCCAGCCTCCTGAGCTAGGGAGCACCTGGGAGAGAGGTCGGCAGCCACCATACTGGGTCCTGTCTTATGCACTGCGAGGGGTTGGGTTTCATTCTAAGTAGAATTGGAAGCCAGTGGGAGGGTTTAACTGTAGGAACAACATGATCTGATTACCTAAGACAGGGGTGGGCAAGCTTTTCTTTTTCAGTTTTATTGGAGTAGAGTTGATTTACAATGTTGTGTTAGTTTCAGGTGTACAGCACAGTGATTCAGTTATACATACGCATATAGTTATTCTCTTTCAGATTTTTTTCCCTTATAAGTTATTACAGAATATTGAGTAGAGTTCCCTGTGCTCTACAGCAGGTCCTTGTTGATTATCTATTTTATACATAGTAGTGTGTGTATGTTAATCCCAAGTTCCTCATTTATCCTTCCCCATCCCATTCCCCTTTTGGTAACCATAAGTTTGTGGACAAGCTTTTCGTAAAGGGCCAGAGAGTAAATATCTCAGCCTTTGCACATCACACGGTCTCCATCACAATTGCCAAACTCTGACGTTGTAGCACAAAGATTGTCATAAACTAACTAAAAACAAACGAGCATGGTTGGGTTCCAATAGACTTTATGTATAACAATGGGCAGCTGTAGTTTGCCAACCCCTGACCTCAAAACCTCCTAGTAAACACTGCAAGCAACCTACTCCATACTCTCTCTTGCCTTCATCATGAATAACAGAACCCCAAATTTGTTCAAGGTAACAATACACTCATTTAAAACTGCTCACTCTCCCAGATCCCCTTGAAAATAGGGTTGTCCATGAAACTCAATTATGGCCAATGAGATGTAAATGGATATCTCCAGATAGGGTTTGGAAAGGAGCTTTTTAAGATGGGCAGCCTCAGCTGGCATGCTTTCATTCAGCCTTGTGTGCGTCTTTTTTCTTCTTCCTGTATGGAACTCAGATGGATTTGGAACAGACATCTGTGTACACAAGTCAACATAAATAAGAACAGAGGCTACATGCTAAGGATAGCAGAGAAAAATATACAGAGGGTCTGGTTTCTGGCACATTGCTTAGCAGCTGTACTAGCCATGGACTGACTTCTTCCACATTCAGGCTTTTCTAACTGGATACATTACTTCCAACTGAATGCCTTCCTAGCTGATACACAGAGATCTTCAAGATAATTTGGCTACCAACATGATGGGGCAGAGATGAGGGTAGAGGATTGTCATGATATTAATAAGAGATTATCTATCATAAGCTACTGCCGTGTAACAAACAGCCACAAAATCTCCTGGCATACAAAAATAAGCATCTATTTCTCATGGATCTGTGGTCCACTGGGGTGATTCTGATATCTTGGCTGTGCTCAAGTTGGGTGCAGGTCTGCTACACATGGCTCTCATCCACATTGGGTCAGCTGACTAGCCAGGGCATATTCTTTCCATGGCAATGGCCTAGGAAAAGTGGGGTGAACAGAACAGGCAAGGCTTCTTAAGTCCTGCGCCTGTCACTTCTATCCACATTCCATTGGCTAAAGTAAGCCGCATGACAGTCCAACATCCAGGACCAGAAAAGTACATTCCACATTTCATTGAAAGAAACACAAATTGCAGGGCAAATGGCATGGATAAGTGAGGGGTGAAGAACTGGGGCCAAGAATGTAATACCCACAGATAGAGAACACGGAGAAAGCAGAGCCAACTGGAGCAGATGCTTTGGTCACTTTGTGAAATCTTGCTGAGCCCTGGGGAATCTCTTTGAGAAAAGTTAGCTCTCAAGACTTCTTGCTGGAAGATGGAATAGGAATTATGCATTTCCCCTTCAAACATTCACATGTTCTACCCCCAAAACATCCATGACTCCCAGAAATCTTCTTAAGAATTCTATATATTCAAACAATGGTTTCCAGACCCTAAAATAATGTATGTGGAATAGTCATGCTCTGAAATTAGAGTTGAAGTAAGTCAGAAAGAGAAAGACAAAGACCATATGGTATCACTTATATGTGGAATCTAAAACAGGGCACAAATGAATCTATCTATGAAACAGAAACAGACTCACAGACATAGAGAACAGATTTGTGGCTGCCAAGGGGGAGGGAAATGGGAGAGGAATAGATTGGGAGTTGGGGATTAGCAGATGCAAACTATTATATACAAGATGGATAAACAACAAGGTCCTACTGTAGAGCACAGGGAACTATATTCAATATCCTGCAATAAACCATAATGAAAAAGAATATGAAAAAGAATGTATATTCGTGTATAACTGAATCACTTTGCCGTACAGCAGAAATTAACACAACATTGTAAATCAACTATACTTCAATAAAATAAATTTTTAAAAAAAGAAATCAGAGTTGTACTTTCCATGGGATTCTTTCCACTAAATAAAATAGTAACGCTACAATAACCTTAACACTAACTTTCAGTAATAAAGACCCTTGCTTGTATTTGGTCTTAGACCAGCCCTGATATAGGCAGTCTGGAACTGGGATCCCAATGATGACGATGATGTGATGATAGTAACTAACATACGTATATTTAGCACTTGTAGAGCACTAGATGCCGGGAACTGTTCTAAGCATTTGCAGCTTTAATTAATGTAGTCCTTTCAACAACCTCCTGCAGGAGGCACTAGGAGTACCACCAGTTTTCAGATGAGGAAACCTAAGGCACAGAGATGTTAACTACCTTGCCCATATCACACAGCAACTAAGTGGCACAAATAAGATTTGGACCCAGATAGTCTGGCCTCAGAGCCTGTGCATGTAACCACCACTTTAAACTGTTCATTAAGTGAGAAAACAACCCTAAGACACCAATAGAATAGGATCCACATTAATTGATTCACATTCATTGGCATCCCTTACTTATTCAAAGCAATTGAACTCATTTAAATCAACAGGTCTATGTAAACCTAGGAACTGCCACCTGTGAAAACTGTAGTCTCTTCCTCCTTTTCAGGAAGATTAGGATCATTAAGTTCTAGAGACAATGATAGTTTAATTAAAAGGCAACTGTAGCATGGGAATGTTTCATTTGGGAGAGCGAATTACGGCTTATTAGAACATCCCAAGGGGGACCAACCTGGTGATGGCTGATCAGATGTTGGAAGGATGTCATTGTTGGTGGCTGTAATTCTTGGACTTGAAAATGCGTGCTATAGCTCAGTACCCCACGAGCACCTGGGGACACAAAGTGGCAGTGGACAGCAAGCTTTCCACTCCTGCAGAAAGGCTGATTTATAAGGAAGTTGGTAACATATTTCTGCAGTGGAAAGAAAGCAAATCTAGGAGACCATGCACAGGGCTGCGGTCAGGCACTGTCTCCCAGGGTAACAGGCCCCCTGCTGGGTGGGCAGTGGGGATGCCAGGCTGGAATGGCACCTGGAAGCTGGACGGCCCCACCCAGTGGAAGAGACAGGGCTGAAACTGTTATTTTCACACCGCTTGGAAACAGACATCATGGGGTCTAAGAGTGCAGAGAAGGGACGGTACCATGCCTGGAAGGGGAGGGGCAGGCACAGCTCTCAAGGTCGACACAGCTCTCAAGGTCGGTACAGCCCTCAAGGTCGGCACAGCCCTGCCTTCCTGAGACAGAAGCGGCACCGAAGTGGAAACATCTTAAGGGCAAAACTTGTTCTATAAACGGGCATTGTTCTCATGATTCATTTTGCTCATCTTGACTTCACAAAATCAAACGGCTTAGAATGCAAGAGAGCTGAAATCATGGCAGCCAGGCCCCTTCGATTGTAAGCGAGAAAAACAAGGGGGGTCGAGTTCCTGAGGTAAGAATAAGATACTAGACTTACAACAGCTCTCTCAACTCTTAGCCCTTTAGCTATTTACTAACCTTCCAGTGAGTTAACTTGAACCCTACCTTCCCACGCATGCAGCCCTAAAGAATGATATTTACAGAGTCTTCAATAACTCGTGCTACGTGGAAAACGTTACAAAATTATATGCGCAAAATAATCTCAGCTACTGTGTGTGTTGAACCAACTGCATGACTTTGAAGAAAAGCAAGAAATTGGATAAACGGAAGGGAGAGGAATATTGTAGATTGGTAGAGACATGAGAACAAAATATCGATGCAGAAATGAGCCTGGTACACAAATAGCAATGGCGGCAAAAATGTCAGGATGCGGTAGAGATGCCAATGGAGTAAAACGGGTGCCGTGGGGGTAGCGACAGGCTTAGGACTCAGCCAGATGTGGGTTTAAATCCTAGCCAGCAGATAAATTCTTAACTTCCGAGTCCCATTTGCTCACTGATTTCTTCAGCAAATATTTCTCAAGCATCTGCTATGGGTAAAAATAAGAACTGGGTTGGGGGGGGGGATAAATTAGGAGGTTGGGATTAGCAGATATAAACTACTATATATAAAATAGATAAACAACAAGGACCTACTGTAGAGCACAGGGAATTATACTCAATATTTTGTAATAACCTATAATGGAAAAGAATCTGAAAAAGAATATATATATATGTATAACTGAATCACTTTGCTGTACACCTGAAACTAACACAACATTGTAACTCAACTATATTTCAATTTTTTTTTAAGTAAAAAAAAGAACTAGAGAACTAGAGTCTATAGAATTGGCTCAGTTTTCCCCACTAATCAAAATGAATACGATAATACCTACCATGCAGAGTTATTGTGACAACGCTAATAAAGCACCTGGCACATGACTCATCACACACACTTGGTAAGTGGTCCCAGTTGCTTTAGGCTGGAACTCTAGGTGGGGGTTCAATATAAGAATTCATGGAGTTAGGGTGGACTCCTACAACTCAGAAAACGTTCAGTGAAAAACAAAAATGAGGTGAGTCTCTCCCCAGCACCTTGCAATCCCCCAGCCCCACCCCTGTCATGTACACAGGCCACAAGTTCACAGCAGAGGATTTTCAAGGACATAATAGGAGCTGGTGAGCAGCAGACAGAAACACAAAGCTGCCTATTACGCTAAGCCACTTCCCATCCTGAGTGATCTGGTGCCATCAGGGAGAGCAAAGTCTCCGTGTCAGGCAGCCAGTAGCCTTTTCTAGATGGGCAGCCTTTCATTAGTAAAATGATATGAAGGAGAGGCAGCATTTTTTTTTAAAGGAAGAAAAACTGTCAGTAAGAAATAACGGACTCTAAACTTCACAATGAGCCTCAGGATCTTGGCGCTAAAGCCCAGGTTTCAAAGAATGCCTGCCTTTTGTTTCCAAAATGCTACGCCATGAGTGTCCTACACGGAGAAGAAGAAAAGGTCTCCGAGGAGGAGCAATGCTTGTCATCCTTTCAGAGCACTCAGGAGTATAAAAGTGGCTCATCTGAAATTGGAGAACCAACCAATTTGGATGTCAAGGTTTGGCTTATGAATGAATGGTGAAGAGAAGGATGTCCCCAGGAGGGAAGAGACATTCAAAGAGAATTATAGACTTTCAAAGCTGGAAGGAACTTCAGTCCTCAAAGGGTTGAGGCAACTGGAAGAAACCAGAAAAGCGAAGCAACTTGCCCAGAGGAACCCAGCTAGAGAGGACAGTGTCTTAGCTAGGGTTCCCTGGAGAGCAAAGACTTGGGTGCAGGCCACCTGTGCTGGGAGTGATCCCAGGAAACAAGGGCTGGGGAGACTGAGACAGGGAAGGAGGAAAAGCCAAGCAAAGATGGCATTGCCAAGGTCACTGCTACAGGCAACGGGAGCTCCTAGTCCAAAAGGACCCCCTGAGCAGCACACACAGTGCCCCTCAGGATTATTTGCCAGGAGGATGAGAGACAGGAGCATTGGTCTGGTCAGGTCCTGTCCCCGGTGGTAAAGGATGGATCCTGCAGGGCTTAACTCCCCTGCACATCTGCACACACACTGCGTGTGATTGAAAGAGCCTTAGGGCAGAAGGCCAAGTCAAGGAGCACATTCTTAAGGCCAGACACCATCAGCAGAAACAGAATCAAAGCCTGCACAGAACTGTCCAACCCTGTTGTGGCTGAACACAGAGGTGAGGTCAAGAGAATGCAAATCGGAGCACCAGTGGCATCTACTACAAACAGCAGATTTTGAGCTGATCCCATAATGCTAATGCATATTCTGTGGGTCACAGGTGTATGACAATGACCTGAACAGTTTCTGGAAGACTTAGGAAGCCCATGCTCCTATCACTACCATCTAACCAGATACTCTAGGTTCTAACCAGAAACTCAAGGTTCTAATCAGAGACTCATTTACATGTTGCCTTGAAGACCAAAACTGTAAAAAATCCACCATGTAATATTCCAACTCTACCTTGAGGTCACAAGGTGATCTTGAGTGCTGTTAAAAGGAAACTCTGAGCTCCTTGAAGGCACAGAAAATACTGTGTCCTAACAGGATGTTGAGATAGATAGCTTTCACCACGAAAGCACCCTTCAAGCCAGTTTTTATATCAATACGTAATAGAGCTCTGAAAGAAAATGGGTCAGTTCTAAAGGAACATTTAAGCAGCAGACCTCAAAAGCCCAGAATCGATGCTGCCCTTTCCTTGTTAGGCTGCTCCTTACTTCTTCAAGGAAATTCCATTGACAAATTAAATGTAGGACCAGTGAAGTGTCTGAGAATGTCAAAAAAAGTGACAGGAGATGCCAGAAATCTGTCATATCCATTTGCAATGATGCATACTAACAACCAAACAAGGCCTGCCACTCAATTCTATTGTTCCAGGAAGGCTGCCCGGTGCTATGCCATGCCTCTCAAACTTAGTTGGGCAAGCTCCCAGGGAACACAGCTGAATGCCAGGGGTCTGCAAGATGCTCAATAAACATGCATTTCTTCCAGGAGCATCTATTCTGCTCAAAGATATCAGCAGTTTTTATAGCTAAAAGGAAATGTGATGGAGTAGAATGGCAAATTGATATTAATTTTTAAGAGAACTTTTAAGAATTTTCATACCGTTATGGACAATTTGGGCAGTAGTCATCAGGCCCCCTAGGGGTACGAATTCACTCTCCTCTGCCCATAGAGTAATTCTGATGGAAAGGTTTAAAAATCACTGGTGAGGGGAAAAGCTCTCAGGCTCTAGATTCAAACATGTTTTTTTCCTACAGAGTCATTTGGGATGAGTTATTTAACTTTTCTAAGCCTCAGTTTCCTCCTCTGTTAAAGGTGGATAATAATGCCTACTTCTTGATGGGATATGTATATATATATATATGTAATGGAATACAACTCCACCATAAAAAAGAATGAAATAATGCCACTTGTAGCAACATGGATGGACCTAGAGATTATCATACTAAGTGAAGTAAGCCAGACAGAGAAAGACAAATGCCATATGATATCACTTATATGTGGAATCTAAAATATGACACAAATGAACCTATCTACGAAACAGAAACAGACTCACAGACATAGAGAACAGACTTGTGGTCACCAAGGGATGGCAGACGGGGTTGGAGGAGGGATGGAGTGGGAGTCTGGGATTTGCAAATGCAAACTATTATATATAGAATGGATAAACACAAGGTCTTACTGTATAGCAAGAGGAACTATATTCTAATATCCTGTGATAAACCATAATGGAAAAGAATATGAAAAAGAATGTATATGCATGTATAACTGAATCACGTTACTGTAGAGCAGAAATTAACACAACATTGTAAATCAACAGTACTTCAATAAACTATATTAAAAAATAATAATAATGCCTACTTCTTAGGGTTGTTGGGAAAATTAAATGGAACAGTATGATAAAATGACTAGAATACAGTCAGTACATAATAAACACGTCTAATTCCTTATAAGATGGAAGCAAATGGAAATTCAAATAGATTCAAGAAGGGTTTAAATAGCAGAACAATGACCGCTCTGTTCACTAAGGGTCTGTGGTAGCCTGATTGCATTAATGGCCCCAGCTTTAACCCTCCCATCCCCACATTCCCACCCTTTGCTCTGTGACCTTGTGGTGCCCTCCTACTCTGATTCTGTGCTTGGCCATATGACTGGTGTCTTAGTCTGTTTGGGCTGCTGTAACAGGATGGTTGTGAACAATAGAAATTCATTTCTCACCGTTCTAAAGGAAGGGAAGTCAAGAAACTGGCAGATTTGGTAACTGGTGAGAACCCACTTACTGGTTCACAGACCCCAACCTTCTCTCTGTAACCTCACAGAGCAGAAGGGGTGAGGGAGTGCTCTGGGGTGTCTCTTATAAGGACACAAATCAAATTCATGGGGGCCCACCCTCATGATCTAATCACCTCCCAAAGGCCCAACCCCCTAATACCAGCACATTGAGCATTATGTTTCAGCAGATGAATTTGGAAGGGGACTCAAACATTCTGTCTATAGCATCTGGCTTTAAATAGTGGAATGTAGGGGTACATGACACAAGCAGAGGCCTTAAAGGTGTCTTCACTCTGAACTTGGTCTGCTTTGCCATTTCCCATCACCTTGAGAAGGACATGGTCGGGGTAACCTGCTGAAACAGAAAGCACGGGGGAGTAGAGCCCAGCCATCTCAGTGGTCCCAGCCAAGACCTTTCTGGATAGGCCAATGTCCAGCCAGCCCCTAAGAATGTGGGCCAGCCAAGTCAGGGTCACCTGGCCAGCCTGCAGCAGACCCCTGACACAAGACCAAGCCCAACCAGTGAGCAAAATAACTATGTATTACTGAGGGCCACTGAGCTATTCTAGGTGTTTGCTACATAGAAGGGGTAATTCACAGCTGACCCAGTGTTGTGGCTGAGTTGTGTTCCCCCCAATATTCATATGTTGAAGCCTTAACCCTCAGGACCTCAAAAAGCGACTGTATTTGGAGATGGGGCCTTTAGAGAGATAGTTAACTTAAAATGAGGTCTTTAGGGTTGGCCCTGATCTGCTGTCACTTGTGTCCCTATAAGAAGAGGAAATGTGGGCACACAAAGAGCCACCCGGGGCTCACATGCACGGAGGAAAGACCACATGAGAACACATTGAGGAGGTGACCCCCTACAAGCCAAGGAGAGAGGCCTGGAAACAATGCTTCCATAATGGTCCTCAGAGAAAACCAATATGGCAGCACTTTGATGTTGGAGTTTCAGCCTCCAGAATGGTGAGAAAAGAAATGTTTTGTTTAAGCCACCAGGTCTGTGGTATTCTGCTGTTGCTGACCAACACACCATGATCACTGAGCCTTGGACAAGAGGCAGGCACTTAGACAAGACAAAAGGCGGGTACTTTACTTGTGTCACAGCTCTGTGTGATGGGCTTTGGAACCCTGTGTCCAGGTGAGACATCTCAGTCTGGGAGGCAGACAAGGGTGCAGCTGGAGAGGTGGGTCCTGGGCATTCAGAGGGGTCTCTGGGCTGGTGTCCTTTTCATTGTGCATAACGAGGAGGTGAGGAGTGGTGGACAGTTCTACCAACATTTTTACCCTTGTCCCTTGTCAAGATGAAACTCTCATCATGTTTTTAAGGACATAATTTGCCTGCCAAGAGTGAACACATGTCAAAGTTTTACTTAACTGATCATTGGAGAATCCAGCAGAAGGGCACCCCCAAGAGCTCTGTGCAATAATTGCTGTAATAAAAGTTGCTGTAATGAAAATTAAAACTAAAGACTTTTTAAATAGAGCGATAATTGCTGTAATAAAAATGAAAACTAAAGACTTTTTAAATAGTATTTTAAAATAATAATAATAAACCCATTATAGGTTAATGTAAATTGCAAATAACATACTTTTATGAAAAATAACTATTTTCCAACAGAAAAAATTTTTAGTGAGAAAAGTGGGCATGTTTTACATTTTTGTAAATTTCCTTTGATGTCTGGCTTAATAGAACACAGCTGGACTCTCATATCTGCTTCTGCATTCAGTCTGTTACTACATGTCATTTTGGTTGAGTAGACAAAGGAAATCCAACCTCATCCAGATATGCTGTCAAAACAGGGAGGAGGGGTATATTAATAACCCTTCTAGATCATTCTGGATCATTTTCTTTGACACTCCACTAAAACTGAACAAGTGGTCGTTTCTCCTTGCAAGTTGTGATGAGCAATATGAGTAACTTTTGTTCTGAAACCACATCAATAACTTTTTGTATTGTTACAGTAAAACCCCTTGGTCCACCTTATACTTTAAATGGATATTTTACCCATGCATTATTTTCTCATGATTGGTCATTTAGGAAATGTTGATTCAGTGCATTCTACAGATCTTCCAAATGTTGACACACTTGATTATACTATAGCAAAAAATTCATTAATATCACCACTGATTTTGTCAGTGAAACAGATTTTTTTTTTTTACTGTATGTGGCAGGAAGTATGCAATAACGAGGGCTATGATTTGTGCTAAGGTACGAGCCGTTTTACCCACTATTGGTTTTGTCCCAGGTGCAAATGTCAACCCAGCAAAAAATGCAAATAACATCTTCATGGTATCATGAAAATAGTTTTGAGCTCACAGACACCCTGCAAGGGTTTTGGCATTCCCAGGGATTTCCTAGCCCACACTTTGGGAAGTACTTTTCCAGCAAGATGCTGAAGAGATAAGCTGTCATCTCTTTGACTTGTCTCCAAGTTTTAACTCATATTTCTTAATACCTCTGACTTTCACAAAAATAAACAGAGATCATTCAACCAGCATTGGTGTTACTGACCAGGGTTTTTGGCCTCATTAATCAGTAGAAATTGATCAGAGGCCAGACAAGAAATTCAGGCAAGGCTTTATTGGGGCCCCTGTTGCAGCAGGGGAGATCGAAAACAAGTAACAGATTCCCTTGCTTGCTCACTCACCGAGAGGGGGCGAGCTGGTTCCTCATATGGGGTGAGGGTAGTGGTGTGCCCAGGGGTTGAGGCAGAGGAGTGGCTGAGGTGGTTTGCCCACCCCTTAGGTGGTGTTGAGTGCAGGGGGCATGCGCAGTACCCTGCTTTTGCTCCCAGATCTTAAGAAATGGCAGTTGGATTTTTGGTCTTTTTGTCCATAATTTGCCCCAACTGTACATGCATGCAGTTATTTTTAGTCCCTTATAGTTTCTTTGTATTTTGTTGCTTGGAGACATTTGTCCAGGTGCAAGCACTGCAGCAAAGGGTTCCAGGTCCCAGGTCCCAGCCTGTCTCATTGGGAGCAGGGGAGGGTTAGGGTTAGGGTTTGGGTTAGGGTTAGGGTTAGGGTTAGGGTTAGGGTTAGGGTTAGGGTTAGGGTTATGACAGGTGAGAGGGGGAGGGTTGCATGTCTGTCACTCCCCGAAGTACGAAATGTGTAAGCGGGACCACTCTGAAGAAGGGAAATTGTCTCCCGATTTGGCTCTGCCGGTGAGAGCGTGACACCAAAAGCAGGCATTAAGTCAGGGAAATCTCCCTGAAAGCAGATCTGACTACCCAAAAGCAAGAGGGGTGGGCTCACAAGTTTTTAACTGCAACCCAATGTTCGTTTACCATTAATCAACAAAGTTAATTAGCAGATAATCACTGCCCCTTAGGGTGTGTGCTACGCAAAGCTCTCAGCAGATAAATGCATTTCAAAACAAAACAAACAACCCAACTCTTTAGAAATTAGTGTGAACGTAGTCTTTTGTCTCCACCTTGTAGATAGCATACAGATGATTTTCCCTTGAGGATGTCTAGGCTCTTATGAGCCCCGGGCCCCATGTTTTCTAAATGGAGTGCATGGAGTGGGCGGGGTTAAGAGCATGCACCAGTCAGCCAATTATTGACCAAGGTTTCCCATGCCAGGAGATCCAGACAAAACGCTGAGCAAAAACAGACCTGGTCCCCACTCAAGGTCCAGTAGGAGGGAGGCTTTCAAGAGAGAGCCACACAATTGAATGCGCAATTACAGAGTGCCCTGAGGAAAAGGAATGTGGTACCATGAGAATATATTTTTTAAAAAAATAATGGAGGAGGGATGGATCAGGAGTTAGGGGTTAGCAGATGCAAACTATTATATACAGAATGGATAAACATCAAGGTCCTACTGTAGAGCACAGGGAACTATATTCAATACCTTGTGATAAACCATAATGGAAAAGAATATGAAAAAGAAGATATATATATATGTGTGTGTGTGTGTATAACTGAATCACTTTGCTGTACAGTAGAAATTATCACAACATTGTAAATCAACTATACTTGAATAAAATAATTTGTTTTAAAAAAACCATCTTGGAATTCCCTGGTGGTCCAGTGGTTAGGACTCTGTGCTCCCACTGCAGGGGGCAAGGGTTCGATCCCTGGTCGGGGAACTAAGACCCCCACAAGCCACGCAGCTCAGACAAAAACAAACAAACAAACAAAAAACATCTTGGCCTGGAAGCAAAGTCTTCTGCTCTGTTATCTGGAGACTGGGTAGGAGCTCATGGTCACAGGCTGCTGGGGGACAAAGAGACACAGGTGATGAGACCCTGTATCAGCACAGAGGAAGGTGCACCAACATTGTTAAGAAGCACGAGAGTGAGGGAAGGTGAAAGTCAGACCAGATCAATTGAAGAATGTGGATCGTTACACTGAGAGCAATGGGCAGCCACTGAGGACTCTTCAGCAGGGTCTGGTGTCATGATTCAATTTGCATTGAAAATAACACTGAATATGCAGTGTGGCGGATGGTGAAAGAGCCACCCAAGTGAAATAAGGAGACTACCTAGGACATCACAGATGTCAGTGGCAGGGACCAGGACGGTGATGGCAGAGAGGGAAAGAATGGTGCATCCCAGGAATGCTGAGTTGACAAAATTGGCCACGACTTGGTGGCGGAAAGGATCTGAAGGTGCAAAGAGGGGGAGGTATAAAGGTTAACTCCTAGCTCGTTGGTTTGTGTAATTGGATGGATGTTAGAGACGGCTGGCAGAGGGCAGGCTGGGGAGGAAGTTCCTGTGTCCTGCCTTGGCCGTGTGGAGTTTGAGGTGTGATGCACAACTGAAGATGCGACATGGGGTGAGCTGTCCGATTTAGGGGTTTGGAGCTCAGGGGTAAGGTCTGGAATGGATAGAACCTTAGATCATTTAAGCCACAGATGTGGAAGGCATTTGCCAGGGAAGAGTGAGAAAAGGAGAAGGAGGAGGAGGAGGAAAGGGAAGGGAAGAGGACAGGAGGGAAAAGAAACTAGAAGAGGAGAAAAGAGGAAGAGGAAGGGATGAGAAATGAGAGAGGAGAGAAAAGGCATGGCTGGAAGAGCCCCCCCCCCTCATAGCTGAGTACAGAAGGGGATGCTGCAAAGGAAACAAAAAGTGCCCAGAGAAGCCAGGAAAGGGATCCAAAAAGCATGGTACCATGGAAGGCACGGCAAGGGCAGGAAGAGAAGGTGTCCATGACTATAGGGTTACGGAGGCTGCTGTGGGGGGCGGGGGGTGTCCTCCATTTGCCCTCCAGGATGGATGCCATCTCCACCCTCTTCCTTCACCCTGCTCTCTGCCCTGGGGGCTGACCAGCGGAGCCATGGCTCCTGTGTGGATTTGGCCAATAAGGAGCCCTGGCAGGAACTCAAGAGAAGGAGAAGAGGGAGGTCAAGACATATCTTCATCAGCCCCATCCCTGCAAGGTCATGAGAGCTGACTGTGCCCCTCAACCCAAGGTCACTGTTCCTCAAAGGACTCTCTTCCCCCGAATTCCCTCCTGGCCCAGGGTACCACTGCCTTCGTTGCTACAAGGCTCTGGAAGAGAAAGCCAGACTTTTATACCCCCAAACTGATGGGTGATTAGATGGAGGTCACCCCAGGAAGAGCTGGGCTGCACACAAAGCAGCTGGGGTGTGAGTCCCACACTCCTGCAGGGGGCCCTGACAGCACATCCCAGCATCCATCACACCCACCTCTTACGCCACTCAGATCCTTTTGGTGTGAGTCTGGGGACAGTTCCTCCAGGATCCTGGTGGGCTGCTCTGCCAGGGGAAAATTCAGAAGAGTTAGTAAGGTTAGTGGGACCAATCAGAAACCCTGTCGCAGCATCTGACCTCGGGCCCCAAGTTGAAACTCATCATCCCCTCCCCACCAGCCATTCTCGATTTTCCTTACCTCGGTCCACACTTCTGCTGGTCTTGGTACCTCACCTGGTGGCATGACCCCGATGTCATTCCCGAGGGGCCTGAGCCCCCAGTCGCCATGCCCTACCCAGGCAGAGTTGGTGCACTGGTCTTGTCCATTCACTGCTATCATTGGGCAAAGGAATGCCAAGAAGCCCCAAATGGATAACCTGAATGCCACACAATTCCTCCCAGCCCCACTACATAACAGCAGTCCTTTCCACTCCTGATGATCAATGTTAATCGCCTCTACCAAGATGGTGGCCCCTTGCCTTGCCTGTGGGTGTTTTCACACAAGTAGCCAAAGTGCCCAGGTGGCAGCTGTAGTTTGCTGGCCAATGGGAACCTCATTGTGTCCTGTGGTAGAGTGTTCCTCTTTGGGGGACCAGGAGCTTGAAACCCACGGAGCCCAGATTTGCAGATACAAGAAACCCAAATTCTCTGACTAGGTTGCTGGGTGAGGCCACTCCGGCTCCCACTCCTTGGCGTGGATCATTCCCAGACCATTGCCAAGGGGTTTCTCATCAGCTGAGGCACCCCCTGAATGAGGTGACAGTGGATGGTTTTCTGCAGGCAGCTTTCCCAGGAGCTGGCTAATTAAAGTCCTTCATTGTTGGGGGTGGGGGGCAGGATTGGAGAGTGCAACACAGCACCCAACACAAGCAGTGGTTAGAAGAAACGAATATATGGCTATGTGTAACTGAGTCACTTTGCTGTATAGCAGAAATTAATACAACATTGTAAATCAACTATACTCCAATAAAATAAATTAAATTAATTAATTAAAATAATGTTTTAAAAAAAAAGAAGAAGAAGAAGAAAGGGAGAAAGAATGGGTCCAGCTGTGAGTATATGTGGATGTGAGATGGTGGGAAAGTCTGATGAATTCACTTTTCTCTGAGAAGAGACAAGATGCTCTGCTCAAATTGGGGGAGGCGGGGGAGAGGCTGTTTGTGGGACAGTGCATTGTCCTGAGAAACTTGGTGATATCTCTGAGACCAGTAATCAAGAATTTATAGTAATATCAATTTTGTCTTCTTGGAGATGTGGCTATGCCATGTTTTTGCAGGTGGGGTGAAAAAAATTGCCACTTTCATGCAGGGTGAGTTTTGCACAGGGAGGGTCAGAATATCAGAAAGATGTGCGTGGGAATCTAATCTCTTTAAGAAGCAAGTGGATGGATTAACAGAGGGTGAAATAGTCAGCAGCACTGAGGGCCTGATAAGACTGAAGAACCAGCTTAAAGGGAATCATTAAATGAGCAACCAGGTAACAGAAAATTGTGATCAGACAGCAGGAGGCTGGAATTAGCAAAACTCTGGACGTGGAGCAATTTCTGGCAAGCTCCATCATGTGACCAGTCAGGGGCTGGCTGAGGTGGAGAGGGGGAAAGAATTACAGGAGCCGAGAGAGTGACCGGTGTATTGGAAGGGCCATCTGCATGGATGGGGGACTCGCTCAGGACCTGGCAGGCTTGGAGTTGAGAAGACAGAGCAGTGCCACAGGCCAAAAGCTTCTGCAAAAGATCAGAGTGACCAGAGGTGTATCCAACCACCTCTGTGAAACCTTGATATCCAAAAAATTACAACAAAGCGTTTCACATAAATTATTTGATTTGACTTCCACAAAAGCTCTGCAGGATAGGCAAGAGTGTTACTGAACCAGTCTTGGGTCCACTCGCCCACAAGCAGTAAAGCCAACCTACTGACACTGGGTTGTGGTGAAGACAAGTACAGCGTTTATTGCAGGCACCAAGCAAGGAGAACGGGCAGCTCATGCTCACAAGACTCAAATCCCCCAATGGCTTTCAGGGAAGGGGTTTTAAAGGCATTTGGAGGGAGGGGGCTGCAGGTTACATGATCAGCTTGTGCACAATTTTCGGATTGCCTGGCCTCAAGGTGAATTTTCAAGCATCATCCACCTTCTGGTTTCAACCAGTCTAGTATCTATGGTTTCAACCAGTCTAGGGTCTATGTTGTTGTAGTCAGTAGTTTTCATCTGGTGAGGGTCTGCTTCCTATAAAAACAACTTAGGAATGTGTGTCAGGCCTGTATCTGTATCTTTCAGGGAACTCTTAAGTTCAGTGACTCTGCATGTAGCTGACTTATAGTCTAAATTGTTACCAGTTCCCCAGCCCAACAGCTATTCTTTGTTTCTACACAGAATGTGAAGGAATCTTCACATTCCTAATAATTAACTCTTTTTTTTTAATAGATCTTTATTGGAGTATAATTGCTTCATAATACTGTGTTAGTTTCTGTTGCACAACAAAGCAAATCAGCCATATGCATACACATGTCCCCATATCCCCTCCCTCTTGCATCTCCTTCCCACCCTCCCTATCCCACCCCTCTAGGTGGTCACAAAGCACCAAGCTGATCTCCCTGTGCTATGTGGCTGCTTCCCACTAGCAATCTGTTTTACATTTAGTAGTGTATATATGTCCATGCCACTCTCTCACTTCGTCCCAGCTTACCCTTCCCCCTCCCCATGTCCTCAAGTCCATTCCCTATGTCTGCGTCTTTATTTCTGTCCTGCCCCTAGGTTCTTCAGAACCTTTTTTTTTTTTTTTTTTTTTTTTTAGATTCCATATATATGGGTTAGCATACGGTATTTGTTTTTCTCTTTCTGACTTACTTCACTCTGTATGACAGACTCTAGGTCCATCCACCTCATTAAGCCAGCCTTTAGAGACTGAAGGGAGGCCTGGGAGACTAAAGCCTTTTACTTCAAAGGACAGGGATGCAGACCGGTATATGGTTTCAAGGGCACTGTTTTCTCTGCTTGCTGCCAGGAAAAAGAAGTGCTCCGGGATTAGATGAGCTCCCAAGAGCCGGGACTGGAGACCTCATCAGAGGACCCTGTCTCATCTAGAAAGCTCTCCTGACCCCCCAGAGAGGGGCGACCACTCCCTCCGTGGGCCCTTCCTTACTGCTTCTATCCCACCTGGCTCCTACGTCCTTCTGTGTCTTCTGTCCACCAGTAGTGAGGCTGGTAGTGGTAGAAATTGTGTTTCATGTGGCACCAAGCACTCAATATGTATTCAGGGAAGGAATTCTGATGCCTGGGTCTATGCTTTCTACCCGTGGGAGACAGAATCTGGGGTTTGGCCTTTTTCTTTCTTCACATTAGCGTCAACTTACAATGGTTACCTGAACTTGAAAATGGATATGTTGGCACATGTTGGGGGAAGGAATGCCAACGACAAGTACTCACACTTGTTGTATTTATGTCCACTCTGTACACACCCTGCCATGGCCACTGAGTGATACAAAGGACATCCAAAGTCCTGTTTGTTTTCTAAAGAGCAGTCCTCGGGCCAAATTTAATCAAATGCTGGAGACAGAGATTAGGGCTAGGAGGACAGACGCATTCAAATAAAAGATGGAAGGAAGGGGGACTTCCCTGGTGGTCCGCTGGTTAGGACTCCGTGCTTCCATTACAGGGGGCACGGGTTCCATCCCTGGTCGGGGAGCCAAGATCCTGCATGTCTCACAGTGCGGCCAAAAAAAAAAAAAGATGGAAGGAAGGAGTTCAAGATTTTGCTCTAAGGAAAACAAAACTTTTCATTATCAATAAAATACAGTCAAATACCAAACACCCCTGTGTTCCACCCCTGTGGTGGTTAATTTCCCAACCAGAAGAGGCACTCTGATTGCCAGGGTGAAGTCTATAAAAGTCCAGCGATTCTCGAAGAACTTAGGATGCTCACTGAAATAGTGAGAAACAAATAAACAAAAAGAAAGAGGAAAGAGGGCAGTGGGTGTTGAAGGGGCACCAACTCCAGTAGCAGATGGGAGGAAGGGAGCCACCAGGATTTCTGAGCTGGTCCACCCACTGCAGCAGCCCCTCCAGCAGCCTCGCAGCTGCCACCCCTGCTGTCCTGCCTAGCTTCCCACACACCACCCCTGGGATGCCTCACTCCCTGCTCAAGCCCTCACCATCTCCACTTTACACTTAGGGTGAAATCCCTACAGGAGTCCCCTTGCCTCCTCTCTTCCCCTTCCAGCCTCACCTGAGGTCACTCTGCCCTTCACTTACGTACTCCAGTCACACTGGCCAAACCGTTTGGCCTCAGGGCGCTTGCGTGTGTTACTCCACAAGCCTGGAAGGCTCCAGACCCCCACCCTACCCCTGCCACCCCTTCATCCAGCTCTCTCCTGCTCATTCTGCAGCTCTCATGTAAAATGTCCCTTCCTCAGCAGTCTTAATCTGATACCCAAATATGATGCTTTCCGTCTGTCATAATCACTCATCACACCCTGAAGTTTTCGTGCACAGCTCACATTCCCCATATGTGAAGATACACTTATTTCTGTGCCTCTCACTGACTTCAGGGGAGGAATGGACTAGACATCCTGGGGACAGAGTAAGCGAACCTTAAACGGGATGCCCAGACCCCTGAGAGCCGGCCACGGAGCACAGCGATGCAGAGAAGTCAGGAGGAGATGTGACCAGGGAGAGCCACCAGAGGGGGACAAGCCCAGACAGACTCCCCAGACAGAGGGAATCGCAGCTCTTGATGAGGAGTGCACTTGCCTGAGTGCAGCCAGTACCCAGCCAGGGCCAGGCGATGACGCACCATGCTGACCCCTGCCCACGCCCTCCACCATTCTCACCGAAGGAGGGGTATTTATCACCATTATAGTTGTCATCTTTTCCTCCCCAGCTGCCCGGTGTTATTTCCAGCCTTCTCCTTCTTCTGTGTGTCAAGTAATCACTTCCTGCCCCCACCCCCCGCCCCCGCAGTGGAAGACTTCCCCGCCACGGGCTGATTTCTCTGCAGAAATATCATGAGACCGCCACAGAGCTCTCTCTTTTTTTTTTTAATTAAAGTATAGTTGATTTACAACGTGGTGTTCATTTCAGGTGCACAGCAAAATGACTCAGTTATACATATATAATTACTTTTTCATATTCTTTTCCGTTATGGTTTATCACAGGATGTTGACTCTATATCCCCGTGCTATACAGTAGGACCTTGTTGTGTATCCATTCCCTATACACTAGCTTGCATCTGCTCATCCCAAACTCCCACTCCTTCCATCCCCCACCCCCCTCCCCCTTGGCAACCACAAGTCTGTTCTCTATGTATGTGAAACTGTTTCTGTTTCATAGATAGGTTCATTTGTGCTGTATTTTAGATTCCACATATAAGGGATGTCATATGGTATTTGTCTTTCTCTGTCTGACTTACTTCACTTAGTATGATAATCTCTAGGTCCATCCATGTTGCTGCAAATGTCATTATTTCATTCTTCTCTATGGCCGAGTAATAGGGCTCTCTTTTTAATGTCTTAAATGAACCCCGTAGCTCCTAATTACCTCGTATGGACACTAGCTTATTCCTGAGGGCTGCTCTTGTCTCCCCAGCTGTGCTGTGAGGCCCATAAAGGAAGGAACATGTGCCACATAGGGTTAAACACCCCCATTGTTGGAAGACGCTTTGTCACGATCTGGCAAAGATGGACATGCATGTAACCCACGACCCAGCAATTCCTGTCAGAGTTTCACCCTAGAGCAACGTTTATTAACATGCACCAGGAAACTGTGAGACTGTTTATAGCAATGCTTTCTCAGCAGCAAAAACCCTAGAAACTACCTAATTGGCCCTCTTCAATAGAACGAATAAATAAGTGTTGGCATATTTATTCAATAGAACACAATATAGCAATAAAAACCAGCACAGGCACACACACAAACACAGATGGACCGAAGCCTCTGTTGAATGAAAGAAGCCCATGGGAAACTACATGATTCAATCAATATAGAGTCAAAAGCAGGTAAAACTAAATACTGTATATTAAAGAATGTATACAAATGTGGTGAAACAATAAAGAAAAACAAGGATGTAATCAACAAAAAATTCAGGATGGATATTTATTCTATTAATTTCAGTTTTTAAACTACAAATACCATCACATCTATTATTTTGTCTGCCAGTATAGTGAGCAATTTAAAAAGGAAAAACAAACAAATAGACTAACTCAATAGCACTCAGCACAGTGGCGACATAGAATTATGTTTTGTTTTGTTTCTAATATGAAGAAAAGTCTTTGAAACTAAAGGATGAAAATGGTGGGGAGAAAGAACCAAAAATGTGGAAGGGATAAATCTGTATGTCACAGGCTAGAAAACTATAGAGTATGAGCAAAAGGTAAGAAAAGAAAAAAATCTCTCACCACCATTATTTTCTCTTTCTCAACTTATCTTGTTCTTGAACCTTTATTGATTGCAGGATGCCTATAAAAGCTCGATCTTGTCAGTCGAAAGTATTTGGGTAATTCATCTTCCTGAATGTCTCCTCTCTTTAAGAATCTCTCTCTCTCTCCTTCCTACTTCCTCAAATGTCACGTGGATGCCAGGAAATGTTAGGGTTCCTGATGTTCTGACAGAGTGGCTGCTTCCCCACTGGACCAACTACTAAGCTGGGTGTCTGTGGCTCTGGTCCTTTCTGCTGACTCAGCTCTCTCACTGGAGCTGTCATTACTCCGAGAACCTGAGGCTGGTATCACTCCCCTGGGATCTGCACCTTCTAGGGATGGCTTACCCAAGACCCTGAGAACCTGGGAGTCACATCTCACACCCATCTCCAAGCATTTTTTCTTTGCTTTCTGGTGCCAGGTGAGAAGTGGCAACCCCCCAGTTTCTTTTCTGAGAAGTGTATGGTCTTTCCCAGGCTCTGCCTGAAGAGCCAGGACAAACCTCCCGCTCTGGGACTCACCCAAACCTTTCTGGAAGCCTCTGTTCATCTGCCTCCTTCGCACATAAAGGACGCTTGATCCACATGCTTGCCATCCACTCTCCCTTCCTCAGCCTAGCCCCTTGTACAGGAGCATCCTTTGCTGCGCCACCACTGTCTCTAGGGCCAAAAACTCAACTCTGGATTCTTGATATGTGCATGAGTCGTGACTAGGTTTGGCTGCAACTGATAAAAGATCCAAATAATAAGATTTGTTTTCCACTCACACGAAGGTTAGCATATCTGTTTTCTATTGCCATGTCACAAATTACCACTAACATAGCAGCTTTAAACAAGGTGAAGTTATTATCTCACAGTGTTGAGTGGTTCAGAAGTCCAGGCGCAGCGTGGCTCGGCTGTGTTCTCTGCTTAAAGCCTCTCAAAGCTGACTTCCGGGTGTGGGCGGGGCTGCGCTCTTACCCGGAAGCTCTGGGAAAGAATCCGCTTCTGTTTACAGGTCGTTGGCAGAACTCTGTTCACTGCAGCTGTGGGGCTGAAGTCTCGTTTCCTTGACAGGTGGATCCCTTCATCTTCAAGCCAACAGCCACAAGTCGAATCTTCTCGTGCTTTGAAATGCTGATTTCCCTTCCCATGACAGCTGGAGAAAGATCCCTCCTTGCAAGGACTCACACAGCTTGGATTCTATGCAACTGATTAATCGAGGATACTCTTCCCAGCTTAAGGTCAAATGATTAGTAACCTTAATTACATCTGCAAAGTCCATTTTACCATGTAATGTAACATACACATGGGATAACACCAGGGGCAAGGTCATGGGGCCAAAGCTCTGCCTTCCATGGCTGGTGAAGCAGTTCTGCCCTATGAAGTCCTCAGGACCAGACGCCTCTCTGCACCTCTCCCCACCCCTGGGGAGGGGCCCTCGCCCCCCATGGTCCAGGAGGTGGCATGGGGTTCACTCTGACCAGGTTTTAAGGAAGGTTCCCAGCAGCTGCCTCGTGACACGTCTACCTTCATCCCACTGGTCCAGCTTTGTGACTTTGTGACATCCTCTCCCAGCTGCAAGGGAGGCTGGGTTAGGTAGCTTTATTCTGGCTGGTACTGTGCCAGATAAGAATTCTTTCACTATGAAAGAAAAGAAAAATGGCTAGTCAGGGACGATGTGTAAAAACACAATTCAGGAAAACCCAATCAAATCCTTTTCTTCTCTTTTGTAAACTTGGTTTTCAGGACTTTAAAATCTTTGATTTGACACTCAAGCTGAACACTGGCATTTTTGCTCCAGGCAACGGCCACTTCCCACTTCCAGGCCTAAGAAAAGCTAAGGGAGAAGAAGTGAATTTGGGAGAGAAGCTAATTCCCCCACTACATTTGAATGCAGAAGATACCAAGAGGGACAGTCGCCTCCCGATGGGCACCTCCCACCACTGCCTAGCAGGGTTTGACTTGCAGCTTTCTTGATGCTGGTACAAGAGAAAAAGAAGAAATATTGCAAGGCCATCTTTCATGCAATACTGAGTCTCAAGCTTTGCAAATATAATTCCAGTTGCCATGCCTTAAACAAGCCAGTGTTTTCTCTTTTACAAGAAAGGAAAAATGACCTCCAATAATGTTGTGCAATTTTAACCCCTCCAAGGATGCAGAAAAGTCACAGAAATGGAACCTACAGTGAGTGATTTTCCAGGCTCAGCCATGCTTAAGAAATACAACAAACGGAGCCCAGCACGAGTGGCCAGTTGCCCCCATGGCAGCTCTGCGTGACTTTAAGAGCCCTGGAGACAGCTTATTACCAGTCAGGGTGGCAAGGAGACTCCTTGCCCGGCTCTTGTAGCCAGCGGAACCCTCACTGGAGTGCTCCCGGGGAACTGGAGATTTCATGATGCAGACTCATACTTCAAGCAGTTTATTTTTTCCTGATGCCTACTTCTCAGAAAGTGTAGTGAATTGGTAGTTTCCAAACCTAGAGTGGCCTAGAAGAAAAAGAAAAGAGAAACTTTTAATTCTGATGAATCTGAATGTACAAATCGGCTCAGTCACTTTCCAACTGTGAGAGCTTAGCAAACCAACTTAAACTCCAAGCTTTGGAGTCTTCATTTCCGGGATTAGGATATTAACATATATCCTCTATTCCCAGAGTCCCACTTTAAGGCTCTGAGTTAATAAATGTGAAGTTCAGGAACATTAGCAGATCCCAGGGTGATAGGGAGTTATTTTTGTCATTGTTCACATGTCGAATCAGGATCACATCGTTATTAAGAGTTGGGATGGTCGGGCTCAGCTTCGGAGACGTTTAATTAGACAATCCAAGCTACTGATCCTAAAAGTCACTGGGTATTGACAGAGGAGGGAGATGTCAGTGTTGAGTCACAGGATGGGATGGTTCTCATTTGACGTCCTGTCCAGAGTGCAGGGAGCACCCCAGGTACCTCTACATAAAAAGGACGTCAGGGCTTCCCTGGTGGCGCAGTGGTTGAGAATCTGCCTGCCAATGCAGGGCACACGGGTTCGAGCCCTGGTCTGGGAAGATCCCACATGCCGCGGAACTACTATAGTCCGTGAGCCACAACTACTGAGCCTGCGCGTCTGGAGCCTGTGCTCCGCAACAAGAGAGGCCGCGACAGTGAGAGGCCCGCGCACCGCGATGAAGAGTGGCCCCCACTTGCCGCAACTAGAGAAAGCCCTCGTACAGAAATGAAGACCCAACACAGCCATAAGTAAATAAATAAATAAATAAATAAATAAATAAATAAATAAATAAATAAGGACGTCAACCTTATTTGTTATGCTCAGGAGATGCTAAGGTATCAGCACGCTACCTGCTCTGCCTCTGATGACAATGGACAAATAGCAGACAGCCTTCGATACCCAAGTGCCATTCCTTATCACAACAATGTCCTTGGCAAGAGAGCTTTACCCACCATCCCCCTTGGTGTGGCCAGGATAACCCAGACAGAGGATGACTTTGTTAGAAGTATTAGAACACAAGAAGATATCTGGAGAAATTCTTACTGCATGTCACAAGTCCCCAGGGCCATTGCGGGATCACAGTTGAAAAAACCGCTGCTCTAGGGCAGGGGTCAGCAAACTATAGCCTGCCAGTGGGCCAAATCCCACGTGCTACCTGCATTTATACAGCCCATGAACTATGAATGGTTTTACATTTTTTAATGGTTGGGATACGATAGGGGGAGAATTTCATGACACTTGTACATCATATGAAATTCTCCTTTCAATGTCCATAGAAAAAATTTTATTGAGACATAGCCATGCTCATTTACATGCTGTCTATCTCTGCTTTTGCATCATGATGGCAGAGCTGAGTAGTTGCAGCAGAGACCATCTAGCCCACAAATATTTACCATGTGGTCCTTTACAGGAAAACCTTACTCTAGGGTAAGCCAGTGACCTCACAGCACACCTGAGGGGGAAGCCTTATATCCAGTTTCCTGCCCTTTGTCAGATGCTCTGGGTTCATCTGAAGATGGACGCTTTCCAAAGAATTACTTCTTTAACATTTAGGTATTAATAAAAGGAAAAGAGATTTTTAAATTACCTTTAATCTTTCCCTTTCTGCTTGTATTCAAATAAGAGCAATTACAGGGCAGAGGCCTGCTAAAAAGCCTGACAGTTTATACAAAATTAATGTCACAAGAGCTCGAAGCAAATGTATTTATTAAAGTAACCCACAGAATCAGATAGCAGCAAATAGAAAGGGGGGAAAAAATCTAGGAACCTGTGATTCCAAGTCAGTATTTCATTTTCCTTTGCATTTAAATGATAACACATCTTGTGGCAAATTATCGCAGACTTTTTCTAGCAGGAAAAAGGAGAAGAAAAATGCACTCATTGAAGGAAAGCTCTGCAAGAGGCAAGAAGTGATAAACTTCCCCAAGCCTATTTACAAATGCAGTCAATGAAACAGAATTTTAATGAATTGTGCCATGTAACCTGGTGAGTAATGAGCTGCAAAAGCCTTTGTCAATTGCAGTGACGGGGAACTAACTCTTTCAGTTTCAAGATCAGTAAGAGAGTTCTCTGTTCTGCACTCCCCAAAAGTGGAACTCTGGGGAGAAAGGAAGTTGTCAGAGGCATGCCATCTCTACAGATCACAGCAGGAAGGCCGCCATATGTTTTGTACACCCCCCCCCCCTTTATATTTAAATCCTGACTTCAGACCAAGAGGGAGTCAAAGACAGTTTGGAGATCAAACAACACAGCGCCTATGAAATGCCGATACCAAATGACAACAAAAAGGCTGGAGTGACTCTAATAACAGCTCCCAGTATTTCAGAAGCTGTATTGAGTTTGACTGCTGGTGTGGACCATTGGGAGGAGATAAAGCCCTTGACACTGAGTTCCTGATTTACAAAGATATGGGTGGTGGGCTCTTTGGAGATTAAGCACTGACCTAAGGCTTCCTGCTAATTCTGCCTTCCTTCATACTTCTTTCATCTGCTGTCCTCATTGCTGTGACTCCAAACAGTCACATTCTTTTTCAGAGACCTGGGAGCTGCAAATTATTGTATTATTCATCTCCATTACCTCCACTGTTGCTATGGAGATGTGGTTGTTGCTATGGAGATGTGATTGTTGCTGTGGTCCTAATGCTATGGAGATGTGGTTGTTGCTATGGAGATATGGTTGTTGCTATGGAGATGTGGTTGTTGCTGTGGTCCTAATGCCACAGAACAGAAGAAACCCCAGGTGGAAAAGACCCCTCATTCAACAATAGGTCAACAACATTTACTGAGCACCTACTATGTGGAAATAATAAGAAATCTTGGGAAAGTGGAGATGAATAAAACATCAAACCCCACCCTTAATTTGCTCTTAGAGTTGTGGAGGAGACAGACTCTTATCCTCCTTGAATCAATTAATAGGCAATTGGATTATACATTTTTTGTTTAACAGAGGTCTTAAAAAGATTATATTTCATGTTAGGGGCCCAGTGACTGTAACTTGCCTGATATTCTGACACCCACATCAAACTAAGGGAAAATATTCCTATGATGCCATCCCCCCCACCAACACAATCTCGAAGTTTACTTAGAAGCAACTTCTTCTGCACCTCTGTTTTCTTCCATTAAGTTTCTCTCTCTGGCATCAAGGTATGGGACCATTAGCAAAAGCCACGGGGAAAACCATTTCAGAGGGCGGGCAGGGTGCGGCGGGGTAACCTGATAAAATGGAAAACTTGAAGTGATTCCCAATGTTGCGTTGAGGAAATTGCCACAGGCAATCCCATTCTGTCAACAGAATGTTCCACTTGACTGAAATCAAGACACAGGTGAAGTGCTTTAACATGTGGTCTTGCAGAGAGGTGCAGCAGTGAGGCACTCTGAGGGAATTAGGCTGCCCCAGGCCACCCAGCATCCATTCTTATCTAGTAAATTTTACTGAACTCCGAAGAGATAAAAAGATGTAGTCTCCATCCTCAAGGAGTTTACGATCTAGCCGAAGAATCAGGCTTGTGGAGGGATATTCATAATTCGAGGGGGAATAAAGCTATTCCTATAAGCAGTGGATGATTGAAGACCATGACAGCACATTCAGATAAGACTCAATTCAGATGTCAAGGGTAAGGGAAAGAATGAATTACCTTTGAAAATGGGTAGTCCAGATTACTAGACATGACAACCTCATCTTTGACTCACAGGCTTCCCCTCTAACCCAGGGACTCTTCTTTCCTGGTCCTGCCTTATATCCTTGTGGTGGGCACCATGTTGGCTTCACCACGGAGCCCCCATGCCAGGACGCTCCTCTCCTCCAAACCTGAATCAGCGTAAAAGATGCTTTTAGAGAGAAGAGTTTCCTGCCTAGAGTTCAGGGCTGGCTTCTTCTCCAAGGAGCCACCTTGAAGGACCCCCACATGACCACCCCCTGGGAAGAAATCCTCCCTGCCCACAGGGTCACAGTTACAGCCCCAGCAAATAGGCATAGCTGCACCCAGCACCAGTGCTGATAAGAGGTGAGCAGGGACAGGCAAAGATGTCCACTTTTTTTTTCAACACTTGTGTTAGAACCAGGAGGTTGTCTTTCCAAGCCACTAATTCAAACTTCAGAGAAAGATGTGCTGCCATTTTGAAATCTTTCAAGGTGGAAAAATAACATCTTTTGGTCCCTTTCCTTCAGATCCAGTTTAGACTCCTCTCTCTCTCTCTCCCCCTGCTGCCCCTCCACCACATCTACCCTGGACCCAGCTACTCCCAAAGGCCTCTTCCATCTTCAGCCAAGCTGCTCTCATAAATGTTATCCATCTGCACCTGTAATGGGTTGGGTGCAGTCCTCAACGCAGGAAGCAAAGTCAAGTGAGACACGACCCCGTCTTTAGAGAGCGGACCATCAGCAAAGAAGATGCACAGGAGAACCAGGATTTGCACCCACTGGAAGGGCAGGAAGCGCAGGAATCCTGTGTGCAGGGGAGAGGGCACTGGGTTGTCACACAGGAGGAGAGCGGCATCCGAGCAAAGGGATGAAGTCATAGAAGTAAGAAACAGCATGGTCCATTCAAAGAGCCGTGGCCCCTTCAGAGAAGCCGGAGCAGCCGCTCTAAGGGTGGGTAGGAAAAGATGAGGTCCCGTGCCCAGCACCAGCCAGCCCCAAGAGGCGCTGCTGAGCCAAACTGGGGAATCAGCTCATCTTCATCCTGAAGCCAGTGAGACCCCAGATATGGTTGAAGCAAAGGGAGATTGCGCTTTCGGCTCTAGGGAGGCTGGCTGGAGGGAAGGATGCAAGCTGAAGGGCAGCTCTGGGCCAGTCGCTGTGGTCCTGGTGATGATGCCACGGCCAGCAGGAGGCAGGGAGCCCAGCGTCGGCAGGGGAGGGTATACGTGAGCAGCGTTCAAAAAATAAATAGGCAGCATTTGGTGACTATTTGTTGGAAAAAATAGGCGGAACCTCAGGTTTGAAGGAAAGAAAGGCAAGTACCTTTATGCTCATTCCTTCCTCCGAGCCTTTGCCCAGCGACTCCCAGCCTCATCATTGCCCCCCTTCCTTTCCTCGTCCACCAGCCAGAGGGCTACTTTTATGTCCTCCAGGAAACCACCCTAGCAACCTTCACCTGCCCTGCTGCTCCTTTCCTGACCACACATTGTCAGGTGTGCAACCTGAACGCGGCTGCATTGCACTCGCCCTCAGTGTTCCGCGTGCCTGCCCAGCGCGGCTCCCTGGGGGACGGGGACTGTCCAGTGGGGCTCCCGTCCCATGGTGCTGCTCCAGCATCTTTCCCTTCTTTCAGCATCATCTCGTCCCTATTTGCATGTACAAGTACCACCCACCCAGCAGTCTCAGTGGATACAATAATAACTGGCTAGCAAATGGTCATCATTTTTCGAGAGCCAGGTATATACCAGACATCATGCTAGGATGGGGATCTATCTATCTATCTCTCAGTCTGTCTGTCCCTCCATTCATCCATCTAGACAGATAGATAGGCAGGTAGATAGATAGATAGATACACACATACATACATACATACATACATACATAGATGATAGATGATAGATAGATAGAAAATAGATGATAGATGATGGATATAGATAGATAATAGATGATAGATAGATGATGGATATAGATAGATAGATAATAGATAGATGATAGATAGATAGATAGATAGATAGATAGATAGATAGATAGATAGTTACTATATCTATACATATATAACCCTTCTGAGTATGGAGAATTATCTGCTTTTCAAGACCCAGCACCAAATGTGAAAGTGTTAAATCAGAAACTGCGAAGGGCCTGAGATTTCACCCTCCTTGCAAGCTGCCCCTAGTTTATGCACGTATAATAACAGAAGACACAAGACCTCTGGGGCAGAGACAAAGACCAGTTATTTCTCATGGCAAAAGCCACAGTGAGAGCAAAACCTTGTGTCAGTTACCTAAACCCCAACCCCTACAGGTGAAAGAGAGAGAGAGAGAGAGAGAGAGAGACACCTTTTTTTTACTTGGAAAGTAAGCACATCTCTCCGGGGGGGTTTACCATCCTGGAATATCTCCAGAGAGGGCGGCAGCTCTATGCTTCATTTCTTCAGCTCGAGCTTCCAAGGCTGGCTGCTATTCAGACAAGCTTGAACCGATAGCGTGAGAAACATAGGAACGTCATGGAGAATTGCCTCCTGTGCTTTTCCCAGCCTAGCCCCAGATGTGTCCATGATGGCTCCCGGTGCACAGTCCCGTATTCTAGGACCTGTATCACCATCCCCAAGGTCTGGCTCCTGTGGGACCAGAGCCGGTTAGTAATGGCACCCCCCACCTAACCCTGGTGGAGCTGCACACCACGCAGGTGTCTCCCAGACGTTACCTCCGTCCTGTGCAGCAGGGCTGTTAGTTATCGTTCCCGTTTTAAAGATGAGGAAACTATGGCTTGAAGTTGAGTGTCTTGCTCAGTACTGAAGCGGAGCCGGGACCTATGGTCCCTCCCCCCATCCCCCATGTCTTTCACCCGCCTTTTGTCTGCAGAAAATCTTTAGCCGAAGAATAAGTTTAATCAGAGAAGTGAGAAAAGGCAGAAGCAAAGGAAAGCAGTCCAGCAGGACAAAGCAGTAATCGTTTAGGCATTAAGCCAAGTCAGAGACCTTTAGTGCCTCCTCAAGGGCTGTAGAGAATATTCTGAGCCATGTCCTGGGAGCTGTCGTATAGATACTGAAACCCCGACCAGGTGGAAGAAGTTAACTACATGATGCCCAGCCTGTCGCCATGACCTAAGCTGCCACAGTTCCAAGAACTGGCCTCAAAGAAATGGGAACAAACCGACCCTGGGACCAAAGATTAACTGTACTGAAAACAATCGAGATGAGGCTGGTCAGACCACCGCGTGATCAATTTCAAGATGACGTCAGAGCTGACTGTGCTGTTCCTGCATGTAGCCCCTCCCTCCGCCAGTGCGCCCCTGAAACTCCCCTTTGAAAGCTCTTGCCCCCTGATTGTCAGTGGAGGAGTTGGCCTTTGGACACGAGTCTGCCCTCTCCCCCAGTGGCCAGCCTCTGAAAATAAAGCAAATTTTCCTTTCCACCAACCTTGCCTCTTGAGTACTGGCTTTCAAGGGGCAAGCAGCCAGACCCCACTTTCGGTAACATTACTACACCGTAAGTGGGAGAGGCAGGGATTCCTTGCCATGTCGTCCAACGATAAAACCTGTGCTTTTCTTCTGCTCTTAAAGCCTTGAGAGTTGGCATGGGTCCCCAAAGAGGTCAGGCTTCTCCCCGCCTCAGTGGAGGGGGTCAAGCAACTTCCTTGCTTACTATTAATTATGAAGAAAGCCAGTCCTTAACCAGACCCTTCCTGGCAAGATGGCCTTTTAAGAATAGCAATTAAGAGTCTGCACTTTATAAGCAGATCCAGTCTAACTTAGAGCAGGACAAGATAAAGGGAACAAGCTTATTAGCTTAAAATGTCAGGCTACTTTGCTACAAAAAGGAAATTTTTTTAAGCCCAAGCATCTTAACAAAATAATAAGACAGTTAGGCAGCTTCCTACCTGCATACGAAACATAACCACAATGTGTGGCCACACAGGCCAAAACCCTGTGCAATAATGTCATCACCTTTCCAGGTCCCAAGCAGATGGAGATGGGGCAAAAGCAGCCATCGGCGGAGCGGAAACCTCTGCTCTGCGTGCACCACTTCTGTCCCAGCCACCCCACATCACAGCCAAGACGAACCCTGGGCCACAATCAAACTGGCGTGCAAAGAAAAGCCTGGAAATATTTGTTTTTCATGCATACGGTTTTTAAATCCCTTCCATCTAACCAGCACGCCTTTTCCTCGGGGTCAGAACCATTCATGGCACCTGCTCTGCAGTTCATGAAGGCTTGTTTGAAGACATTAGACATCTGCCAGGTTGGAAGACAGAGCTGCCTATGGGGAAAAGGACAAGAGTCATGCGCCAGCCATACAGGTAGGGCCAGCTCACTCCAAGTGACTGCTGTCCCAGGAGCCATCAATTTTTGGCTGTGGCTCTGACTCAAAGTTAAATGAGTATGTCATCTGTATTGTCCCACCGTGAACCAGATACCCCTGACGACCTATCTGCAATGAGCCCTAATTGAATGAAGATTGATGGGAACAGTAGAATTTCCAAGGCCATTTGCAAATGAGGGTGCCAGCTTGATATGCCATGGCTGCCATGAACTGCAAGAGCTAATATTCTTCCCTCAAGTCCCCACTCTGTTGCCAGGAAGGAGCTTCTTCGTTCCTCTCCACTGACCTTGAACAGCACTTTAGCTGGCCTCCGAAGGGAGAAGGTTAAAGAAGATAAAGTTACTCTTCCTTTTTCCTCTGTCCTCCTATTTTATCCTTTACACTGGTTGAAGAGTAACATATTTAGCTGGAACAATTCATGGCAGATGGTGAATTTGGCCAAGTTCTTCTTCTATGCCTCTCTTATCTTCTCGGTAACAAGCACACCCCTCACCTGTGTCACCACCTCATTCACTCCTGAAACCCCAAATGTGAAGGGAAAAGCATAGGAAAAATCTTTTCATCGATTTTAATGGGAAATGTTTGGAGATTTTGTAGGTAGAAAAACATATCTATTGAAGCCTGGAAATAAGTTTACGGCATAAACAACAGCTTGAAAGTTTGTACATAAAATGCAATGCAATGAAGGAAGGAAGGAAGGTTGTTAGTAGCTGTGGATGATGGAGGCCAAGAAGAGTCACCCTCTGGAAGTTGGTAGAGAATCAGGTGGTCGACTTTCAGGCAAGCCTTTCGTATCAAAGTCAGGTGAGCTTGGTGATAACTTCCTTTTCCTTCAGACTGACACGAGAAGAAGCTTCTGATGTGGAAGACATGTCCGTAGAAGATGTGGGATCTGTAGGTTTAAAAAAAAGGGGGGAAGAGAGAGTTTCAAAGCATGAGCAAAGAGCACATGAATTCTGCAGACTTAAGAGATATAGAAAATCCGACCTCTTTATCCCCCTCGTTTGGCACATGCTTGCTCACCAGAGTTTGGGTTTGTCTACAAAGGCACAAATTTAGATTGTCCTACAGGGTATTCTCTGACTCAAAACTATCACATCAATTGCTGAGTATACGTCTGCCCAAAGTGCAATGAAAAATTTTCACTTCTTATTTTTGCAGAATACTTGGGGATGAGAAACCATTGTACTGGGGGAAGAGTCATCGTGTGAAAAGCAGCGTAGTTTCCCCAGAGCCCCATGGCAGAAGGCGTTAAGGGCACGGTTAAGACTGAGAAGCAAGTGCAGCCCTCTCCACGGAGCCATGAGGGTCTCCTTTAGGAACTGGGTTTGTTGTTTTCTGCCTTCATTGCCCTGACTCTCCTTTTACCTACAAAGTGCCCAGAACTGGGAGAGCACCTGATAGGTACACCATAGTGGGTAGTTTTTATTTGCTGAATAGCATTTGCATTCAAATCAACGGAGAACCCACACACATTCTAAAACATCCAAGGCAATGCTTCTCAAAGTGTGATCCTTGGACCAACAGCAGCAACCCCTGGGAACTTGCTAGAAATGCAAATCCTCAAGCCTCATCCCAAACCTACTGAATCAGAAAGTCTGGGCCAGGGGTCCAGCAACTCATGTTGAAACAAGCCCCGTAGTTATCGCGGATCCACACTAAAGCTTGGGAACTGCTCTAAGGAATCAGACATTTAACCCAAAATGTCCTTACGGACCTGGAATATTCAACCACAAGGGCTCAAACCAAATGCCCCTAGAACAGAGGCCCTATTTCCTCTTACTTGCTGGCTAACTTGTGTAACAATCTCTCAAAGGTGTTGATTGTCCTATGATTTACTACAAGCTTAAAGTTTAACACAAGAGGCTAATCAGTAATTCCTCCCAGTGTTTTATATGCATAGAGAAATATACGAAACTTGAAAGTGTCATCATATTAAGCCGAATCCACTCAAGTTACCATACGAAGCTAACGATGAATTTGTTAAAGGCAGAACGTCACACTGTTTTCACAGTTTCCCGTATCTTCGTGGCGCAGCACAAAACTGGTCCAGAATTAATGCTTGTTGAAGGGAGGAACGTGTGGATAAATGAAAAAAGTTAATTGGGAAAAAGTGGAATTATGGGTTTGAAGTAGTGTTTATCAGGAAAACATCTGTGAACCTGCACCAATACGTACCACTAACCATTGGTTCAGACCCATTCCAGAATGAAATTTCAATGGCACTGAAAGAAAACATATGGTTCCCTGGTAATAATGTGGTATTGTGTAGACACAACCTAAATTTGAAAACCTCTACAAATAGAAACCTTGATTCCATCTGTCTCTTAAAAAAGAAAACCTCATAATTGCTTATAATCATGTTCATTTACCGGTTTCTCAAGTGCTTAACAGCTGGTGGGGGGCGGAGGACAGAGGGGCAGGAGGAGACATGGGTAATTAATAAAAGTCGTTCTCCTGCCCTGATTTTAAATGCTATCGGTGCTTAAAATGTCAAAACTATGTCCCTACATTCCTTAAATGACTCTCCCCATGACATGTCATAACTGAACTCCCTTCTCCAGCCCACGGATTCACCCCTGGAGAATTCTACAGAATGAGTGAGCTCAACCCGACTACTATTTTTTTATTGGACTGTAGTTGATTTACAAAGTTGTGTTAGTTTCAGGTGTACAGCAAATTGATTCAGTTATACATATACATGTATCTATTCTTTTTAAGAGTCTTTTCCCTTATAGGTTATTATAAAATATTGAGTATAGTTCACTGTGCTATACAGTAGGTCCTTGTTGGTCATCTATTTTGTATACTGTATAGTATTGTGTATATGTTAATCCCAAACTTCTTTTAAAGGACTTTCGGGAGGCTCTAAGAGAGAGCCATTTGCAAGAACAATTCAACTGATGAAGAACGATATATGGCAAATAATTATGTCAACATTCAAACTGAACTTCTTTTCCAGACCAGGAATTAAACCAGCAGGGAGTCGGACCTGGGAACATATCTGTTTCTGCAAGGGAATAGAATTGACGTGCACCTAAGGATGTGTGCACCCAGGTACACTCCAGCCCCGGTGCCTTGTGGCACACAGAGGAAAACCCACCTTATGGAGGTGATGCCCTGTCCCCCAGCTTCTCCGAGGTGGGAGTGAAGACCACAAGCCCAGATCCCCCGTGCGTGAGCTCATAGACCGTGCATACCCTCTCCCCACCCCCAGACCTACAGAACCAGAGTCCCTGGGCGGGGCCTGGATGGCAAGGTCACGACTCTTCAGGTGATACTGATTTAAGTCAGGGCGAGGGCTTCCCTCGCGCTCACACCAGTCATAAGCAGCTTGTCAGCGCCCGGGAGGCAGGTCCCCCCATCGAGTTAACTCTCTGCAACCATTCCTGGAAGTAGGGGTCATTCCACGACTTTAAGAGGACAAGAAAGGGGCTTGTCGAAAATGGCTGACCACACATAGTCTGGAAGGAGGAAGACCTGGATCGTTAACTTGACCATAATAACAGAGCGTCCTGTAAGTTGCCATCTCGGGGGTTCCTGGATGGCCTCCCGGTTCTTCCTCTTCAGAAAACAGTGAAGCCCTTCAGCCCAGGCTGCTAAAAGCCTGGTCTGTTTCCTCAGCCAGACTGAAGTCTTCCGTGACCGTCAGGTTCTGCTGGAGCTCCTTTCCCCACCCAATCTCCTCCTGGCCTGTCTGCTCAGTCATAGCCCCTGTCAGCACACTGAAAAATCATCAGTCTCATCACTCTGCAGTACACCTGAAACACTGTAAATCAACTATACTTCAATTTTTTTAAGAAAAAGACGTAATAACCTATAATGGAATAGAATCTGAAAAAGAATTATATGTATACGTACACTGAATCACTTTGCTGTACACTTGAAACTAACACAACATTGTAAACTAGCTAAACTTAAATAAAAAACAAAAAAAATCACAGATGTGAGCAGAAATAAATAAATAATTTTTTAAAAAATTTTTAAATAAAAAAATAAAAAGAACATGGGACAGTTATATGCTGTGTACAAGGAACTCACCTGAGGTTAAATGATAAAGGTAAATTACAAACAAAAAAATTGAAAAAGTAAAAAAAAAAAAAAATCCTCAGTCTCTTCATCTGTAATTCTCAGACTTAAGTAGACGTAGTAGGAGGAATAATAATAATAATATTTGAGATTCAGCATCTCTATGAGGGACTAATGCTGCACCTATTTTGTATTGAATAAATGGAGACACAGAGAGGTTAAGAAACTTGCCCAAGGACACACAGCTGGTCATGGCCAATATAACGAATTCGTTTACTTTGGAGCATGGGTTGGGAATCAGTGTGCTTGGAGTTCAAATCCTGACTCTATCTCTTACTGTGAAATTATTTAACTGCTCTAAGTCTCATTTCTCTCATCTAAGAAAGAGGAACAGTAATCAAAAAGTTGTAGTGGGGCTGGCCCGTTGAGTTAACTTGCAAAATGCTTACAGCATTGCATGCATGATAGGCAGTCAATAGATGTCATTGCTGTGGTACAGTATTCTGAAGGAAGTTGTCCCTTCCTACGCTCTGTGACACGTCTGTGCAAATAACCTACCCCCGAGGAGCAGCGTCCCTTACCCTGTGCGCCCAGGGCCCCTGCACAGGCTCCAGCCTGAGTGTCTGAGCGCCCGCCCGCCCACCCCGCCACCCAGTAATGGACTAATGGACCACCTCCCCTCTCCCTCCCCTTCATGCCACATCTGGTCCACCCAGGGACAATGAGAAGGGAGGTCCTGCTGGCTTGGTGGGTGCAGTGCCTCCTTGGTGGCACCTTCACCAAGAATGGAAGGTGCATTCCACCTTCCTCCACTGCACAGAAATATAGCTGCAGCCCCACTTCCTCTCTATGTTTGTTAAACACCCCCACCTGCAGCAGCGGATTCACCCTCATATCCATTTGCCTGCCCTCACCCTCCCACCCCCACTGCTCTGCATGTGATGAAAAGAGAGCATTTGGTACAGGAACTACTTATAAAGACTGAGTTTGCGTTCCTCGTATCTTCTTTTTTAATCTTTTTTTTTTAATATATTTATTTATTTTTGGCTGCGTTGGGTCTTCGTTGCTGTGCGTAGGCTTTCTCTAGTTGCAGTGAGCGGGGGCTACTCTTCGTTGTGGTGCGCGGGCTTCAGTAGTTGTGGCTCGCGGGCTCTAGAGTGCAGGTTCAGTAGTTGTGGCGAACGGGCTTAGTTGCTCCGTGGTATGTGGGATCTTCCTGGACCAGGGCTCAAACCCATGTCCCCTGTGTTGGCAGGCGGATTCTTAACCACTGCGCCACCAGGGAAGCCTGCACTCCTCATGTCTTGTGGAGCTTGTGGGCAGCATCTGGGATGCAGAGAAGACAGAAGCCAGTTCCTATCTCACCTGCATGGCTGTCCCCTCTTCTTTTAACCCTACGACTTTCTCCATCCCAGACCGAGCCTGTCCTCTCCTCCAAGCCTTCCCTGTCCACTGGGACCTACATGCATTCTCCCATCTCTGAATCCTAGGAGACTTTTGTCATGTTGGCACCCATGTTTCCGAATCACCTTAACTTCTCGACTGGTCTTTGCCTTCCCTTCTCCTCTGACCATTTGGGGTCAAGGGCCATCTTCACGGAAGGGGATGGGCTGGACTAGGTGTGGTTGGAAAGGATTTCCAAAATTCAGACATTGAGGGTAATTTTTTTAATTTTATTTTATTCAAGTATAGTTGATTTGCAATGTTGTGTTAATTTCTGCTGTACAGCAAAGTGATTCAGTTATACATATATAAACATTCTTTTTCATATTCTTTTCATTATGGTTTATCACACGGTACTGAATATAGTTTGCTGCAAATGGCATTATTTCATTCTTTTTTATAGCTGAGTAATATTCCATTGCATATATGGGCCATATCTTCTTTATCCATTCATCTGTCGATGGACATTTAGGTTGCTCCATGTCTTGTCTATTGTAAATAGTGCTGCTATGAACATAGGGGTGCATGTATCTTTTTGAATTATAGTTTTGTCCAGATATATGCCCAGGAGTGGGATTGCAGGGTCGTATGGCAACTGTATATTTAGTTTTTTAAGGAACCTCCATACTGTTCTCCATAGTGGCTGCACAAATTTACATTCCCACCAACAATTTAGGAGGGTTCCCTTTTCTCCACAGAGGGTAATTTTTTTAATTCAGGTAATTCATTCTTTCATCCACTGTTGGCAAATGTATAAATAGGTACAGCCTTTGGGGAGGGCAATTCATCTCTATCCAGATCTGAAATAGGTCTATCCTTCCACCTGGTAACTCCCCTTCCAGCTATCTATCTCAGGAAATTTTTGCATGTGTGCACAGAAAGTCATATTTAGAATCATTCCTGGCATTTATTATTTATAACAGCAAAAAAACTGGAAGCCACGCAACACCCATCCCTAGAAGAATGACCAGATTATTTCTCCACACTATTCTGAAGTTAAAGAAAATGATGATCTGGATGTTCAGAAAAAGATCTTAAAGCAAATTGTGCTAAAACAAGGATTAACAAACTTTTTCCATAAAGGGTCAATATTTTAGTCTTTGCAGGCCATTCTGTCTCTGTTCCAACTACTCAATTCTGCCACTGTAGTGCAAAAGCAGCCCGAGAAGATAAATAAACAAAAAAATATGGCTGTGTTCCAATAAAACTTTATTTACAAAAACAAGCTTGGGGCCAGATTTGGCCCAGAGACCATAGTTTGCCAAGACCTGAGTTTAAAAAAAAAAGCAAATTCCAGATCAATATGCACAAGTTGAAAAACAAATCTACCCCCATTTATATAAAAAGACAATCATATAGATCTGTATATGTTCTTTATTATGTGTATACATGCATTTACAGAAAGTCCTGAAGGGTTATAAAAATAATAACATCATAAGGCCACCTTCAAATAACAGTTTGAGGAATTTTGACAACTGTTTCTTTTATGCATGACCTCTCTTCTCCTAGACAATTCTAATTGTCTTCAATTAGACAGCAACTCTAACACATTATTCTTCTAAGAAAGGAATTAAGTAAGAATTTTCAACCCCCTCCCAAAAGAACAATTGGCAGGCAACCAGATCTCAGGGCTCTCTCCCAGCATCCTAGCCAGCCAAAGCAGGGCCCCAAGGCAGCACAGGCTGGCTGGAGCAGGCACTTTCATACCTGGTCTTTGCTCTTAAAGATTCCCAAAGCCAAAAACAGAAATTCTTTTTTAAAGGGCAATTTATTTGAAGTGTTAATTAAAATGCAAATTACTCCAAGACGGCTTGGGTTTTAAACATTTGCTCTGAAGTTGCCATGAATATAAAGCATATGACAGTCTTCTGTTTAGCATGAACTGCATACTTGCTCAGAGTTGAAAAATTGCTTGACTTGAAAATAACAAGGGTGGGCAGTAAATGCCAAGTGATGCAGCCAAAATCCTTTAGCAAGAGCTGTTCTCCTTCAGGAGGACAAGGGAGAGAAAGGGTTGAAGAAGAGCACTCTGCTAAGACTCGGTCTCCAGGAGGGTTTTTTGAGGGGGTGAAGCTCGCCACCCACAAGGAAGGGGAGCCCAGTTACCAGGGCAGACCTCACAGCTTTAAAGTAATTAGAACCTTCTACAGCATGTTGACTAGCTTCCGACCCTCTCCTTCCTGAGTCAGGGAAGAGAAGGAAGCTGTAAACAAACATGAAGCTCATGAGTGGGAGGGAGTGAATCCATCATAATCTTCAAGGAAGGAGCAAAAAAGACGCACTGTTCTTAAGCATCTTCTTTGCACCAGATGCTGGGTGTAGCTTTTTGACATCCTTTTCCCAGTTTTACTTAATACTCCCACAACCCTGCAGGCACCTGCAGGGTGGTGCACTCCACGCCAGTCCAAGGTGTTGGCAGAGCCCCCAAGACCATGTGATGAGGCCCAGCCTTGGACAAAAGGGGGAACTGGATGAACTTCCAACTTCTCCCTCCAAAGGTCTAAGACGCTCGATCCTCACAGTTCAGTCTTCAAAACAGAGAGGTCACCGTGCGTGCTGATCATGTAAAAGTGCTTCATAGCTCTACACGCCCACATTACCTCCTGACCATGCCTCTGGCATTGCCTTACGGAGGACACGTTGGCTGAGCCAGCTTTTTTCTTTTTAAACATCTTTATTGGAGTATAATTGTTTTACAATGTTGTGTTAGTTTCTGCTGTATAACAAAGTGAATCAGCTATACGTATACATATGTCCCCATATCCCCTCCCTCTTGCGTCTCCCTCTCACCCTCCCTATCCCACCCCTCTAGGTGGACACAAAGCACCTAGCTGACCTCCCTGTGCTTTGTGGTTGCTTCCCACTAGCTATCTGTTTTACATTTGGTACTGTATATATGTCCATGCCACTCTTGCACTTCGTCCCAGCTTACCCTTCCCCCTCCCCTTGTCCTCAGCTCCATTCTCTACATCTACCTCTTTATTCCTGTCCTGCCCCTAGGTTCATCAGAAACATTTTTTTTTTAGATTCCATATATATGTGTTAGCATACGGTACTTGTTTTTCTCCTTCTGCCTTACTTCACTCTGTATGACAGACTCTAAGTCCATCCACCTCACTACAAAAAACTCAATTTCATTTCTTTTTCTGGCTGAGTAATATTCCATTGTATATATGTGCCACATCTTCTTTATCCATTCATCTGTTGATGGGCACTTAGGTTGCTTCCATGTCCTGGCTATTGTAAATGGTGCTGCAATGAACATTGTGATGCATGTCTCTTTTTGAATTATGGTTTGCTCAGGGTATATGCCCAGTAGTGGGATTGCTGGGTCATATAGTAGTTCTATTTTTAGTTTTTAAAGGAACCTCCATACTTTTCTCCATAGTGGCTGTATCAATTTACATTCCCAGCAACAGTGCAAGAGGATTCCCTTTTCTCCATACTCTCTCCAGCATTTATTGTTTGTAGGTTTTTTATGATGGCCATTCTGACTGGTGTGAGGTGATACTTCATTGTAGTTTTGATTTGCATTTCTCTGATGATTAGTGATGTTGACCATCCTTTCATGTGTTTGTTGGCAATCTGTATATCTTCTTTGGAGAAATGTCTGTTTAGGTCTTCTGCCTATTTCTGGATTTGGTTGTTTGTTTTTTGGATATTGAGCTGCATGAGCTGCTTATATATTTTGGAGATTAATCCTTTGTCAGTTGCTTCATTTGAAAATATTTTCTCCCATTATGAGGGTTGTCTTTTCATCGTGTTTACGGTTTCCTTTGCTGTGCAAAAGCTTTTAAGTTTCATTAGGTCCCATTTGTTTATTTGTGTTTTTATTTCCATTTCTCTAGGAGGTGGGTCAAAAAGGATCTTGCTGTGATTTATCTCATAGAGTGTTCTGCCTATGTTTTCCTCTAAGAGTTTTATAGTGTCTGGCCTTACATTTAGGTCTTTAATCCATTTTGAGTTTATTTTTTGTATGGTGTTAGGAAGTGGTCTCATTTCATTCTTTTACATGTCGCTATCCAGTTTTCCCAGCACCACTTATTGAAGAGGCTGTCTTTTCTCCACTGTATATTCTTACCTCCCCTATCAATGATAAGGTGACCATATGTGTGTGGGTTTATCTCTGGGCTTTCTATCCTGTTCCATTGATCTATATTTCTGTTTTTGTGCCAGTACCATACTGTCTTGATTACTGTAGCTTTGTAGTATAATCTGAAGTCAGGGAGCCTGAATCCTCCGGCTCCATTTTTCTTTCTCAAGTTTGCTTTGGCTATTTGGGGTCTTTGTGTTTCCATACAAACTGTGAAACTGTTTGTTCTAGTTCTGTGAAAAATGCCATTTGTAGTTTGATAGGGATTGCATTGAATCTGTAGATTGCTTTGGGTTGTATAGTCATTTCAACAATGTTGATTCTTCTAATCTAAGAGCATGGTATATCTCTCCATCTGTTTGTGTCATCTTTGATTTCTTTCATCATTGTCTTATAGTTTTCTGAGTACAGGTATTTTACCTCCTTAGGTAGGTTTATTCCTAGGTATTTTATTCTTTTTCTTGCAGTGGTGAAAGGGATTGTTTCCATAATTTCTCTTTCTGACCTTTCTTTTTTTTTCCCCACAATCGGAGAAAAACATTATTTTTAAATAAATATATTTATTTTCAAACATTCCTGTTCAAAGATGGACCTCAGAGCAAAGCTCCGAACAGGCAGGATCCACTTTTTCTAGCTCAGTACATTGAACAGTATCTTCTCTACTAACCCTTGATGCCTAATCATTGGTTCCTCTTATGTTCCTTCAATCTTATAGACTGCTTTACAAAAATGGGGGGGAAAGGCCAACAATACTAATTCTGCAAAAGATATAATAGTAAACATGGCCTTAGTTGCAGGTCTCCTTTTCATCCTCCCACACAATCAACTTCTGATTGTAGCAATAGCATAGGTAAGGTAAGATCTATGCTAGTCCTTACAATGGCTGATCTTTCATCATTAGTGTATAGGAATGCAAGAGATTTCTGTGCATTAATTTGGTATCCTGCAACATTACCGAATTCATTGATTAGCTCTGGTAGTTTTTTGGTAGCGTCTTTAGGATTCTCTATGTATAGTATCATATCATCTTCAAACAGTGATTGTTTTACTTCTTTTCTGATTTGGATTCCTATTATTTCTTCTTCTTCTCTGATTGCCACAGCTCAAACTTCCAAAACTATGTTGAATAATAGTGGTGAGAGTGGGCAACCTTGCCTTGTTCCTGCTCTTAGAGGAAACGCTTTCAGTTTTTCACCATTGAGAACGATGTTGGCTGTGGGTTTATCATGTATGGCCTTTATTATGTTGAGGTAGGTTCCTTCTTTGCCTACTTACTGGAGAGTTTTTATCATAAATGGGTGTTGAATTTTGTCAAAAACTTTTTCTGCATCTATTGAGATTATCATATGGTTTTGTATCACATTGATTGATTTGCATATATTGAAGAATCCTTGCATTCCTGGGATAAACCCCACTTGATCATTGTGTATGATCCTTTTAATGTGCTGTTGGATTCTGTTTGCTAGTATTTTGTTGAGGATTTTTGCATATATATTCATCAGAGATATTGGCCTGTAGTTTTCTTTCTTTGTGACATCTTTGTCTGGTTTGGGTATCAGGGTGATGGTGGCCTCGTGGAATGAGTTTGGGAGTGTTCCTTCCTCTGTTATATTTTGGAAGAGTTTGAGAAGGATAGGTGTTAGCTCTTCTCTAAAGGTTTGATAGAATTCGCCTGTGAAGCCATCTGGTCCTGGGTTTTTGTTTGTTAGAAGATTTTTAATCACAGTTTCAATTTCAGTGCTTGTGATTGGTCTGTTTATATTTTCTATTTCTTCCTGGTTCAGTCTCAGAAGGTTGTGCTTTTCTAAGAATTTGTCCATTTCTTCCAGGTTGTCCATTTTATTGGCATATAGTTGCTTGTAGTAATCTCTCATGATCTTTTCTTTTTTCTTCAGTGTCAGTTGTTACTTCTCCTTTTCATTTCTAATTCTGTTGATTTGAGTCTTCTCCCTTTTTTTCTTGATGAGTCTGGTTAATGGTTTATCAATTTTGTTTACCTTCTCAGAGAACCAGCTTTTAGTTTTATTGAGCTTTGCTATCGTTTTCTTCATTTCTTTTTCTTTTATTTCTGATCTGATCTTTATGATTTCTTTCCTTCTGCTGTCTTGGGGTTTTTTGTTCTTCTTTCTCTAGTTGCTTTAGGTGTAAGGTTAGGTTGTTTATTTGAGATTTTTTCTTGTTTCTTGAGGTAGGATTGTATTGCTATAAACTTCCCTCTTAGAACTGCTTTTGCTGCATCCCATAGGTTTTGGGTCCTCGTGTTTTCATTGTCATTTGTTTCTAGGTATTTTTTATTTCCTCTCTGATTTCTTCAATGATCTCTTGGTTATTTACTAGCATGTTGTTTAGCCTCCATGTGTTTGTATTTTTTACAGTGGTTTTCCTGTAATTTATATCTAGTCTCATAGTGTCGTGGTCGGAAAAGATACTTGATATGAATAAAACTTTCTTAAATTTACCAAGGCTTGATTTGTTACCCGAGATGTATCTATCCTGGAGAATGTTCCATGTGCACTTGAGAAGTGTATTCTGTCGTTTTTGGATGGAATGTCCTATAAATGTCAATTAAGTCCATCTTGTCTAATGTGTCATTTAAAGCTTGTGTTTCCTTATTTATTTTCATTTTGGATGATCTGTCCATTGGTGAAAGTGGGGTGTTAAAGTCCCCTACTATGATTGTGTTACTGTCAATTTCCCGTTTCATGGCTGTTAGCATTTGCCTTATGTATTGAGGTGCTCCTATGTTGGGTGCATAAATATTTACAGTTGTTGTATCTTCTTCTCGAATTGATCTCTTGTCATTATGTAGTGTCCTTCTTTGTCTCTTGTAACAGTCTTTAAAGTCTATTTTGCCTGATATGAGAATTGCTACTCCAGTTTTCTTTTGATTTCCATTTGCGTGGAATATCTTTTTCCATTCTCTCACTTTCAGTCTGTATGTGTCCTTAGGTCTGAAGAGGGTCTCTTGTAGACAGCATATATACAGGTCTTGTTTTTGTATCCATTCAGCCAGTCTATGTCTTTTGGTGGGAGCATTTAATCCATTTACATTTAAGGTAATTATTGACATGTATGTTCCTAATACTATTTTCTTAATTGTTTGGGGTTTGTTTTTGTAGGTCTTTTCCTTCTCTTGTGTTTCCTGCCTAGAGAAATTCCTTTAGCATTTGTTGTAAAGCTGGTTTGGTGGTGCTGAATTCTCTTAACTTTTGCTTGTCTGTAAAGATCTTAATTTCTCCATCGAATCTGAATGAGATCCTTGCTGGGTAGAGTAATCTTGGTTGTAGGGTTTTCCCTTTCATCACTTTAAATATGTCCTGCCACTCCCTTCTGGCTCGCAGAGTTTCTGCTGAAAGATCAGCTGTTAACCTTATGGGGATTCCCTTGTATGTTATTTGTTGCTTTTCCCTTGCTGCTTTTAATATTTTTTCTTTGTATTTAACTTTCGATAGTTTGATTAATATTTGTCTTGGCATGTTTCTCCTTGGATTTTTCCTGTATGGCATTCTCTGCACTTCCTGGACTTGATTGATTATTTCCTTTCCCATGTTAGGGAAGTTTTCAACTATAATCTCTTCAAATATTTTCTCAGACCCTTCCTTTTTCTCTTCTTCTTCTGGGACCCCTATAATTCGAATGTTCGTGTGTTTAATGTTGTCCCAGAGGTCTCTGAGACTGTCCTCATTCTTTACATTCTTTTTTCCTTATTCTGCTCTGTGGCAGTTATTTCCACTATTTTATCTTCCAGGTCACTTACCGGTTCTTCTGCCTCAGTTATTCTGCTATTGATTCCTTCTAGAGAATTTTCAATTTCATTTACTATGTTGTTCATCATTGTTTTCTCTTTAGTTCTCCTAGATCCTTGTTAAACGTTTCTTGTATTTTCTCCATTCTATTTCCAGGACTTTGGATCATCTTTACTATCATTACTCTGAATTCTTTTTCAGGTAGACTGCTTATTTTCTCTTCATTTGTTTGGTCTAGTGAGTTTTTACCTTGCTCCTTCATCTGCTGCATATTTCTCTGTCTTCTCATTTTGTTTAATTTACTGTGTTTGGGGTCTCCTTTTTGCAGGCTGCAGGTTCATAGTTCCTGTTGTTTTTGGTTTCTGCCCCCAGTAGGTGAGGTTGTTTCAGTGGCTTGTGTAGGCTTCCTGGTGGAGGGGACTTGGGCCTGTGTTCTGGTGGGTGGGACTGCATCTTGTCTTTCTGGTGGGCAGGGCCACATCCAGTGGTGTTTTTTGGTGTGTCTGTGACCTTATTATGATTTTAGGCAACCTCTCTGCTCATGGGTGGGGTTGTGTTCCTTTCTTGCTAACTGTTTGGCATGGGGCTTATAGCACTGGAGCTTGCTGGCCATTGGGTGGAACTGGGTCTTAGTGTTGAGATGGAAATCCCTGGGAGAGCTCTTGCTGATTGATATTATGTGGGGCCGGGAGGTCTCTGGTGGTCCAGTGTCTTGAACTTGGTTCTCCCACCTCGGAGGCTCAGGCCTGACACCCGGCCAGAGCACCAAGACTCTGTCAGCCACACAGCTCAGAAGAAAAGGAAGAAAAAAATAATAAAATAAAATAAAATAAATTTTTTTAATCAATAAATTTTTAAAAATTAAAGAAAAAGTAAGAGAGCAACCAAACCAATAAACAAATCCCCCAATGATAACAAGCACTAAAAACTAAACTAAGATAAGCATAAAAATCAGAAACAAATCAGTTGACCCAACTTTAATGAGTTAAAACACACCCTGCATTAGCCGCATTGGTTTGATTAAATGCAGAAACAATTTGTTCTTTTCAGTAGGTTAAGGACACCACTAAAATCTTGTTTATACTCTTAATTTGTTTAACAGATGTTTTATTCAAAAGAATACAATAAGCCCTGGCCCTGCCTGTTGAGGGGACTAATCATCAGTTCTGAAATTAAAATTTTTAAATAAGTCTTCCCTAACTCTGAAAAATTCCATAGTGTGGTTGTCCTTCATCTACCCATTTTACAGAACAATAAACTTGAGCAAAGAGGGTACAAGCTAAACTCAGTCTCTTTGGACCACATTGTCCCAAACACATGCCTAGGGCATGCCAGGACCCACAAGGACCAGCCAGAATAGCCCTCCCAGTTGCTAACTTTGGTGTGGTTTGGTTTGGTTTAGTTTAGTTTCACTTTCATTTTGTTTCATTTTGGGTTTTTTTGCTTGGCTTGGCTTTGCTTTTCTTTGTTTTTTTCTGTGGGTAAGGGACAAAGGAGAGTGATCCAAAACCACTCAGAAAGATCCACATTTTAAGAATGGATATTGGATGTGTGTTGTGTTCTTGAAAATAGAAGTGTACACAGAGCGTTTCCTAAGCTCCACTCCATGCTCACCACAGCCACCCAAACCTTAGGATGTAAATGTCCACTCAGAAGTCCCCAGTCCAACTCAGGCTACAGTCCTGACACTTATGAAACCATGAGGAGACTGATTTACTCCTTTAAAATGTTTTGAGCATGTACTGTGCACCATGCATTGTGAAGGGTCCCATGCAAAAGCTGTCCGCAGTCTCTGAGTGCCGGTGACCTACCAAGGGAGAGAAGACAGACAGTAACGCAGCACAGGACAGAGTCGTTCAGACAGTTCAGTGCTCTAAGAGTCAGAGGGAAAAGAGCCCATAGCTCTTGCCAGATTTAGCAAACAAAAATATAGGATACAGAAAATGTTTGGGACACATTTATACACAAAAAAAGTATTCATTGTTTATCTGAAATTCAAATATAACTGGGCAGCTTATATTTTATCTGGTTGATGAAATAAGGCCAATCTTCTGCTAGGAGATGGGATGTCAGTGAACTAGTACATTCAAGGGGAAGGATGTCACAGGAATTCATGAGAAAAGTTCAGGATGGGCCAGTGCCTGGGCTCTGCTACAGCACCTGTCTTAGTCTGTTTGGGCTGCTATAACAGAGTACCATAGACTGAGTGACTTAGAGACAAGAGAAATTTCTTTCTCACAGTTCTAGAGGCTGGGAAGTCCAAGATCAAGGTGCCAGCAGATTTGGTGTTTAGTGAGGTCTTCCTGGTTTACAGTTGGCCATCTTCTCTCTGTAACCTCACATGGTGGCCAAAAGGACAAAGGAAATTTCTCAGGCCACTTTTATAAGGGCACTAATTCTATTAAGCCTCTGCCAAAGGCTCCACCTCCCAATATCATCACCTTGGGGGATGGGCTTTCAACATATGAATTTTGCGGGGACACAAAACTTTGGTCCAATGCAACACCTTAAAGCTGCAAACACAGAGGGAGCAGATGACAGAGGCTGTGGAATGTTGCCTAAATTGTGTGATTCTGTCTCAGACAAGGAGCTCGATTCATCAGGTCCACGTCATAATGGATGAGAGGAGCATTTAATTAAATGGAAACACTATGGAAGCTTTTGCAAGGCCAGTCCACCCGTCTCCCAATTTATAAACGTCAGTTATAAACCTGTGACCTGTATCATATTTTTTTGCTCTTTTTTTAATTGAAGTATAGCTAATTTACAATGTTGTGTTAGTTTCAGGTATAGAGTAAAGTGATTCATTTATACATATATATATTATTTTTCAGATTCTTTTCATTATAGGTTATTACAAGATATTGAGTATAGTTCCCCGTGCTCTACCATAGGTCCTTGCTGTTTACGTATTTTATATATAGTCGTGCGTGTGTATGTTAATCCCAGGCTCTTAATTTGTCCCCCACACCTCCCCCCATCTCCTGTGTCATTTCTTAAAGAAGGATCCTTCTGTGCTGCAGTTCAGACCAGCTCATTTCATGCTTGGAAATTTCATGAAAGGGACACTTCAGTCCCATCTGAACCAAATTTGATCAAAATGAGAGAGATGTGCTATCAGCAAGTTTTGGGAACTGCCAGGGTCTAGGCAAATGAGAATCCTCGTGATGACATTCCAGCCTACCAGCCTCTCACTGTGGGGTGTTGGCAAAGTCCTGGAGCCTCTCTGAGCCTTCACGTCCTCCTACATGAAGCTGACCTTGCCCACTGACCTAAGGAGCGGAGATGGTGTCTGCAAAGCACTTAGCATAATGCAGGATGCAGTGGGCACTTCGTAAATGGTCATGTTGGCAGGAAGCTAACTTTCAGCACCATTCTGATGCTACTTGCAGACTTCTGGGCTACAAAACAGTCATCTGAGCAGTCTTCAATCTCCTTTAAATAAAAGTTTATGAGCTGAGTCCTCCTCTTTCTCGCCAGTTACTCTTTAACGAAAACCTCACGTGCAGCAGCTGCACAGCCTAATTATCAGGGAGACAGCCAAGGGCCAGGGGCAAGCCTCAAGGAGCCCGTGTGTACCTGCCAAGGCTCCGAGACCCAGGAAGAAGCACATGGTGAACCCTGGAACCTGGCCGAGCTCCGCCGTTTATCCTTTACAGGAAAAACCTAGCACATCCCCAATCCTCAGTGCTGCCGCGGTGCTTTGAAATAAAAGATCCTTCGATGGAAAAACAGCGGTCTCAATTTTCTGAGTTGGCTTGAGCTCACATTTCCCCCACTGAGGTCAAAACCTGCCTTTGGCTCCAACCCCATTCTGTTCCCTGCAGCCGCACAGATTCTGTCACTGCCAGCTGCAGGTGACCCACCTGCCCACCACCTGAAGACCAGAACAGGTCACCCCTGGGGTTGGCACCTGCTCCAGGGACAGGCATCAGAGACAATGTCTGAGCCTAGTGTTAAGTCCTGAAATAATAATCCTTATGGACTCCAAATGATACTAACCCTGTTTCCTGCACACCCTTCCAGTTACTGGGGAACTGGGTAACTCTGTTACTTACCGGCAGCCCGATCCCAGGGTGTGACATAACTGCAACTCAGTTTCCTCATGTATAAATGGGAAGACTACCCTCAGGGCTATCATGAGGCTGAAATAATTCTGTGTGTATGTACCACTTAGCATCGTTCTTGGCACGGTCCGTACTCAATAAATGGTAACAATGATAAGAGATAACATCTGCTGAGTGTTTACTATGTGCCAGAACTCCTTCTAAGTACTTTGCAAATATCAGCTCATTGAATCCATGCAACAACCCTGCAAGGAAAGGGCAGTCATTATCCTCTGTTTCTCTGATGAGGAAATAGAGGCTCCACAAGATTCCTTGTCTTGCCTAAGTTTGTGCAGCTCTTGCAAGGCAGCTGGGCTCGAACCCCACAGCCCGGTTCCAGACTCCAGGCCCTGACCACTACCCAATACTCCCCTCCTTATAGTTACCATTTAAAGAATGTTGTTTTTCACTGCAGGACTGGTCAGCCACAGGCTCATGCCAACCACAGGCTGGGTCAGCCTCAGGCCCTTGAGAATGAAGGTTTGACCCAAACCTCATGCCTCCACGGGGGCGCTCAGCACTGACTCCCAGCCTCAGGAAGCAAGGTGACTCACCCACCATCAACTGCCATCATTCTCTGTTTCTGAAGCTTAGTCACACACTGGGAGACCCTCATGGGATCTCACAGGCCTAAAAGCCCACCTCTGTCCCACAGAGCTCTTCCTAAACGTCCCACAGCTAGGGCGGGTCATCTGGCATCACTTCTTTATTTGTTGAAAGGCATAGAGCCTCCTTTGTTGTCCTGCCTGCATTCTCCTTGCAAGCCCACCTCCGCCCCCTCCCAAGGTCACACACTTTGCAAGCTTCTACTTGGCTCTGATGCTCCCCAGTCAGCGTGGGACTCAGTCCATCCAGTCCAGCACCATCCTAGCTACTCAGCCTTCCATTCTCATCCTCAAATCGCTTCTCAGATGAGATTTCTCAGCATCATTGCTGTAGTTATAACCTTGGCTCCTCTGCATCTTGGTTCTGGACCCCAGTCCAGACTTTGGATGCCCTAGAGATCAGCCCTGTGAAGCACCCGTGGCCCTGAGACACTTTATACATCACCTACCCTGACCGGCAGCTCACTGTGTAGCTGAGGGCAGGGAGGTAAGCAGGGGAGCAGACACATCTGCCAGCCCCCAGCAGTGATCTCCACCAGCTCCACAGGGGACCAGACCTCCTGCACCGCCCCCAGACCACTCTGTCAGCTAATGCTTATTTTGGAGATGGGCCCTGAGACTGGAAAGCTCGGAAACAGCATCTACCAACATCCCTGGCACTGGAGAGGCTGTGAAATGCTAACAATTCTTTGCCTGAAAAGAAGTCAACCTTCCTTTCTACAGCTCACCCATTAAGAAAGGTCCATGAAATTGACTTTAGATTCCCATTTCTTAGGCATTTATCAGCTTTACTTTTATTTCCACAGAGGAAAGAGATAAAATGTAGTGAAAACACAGACTTGTGTGTAAAAAAGGACCAGAAAACCACTGCTCTGCACAAATTCCACCATTGTAGATGGATTTTTCTGGAGAAATCATTTGTCAGTCAGTTGAAACATGTAATAGGGAAGAACAAATCTAACTCCCTATTAGATGTTTCTTTTACTTTAACCTTTGTATTCTACTGGTTTTGCTTCAAGTTAAGAATGTTACCTAGGGAATTCCCTGGCGGTCCAGTGGTTAGGACGCCACACTTTCACTGCCGAGGGCCTGGGTTCAATCCCTGGTCTGGGAACTAAGATCCCACAAGCCATGTGGTGTGGTCAAAAATAAAAAATAAATAAAATAAAATAGACATTAAAAAAAAGAATGTTGCCTATACCCTGACATATACAGGATAGCCCATTCTCAAGTCTCTGACCTTTAATGGTGTAACACTTTTCCCATTCATATAGAGATAAAAAGTTGCAGAACAGAGAATAACATTTGTCCTGTTGGAGGTTTACAGGAACATCGTGACCTGACCTGCATGAACAGCTGCAAGAACAAAGGATGCCAACACCAAGAAGTTTGCAACAACTAACCACGCTCCTCCCTCAGCTTGCCTTTAAAAGTGCTTTGCTGAAACCCTTCGAGGAGTCTGAGGCTTTCTGGATACCAAACACACGTCTCCTTGCACGGCCCTGCAATTATCCTTTCTCTGCTTCAAACTCCAACGTTTTGGTTTGTTCGGCCTCACTGTGTATTGAGCACACGAACTTGCGTTTGGTAGCAATCAGTATGAATGACTTGGTTAATCTATCTTCTCCGTAAGAGACTCTGACTGCAAGGAAATGGGATATAAAGCAGGAAATGAACAATGGGGAAAAGGAGGAAAAAACAGACCCACTTCACTTCGGGAAATGGCACCACTGGACGTCCCGTGGATAACCTGGATAACCAGCTCTGGACGCTCCCCGTCCTCCCCACGCCCTTCACAGGATGCGTTCGGCCCGTGGGCAATTCCAGTCGATGCCCTCCTCCCATCCCCTCTCCATCCACTCTCTCCATCCTCCGCCGGGACCCGAGTCACCTCTTGCCTAGTGTTACCTCCTAACTAATCTCCTTGCTTCCATCTCACACTCTAATAGGGAGAAGAGTGATCTATTCAAAACATAAGTCAGATGAAGTCACACTTCCTGCTTTAACGCTCTAAAAAGTTCTCATCGTTCCTGCCATAAAATCAAAGCCCTGTTTGGTCTGCAGAGCAAAAGCCTGGTCCCCCCTCGGTGTCTGAGCTCATCTGCTGCTCTTCCTCCCCTGCATCACTGCTGTCCAGACAAATGAGCCTTCTTTCCTCCCACACGTCAAGCTTGGTGTGCCCCAGGACCTTGGCACTTGCTTCTCCCTCTGTTGCAAATGCTCCTGGCCAACTCCTCCTCACCTTTAGGCGGTAAGTCATGTCACTTCCCCGTGGTGACTTCCCAAACACCCCGTCTAGAATAGCCAGCTTCCTCATCCCGCTCCCTGACACGATCACATCACCCTCTTTGTTTTCTGCCAGGCCCCAGTGAGTCAGGGAAACTGCATTACTTATACACTGACGTGTTTATTGTCGGTCTCCCCACTAGAATCTGGGCTCCGGAACAGCAGAGACTGTGTCTGTCTAGTTCCCCACTCATCCCAGTGCCCAGATATTTGCGGGATGATAATGAATGACCACAGAGGGTGTCTGCAGAGGACAAGTCCTGGCTGAGGATCCCAAAAGGGCCGGCCTGATGGACTTGCCTGTGCATTAACTCATCCTGATATTCTCAGGTTCTGTGTGAACAGGGGGACATGCCAACCAGATCCCACTCCAGTGGGGACCTCCAGCTGCTGGGGGTGCTGTCAGCAAGCCAAACAGCTGTCAGCCCCTCCAGGTTCACCACCGAGCCTCACCTCAGGTTACACCCTTCTCGGAGTGACCCTCATCCAAAGACCAACTGAGGTGAGGGTACAAAGGCCCAGACATTGGGGCCAAGGAGGTACATCTCTAAGGGGTTATTCTAGCCCCCAGTGCGCCCCACAGGGCTGGGCTGGGCTGTTGTCAGACTTGCCTCCCAGCTGACGACAAATTAAAATTATAGTGGGAGTGATCACAGCTCAGGTGATCTGGTCTGACAGGTCTCTGCCCCACTGAGAACCTGAACTCTCTTTGAACTATACCGGGTCCAAGGACACCACCAGCTGTATTCAGAACAGCACCCACCATCTGCAACCTTATGGTCTCAAAGTCTCTGCTGTTAACTGTGCAGCCACTTCAGACCCCAACCAATCCTCACTTAACAACCCTTATTTCTTGTCAGCTCCAACTATTACTCTTGAGAAACAACTCAAGTAACTAACTGTCACCTGGAGGTTTTTGCCTTTATAAGCCTCCCCCGTGTTGTAGTGCACTGGAACATAGTGCTTCTTAAATGTGTGTCTCCTGGGCTGCAGTCCTAACAAACCGTAAATCAGCACCTTTTTTAAACTCTAATTCGAAAAGATACATGCACCCCAGTGTTCATAGCAGCACTATAGCCAAGACATGGAAGCAACCTAAATGTCCATTAACAGATGAATGGATAAAGAAGAAGTGGTCCATATATATATATATATATATATATATATATATATATATATATATATATATATATTAAAAAATGGAATATTATTCAGCCATCAAAAAGAACGATATACTGCCATTTGCAGCAACATGGATGGACCTAGAGATTATAATACTAAGTGAAGTAAGTCAGACAAAGACAGACACATATCATATGATACTACTTATATGTGGAATCTAAAACATGACACAAATGAACTTATTTATGAAACAGAAACAGACTCACAGACATAGAAGACAAACTTATGGTTACCAAACGGGAAATGCGGGGAGGAGGGGTAAATTAGGAGTTTGGGATTAACATCTACACACTACTAAATATAAAATAGATAACCAACAAGGACCTACTGCATAGCACAGGGAACTCTACTCAATATTCTGTAATAAGCTAAATGGGAAAAGAATCTGAAAAAGATGCATATATGTATATGTATAACTGAATCACTGTGTTATACACCTGAAACTAGCACAACATTGTAAATCAACAATACTCCAAAATAAAATAAAAATTAAATTACAAAAAAGAAGTGAAAAAGATAGATAACCAACAAGGACCTACTATATAGCACAGGGAATTATATTCCATATCTCGTAATAACCTATAATGGAAGAGAATCTGAAAAAGAATAGATTTATATATACATATGTATATATAACTGGATCCCTTTGCTGTACAGCAGAAATTAACACAACATTGTAACTCAACTATACTTCAATAAAATAAACTAAAAATTAATTAATTTTTTAAAAAACCCCTTTTATTTCAATCAGCTTTCCGTTTCTGTAATTTGGGGAAACACAGCTCACCTCCTTCTCCCTTCCCCTCCTGTCTAGAGGCAGTTCCCAAGGGCACTCCCTTCACAAACCTCTTTGACAGCTAAACTCCTTCCTGAGCCTGCTTCCTGGGGAGCCCACCCTGCACAAAGCCCCTCCTCGTGCTCAGTACCATTCCAGGTGCGCATCACAGCGACGCAATGCCAGGTGCTCACACTGGGGAGACAGGTGATGAACCAGCCCCCAGGTACAGCGCTACAATGGAGCTACAGGGAAGGAAGGTACACAGCCATCTGCGGTCTCTCACGGTCCCTGGAGGGACCCGGCCAAGCAAAACCCCCAGAGAAATTTCCTGAAGGAAAAGCTGCCTAAGTTCAGTGCAAAGGAACAGGTGAGAGTAAGTCAGGACCACTGGGGACAGGACGTGAATGTACGAGGCAGAGAGATAAAGCTGGAAAGGTGAGCAGGGACCAGGTGAGGCAGACACAGAGGGGATGACCCAAGGGAACAGGATGCAGGGTCCACAGGGGAGAAGGAGATACAGCTAGATGGCTGGACGTGAGAGGCATCCTGAACGCTGGACCTACATCCACTGGAAGGTCAGAGAGGGCACTGTACTGCACACGCCCCATCGTTCTGTCCCTTCCTCGCAGTGGGTCTGGAATCTCCATCCCTCATTGCTGAGCTGAGCGGTGGGGAGGGTGAGGAGAGCCTGGCCTGACCTCCACCTGCAGTCCCTTCTGACAGCACCGTCCTCTGAGTGTGCCCTGGGTTTCCCCAGACCATGCCTCCTCTAGCCGCATCACTGAATCCCCGTCACGAATCCCCATCACTTGGTATTTATCACCTAATGAATGTCTGCAGCCTCACAAATCCAAGGGCAACCGTCTGACTAAAGCCAACCCTGCATTTCCATATTCCTGTCAAAGTCACACTATCTACCCTTGACCAGACTGCTTGGTGACCCTCCCTGTTAATGAAATGCTGTGGTGATTAAAACCTCCGTCAGGCTTGATGTTTGAAAGTATCGGTGGCTTTTCAGAGAACACACTTGACAAACTGCCTGGAAAGCTCCATCACTTGGGAGAATTTCCTTTTGACCCAGGCCTGATATTTTTCTTTTCTTTTCTTTTCTTTTCTTTTTTTTTCCTTAGAAGGAGAGTAGCCAAGAGAGTAGGCTTTGGGCTTTGGGTTTTGTTTTGTTAGGTCACTTTTTTTGTTGTTCGTTCACTTCATTTCCTGACTTTTCATAAAAGCTTTCAGGGTAACTGATATTTTTATTCAGAAAGCATTTCCATCTACGCCAGACCACTGGCTCGGTTTTAGCTAATTAAACTTATGAAACGAAGGAGTGGGTAGAAGTTCATTCCAGAGGTACAGGGTGATGCGATTCTTCATGCTAATTGAACCCTCACAAAAGAGAGATGCTGCAGGTTGCCTGCTGCTGTTCCGTTATCACCTGCCTGGTACAGCCCTGGGAGCGTGGGGATGGGGGCCAGGACCGTGACATCTACTGGGGGAAAGTCTGATATTTGGGACATGATTCTTCACGGCTTGCTTTCACATTTTAGAATACCTACCCCTTATCTTTTTATTAAATACTGCCTGTAAATGACCCAGCAATGACTGGAGGGGGCTTGAAAATTCCAGTCTGGTGTCTGATTTACATCAACATTCGGAAGGATTGGATATGATGAGGACAATAGTTTTTTATGAGACAAATGTGGGATGTGCTGCATAACCATGGTTTCCGTTCAGCAGCTCCATTGTGCCATGTGCGATCCAGATATTATTTCTTTTTTTTCTCAGAACAACTCTTCAAAGCAAGCATCAGGGCCTCTTCTGTCCCGAGAAGGACATGCGGTCCTGAGAAGTTAAGAGGTCCAAGGTCACAGAGCAAGTGGGTGAGTTTGTCCCTGGGCCTGACTCTCAAGTTCATGTTCTGTCTGTTGAAGGAGACTTAAAAACAAGTTCTCTGGACCCCGCTGAGAGAAAGCAGGCTTGGGCATGAGAGGAGGGGAGAATGGTCTGCAGTCCAGCCTATCTGGGTGGTATTTTTCTGCCCTGTGTTCTGCAGCTGAAGTTTTGCTGCTCCTGACAATATATGCGTTTTGTATCTTTAGGTAAAAAAGAGAGAGATAAGGCTTGCCCGCATTCTCCATGTCCCAGATGGTGCACGGTTTAGATGCTTCTGAAAACTGCCTGTTCTACTGATGCTGAACAGAGGGGAGGAAACATGTGAACCCAGTGGCATCTTGATGCCAAGAAGTGGGGAGCACTGGATCACACTCCAAACAAAGGAATGTTCTAGAATGGTCACTGAATGTCACCCACAGGAAGAGACCACAAATAACAAGCACCTTCACACTGGTGTTGGAGGTCACATTGGCTGCTCATTTCTCCGAGTGAGGCTTTGCCAAGAAACATGTCAGCATTGCCAAGAAAATTGTGTGGAGGCGAGGGGGAAAGAAAAATGAGGTTGAACCTTAGCAGATACTAAAATATATCCCAAAGCTACTGTAATTTTTTAAATTAGTACTTGTTCAAGAATAGACAATAATTAATCAGATGAAACAAAAAAGAATAAAGTTACATCTAAATGCATAACGGACAGATGGAAATTGAGTAAGTGATAAAGGTAGCATTTCAAATTGGCAAGAAAAATTGAGATTTATTAAATGATGATATACAACTGACCAGCAATCAGCGAAAATAAATAAGTAAACCTACCTCAATTCCTATCAAAAGTAAATTCCAGATAAATCAATTAAAACGTAGGAAATAAAAACATATGAGCACTAGAAAAATAAGGAAATATATTTAAAATCTTAGAGAAGGTCTTTATGAGCATGACACAAAATTGAGAAGCCATAAAGGAAATATTGATAAATCTGACCATATAAATATTAAAGAGCATCTAAAAATAGCCAAAAGGCAAAACCGGGAAAGTGTTTTGGCATATGAAAGACTAATGTCCTTAATATACAAAGAGCTCTTATAAATCAATAAGAAGATGAACCCACTAGAAAAAAAAAGTTGTACCTTCACAACTTAGCAAGCAATTCAAGGAACAGTAAATGCAGTGGATCATCAATCACATAAGAACAAACAATCAACCTCACTCAAAATTAAATAAACGCAAGCAGGAGTTATCTTCTACTGTTGTCTGCCTCTAGGAGCAAACACGACAATCTTTTCAAAACACAAATATGATTATGTATCTCCCCCGTTTCAACCTTTTCAAAGGTCAGGAAAGGAAAAGATCCTTTCCTCTTATGAAAGGATCTAAACCCTGAGTGGGTCCTGTGTGGTCTGGCCCTGAACCCACCTCTCCTTTCTAACTTCTCCCCACCTGGATTCTTTTCAGGACCTTTGTCCATGGTGTATTCCCTCTCTCTCCTTTCCTTCTCCACCTAATGAGTCTCTACTCATTTTGCAGCTCAGTTGTCCATTCCTGGGGGAAGCTAGTCCTGGCCAGCCAGCCTAGCCCCTAATTACATCAGCTCTCTCTTTTATATGTTCTTCTAACTATTGTGTATTTCTCTTTTATGGCAGTTCTAAAAGTGATCATTCACACACTTACCGATGTGATTACTGAATGTTTGTCTCCTCATCTGGACCGTGAGCTCCACTGGGAAAGGGTCCTGCCATTTTGCTTTTTGCCCTCCGTGTTTTCCCAGACCCTAACACACATGCTTGGCATATAGTAGGTGCTCAAGAAATATTTTTCAGTGGTTGAATAAATGAAAGAATTCTTCTCTCCTGTGATTTTGGCAAATACTGAAAAGGTGCAGAGAGAATCAAGCGTGCATGTACACTACTGGCAAAAATAATTTTTGAAGGCCATCTTAAGTGGTACCTAATAGAATGAACATATCTATTAGCTATACTTGCAGACGTGCACAAAGATACGTGAAAGAAGATGCTGCTGGCAGCATTTTTGGTAATGGCAAAAGCCAAGAAACAGTATACATATTTGTCATCAGAGAACAAGTTAGAAAAATTATAATCCATCCACACAATGAAATACTGTATGGCCATTTCAGAGACCAATGTTGATCCTTACACAGATGTGGGAAGTTCTCCAATGTAGAATATAAGGTAAAAATGTAAGTTGCAGAACGATCCATGCAATGTGATTCCATGGGTGATTGTTTTAATGATACAATATACATCCTTTCATTTGCATAGGAAATTTCTGGACAGATAAACAATAAGCGATTCATCATGGTAACTTCACAGGGAGGGGGTGTGGAGGGAGACATGCATTTCACCTTAGACCCTTCCAGACAATTTGAATTAAGCCATGAATATATATTACATTTTTAATATTGTAAACTATTTTCCAAAAATAATTGTTTAATAAGGGATCCCAAAACAAGTTCATTAACACCCTGTTACAGAGCCCCGTTATTTCCCATTATCTTCCCTCCTTGGTTATCCTAAAATTGGGAGGTTCTTAACCCTGGACCTTGATTTTCTCTGCGGTCTTTGTGCGATTTTAGCATCCTCGGTGACTTTTCAGCACGAAGGAAGTTTTCGTTTCTAGGGATGTTTTCATAAAGCAAAAATCCCTCTAAAATTCCAGCAAGTGTTCCAAGTGTCCCTGTGCAGTAAATGTTCCTTTGTCTGGGTTTTTATACACCCAGGCTCACCTAGATCAAGGTACCCTGGGAAGTTCCTTCCGCAATTTCACATCCCTTTGCATGGCCCACAGAAGGAGAGTCTATCGAAATTGAATGTATCTCTTCTAGATCTGAATGGAGCTCCTCCTTCCCGATACCCCTCTTTACTGCTTTGAATTAATTTCCACTCTGAGCTGCCAGAAGCTAGTTCCTCCAGAAATAAATATATACCCGAAGTAAAACAAATCTACCTGTAATAACCATATGGGGTGCACCAATGCTGCATTCAAGAAGAGGAAGGAGTTATGTAACAACACACTGCGGTGTAGTAGAGCTTGCTTCTGTGACGCTATAAGTAATAAAGCACCCTCCACGGCACCTTAAGCAAGCTATGAAGGATACTTGATCTCCTCCAGTTCTGTTGAGCGTCTACCATCTGTTCAGCTGGTAACACCTCTAAAAGCAGCATTAACACAACTCAAAGTTTCCTCCAGCTTACAGGTTTCCCTGCGTGCTCTTCAAATAGTGCACACTGGGTCAGCAGTGATTTGGCTATTTATGTTGAGAATAATTCCAGGAATGTGTTGCCACCCCTCTCTTTCCCTCTCCTGTTCTGCCTCGACGCCTTTGCCTTCTCATCGACATCCTTGCAGCAGGCAGTGGTGAGCTTACTTCCCTGGGTCAGACAGGACCTGACCTAATGGCTGGTCCAAATACACTCTGATGAAAAACAGGAGGACGCAGGGAAAGCAAAGGACTCACCCAGTTGGTGAATCCCTACCAGAAGCAAGAGAGCAGGTGATGGCTAAGCCAGTGATTGCTCCCCTCCAGGTGCCCATGCTTTCTTCCTGCCTCTGGGAGGTCACAGTGGAGGGTCCAGAGAGTCCATAGCTTGGATGGAGGGAACCTTTCCTGATGGAGCTCCTGCTGAGTATGTGCCTGCTGTCCCCAAGGCCACTCTCTCCTCTGGACCAGCTTCTGCCCCCATGAGTCCCTTTTCTCTCCAAAAGCCCTTTGGGAGACCCTGCCCCAAGACCTTATCCTCACTCCGCTAAGTCTTTCTCCTGCTTAGAGTGTAACCGAACAGGACCCTACAAGGTCTTCCCAGAATGGACCCCCGCCCATGTCCTCCGCCTGCCTTTTGTCTGTAGAAAAACTTTAGTTGAAAAATAAATTTAATCAGAGAAGTGAGAAAATGCAAAAAGAAAGGAAAACAGTCAGGCAAGACAAAATCATAATAGTTTAGCCATTACACAAAGTCAATGACTTTAGTTCCTTCTCAAGGGCTATAGGTAATATTCTGAGCCATGTTCTTTGACCTGTTTTGCAGATACTGAAACCCATACCAGGTGGGAAAAGTTAACTGTCTGCTGCCCACAAGCCCATAGACCCCAGACCGGTTGGAACCAGAAGGTTGATGATGCTGACTCCCAATGACCTCATCACCAGCCAATCAGAAGAATGTCCACGAGCTGATCACGCCCTGCTCCTTGAACTCTGTAAGACTCCTCACTACACCCTCCAGGGGGGGACACACAGTCTTGAGGGCATTAGCCCACTGTGCCGGCCAAAGCAATAAAGCTATTTCTTTCTACTTTACCAAAAGCTCTGTCTCTGAGATTTAATCTGGCACCTGTGTACAGAGGCCAAATTTCAGCAACAAGAGGAAGGGAAAGCTCTTTGCACATGGGAAAATGGTAGGAGACTGATGAACACTTCGTTCTCGGTTTACTTTTACTAGTTGGTTCACTGAGCAAGTGGATTTTCAACCAGGTGAACCTGTCCCTTGCCCTCTAGGTAGGTAGCCCATAATAACACCATCCACCCCTCCCAAAAGAAGAAAAGATCAAAATCCTCTCTAGGGAAGTGGGATTATGGACATCAGGGGCATTTGTCTCAGGGGCATTCGCATTAGGGGCATCTGAAAATGTAGAATGAGAACTTGGGAACCCAGGAGGAGGGGGGCCGGGGAAGAAGGGTCTTGAACAACCTTTCCCTGTGGTCACATGAGCATCACTGATTTACCTGTGGCTACAGATCACTGACGGCCACAGGGCTTGTTCTGGTGGCTCCTCTGAAGATCCAGGTGGGAGGACCATCCATCCAGTCCAGAGGGTCAGAATGGGTCCTTTAAGAGCACCAAATAGCACCAACATCACTATCTGCTTGCCCCCTTCATCGCAGAAACGCGGAGCCTAGTGATCAAGAGCATAGAATACAGAACCAGACAGACATGCATTCAAATCCCCTCTCTACCACTTGACAACCATGTAATTCCAAGGTCCCTAAAACTCAATAGGACTCAATTTCTTCATCTAGAAAGTGGTTGCAAGTTTGTTGAACTGTTACGAAGATTAAATGAGATCACGTGTTTAGCGGTCCTTTTCTTTCTGAGAAGTACAACCCGACCTCTCTCCTTCTTCACTTTGGCTGCCAGGGAGCTCAGAGTCAGATTGAAAGCAACAAGGCAGGTTCTTCCATGGGTGCTCTTCCTGCCTTCTCCAGGCTGAATGTATGTTGCTTATTCTTCTTTTCCTTGGACCTAAATCTTTGCTGTTATAGTTACATTGTTTTCTTTTATGTGTTCCTGTTTTAAATTGTCTCTGGGCCTTTGTAGAAAGAGTAACTATATAATTAAAGAGGCTTATGAAACTAAAAGAGGGCCCTTGCCCACCTGCCTGTCAGGCTGCAACTTTCCTCTGGGGGCTCAGAGGACCAATGAAAGATGACCAATTTGATCTCAAAGATGACTAATATTCTTTTTGCTCTGATAGAATTCTAGGTTTAAAGAGAACTTTATTATCCTAATCCACAGAATGTGTGTCACCTGCAAAATCATTCTGAATCCTTTAAGGGCAGAAAAGAGAAAACACCAGGGCTGTGTCCTAACACATCCAAGTCTGAGGCTGAATAGTTATCCCAAGTGTCCTGTACTCCCCAGAGGGTGGGCCTCGGTTGGTAGATCACGCCTGGTTTATTCCCTCCTGTGGTTCTCAGCTGAGTTAAGCTTGATAGAGGCTGCCCAGTGACAAAGTGGTGTATCAGGAAGTCAGAATTAGCCTGGAGACGTGGCCTGCAAGCATTGCCAAGGTGTCCTTGAGAGGACACCCCACTGGGGGTCTAGAAGACCCAGCACCACGAGGCTGGGAATCCAGGGAGATCTCTCACCCCTCACCCTGCAGGAGGTGCAGACAAGCAGACAGGTCTGAGAAGCTTGCAGTGACTCCGCAGCAGAGCCAGGACACAAAGCACATTGAGGGAGGTCACATTTCTAGAACACCTGCTAAATGCGTCCCTTAGCCACCTGTTCATGCCTGTGGGAGACCCCTGGAGCCCACTTGGCTGAACTTCCCCATCCAACTCCGAGCAAACAAGTCGATGCCAACATTGACATTCTTGGTTCAAAACTCAGGACCCAAAGTTCCACCCAAGTTTCACTGTTTAGCTTCAAGTACTTCCAATCCTACAGGACGGAAAAATGAATTGTGTGGCTCTGCTGTCAATGTCTTCTATCCATTGTGCCCTAAATTCCAAGACAGTCACTTCTTTCTTGAAGTGAATGTGTTACCAAACTCAAGTTTGTGTGCCTCAGGCCAAGCGAGGCCAAACAATACCAAAACCATCGGAGTCTGGATCAGAGAAAGGCTTATTGCAGGGCCATGCAAGAAGAATGGGTGGCTCATGCCCCCCCAGAAACCCTGAACACCTCAAAGGGTTTCTGCAAAACATGTTTAAAGGCCAGGTAAGGGAGGAGAGTCCCAGGGTATGGGATCAGCCCATGCACAATTCTCTGACTGATTGATGGTGATCAATCCTTAGGCACCAGAAGGTCTGGGGGCTACAGGCTCATGATCATCAAGTAGTTAATTTCTTCCATTTGGTGGTGGTTTTTAGCATCTGAAAAACTTAGGAAATATGCCTGAGATACTATTATCTGGGTACTTCAGAGAGAAGCTACAGCAGAGGATAAGGGAGAGGGGATGGTGGGGGGAGGCAGTACGGGCTCTGGTGCAGCCTCTCTCATCCCACCGGCTGGGGCTGGCTGTCACCACCTCCTCCCTGGCCTTCTCACCAGCTCAGCTCATATTCTGCTCCCCTCCTCTCATGAAGTCACCCCCCTCTTCTGCTACAGAATATCTCACTTTCTGTTGATCAAGCCCAGACTCTCAGCTGCTTGGAGTTTCAAAGTTGGTTCAGATTTACTTCCTCAGGCTCCATTTTAATCCCCAACTTGCATCAAACCAGTTCCATCTCTCTGTCTCATACATCCCTAACTACCCTCAGCAAATACTTAGTAAGCACCCTTTAAGGGCATTGCACTGTCCTAGGTCTTGGAGAAACAGAGAAAAGAAATCTGTGGACCCAGGCCCTCCATGAACTCACAGGTAATAGTGGAGAGGAAAAATAGCCCCATACGTGTCATCACATTTTTATCCAACCCTAGAAAAGCCCCGAGTTCTCCTCTGTTAACTGGTACAAGCCTCGTCCTTACCCACCTGCATACAAATCCCCCTCCTTTCAGGAAGAGAATGCTTTGTTTCCCTCCCCATTCTTAGCCATGTGACTTGATGAGGTTGAAACCCATCCCCAGGTCCCAGAAAGTGTTCTTGGGTCAGTCATGGAATCCCATGCCTCTGGCCTGCAAGAATGGACGCATAAATTAGTCAGAGGCAAGGAGCTGGGGCTTGTGGGAAATTCAAAAATCTCTCCTTGTTCCTGTAAATCTGTTATAAGAAACCTTTTCTCTTCCACTGTGTGAATGAAAAATGTCACCTGCCATATCAGTAAACAAACAAAGTTGCAGCCATCAAGCCAGCGGCCACTGCAGCCACCCCCCAACTGGGCACCCTGCAGGGATTCAGGAGGGAGAAAAGCAGGATTTGGGCCCTAGGTAGCTAAGGTGCACATCAAAGGAATGATTTCAATGAGCCTAGACTCTTACATTTTCCCATACATAGAAACGGCATCCCTGTGTGTTAGGAGAACACAGCCTCCCTGAGGGGCCTGGCTAAATTCATTAACTTGACATGTCTGGTTGTCTTTAATTAAGTGGTTTTTTTTGTTTTTTTTTTTTTGGCCATACCATGCAGCACATGGGATCTTAGTTCCCTGACCAGGAATTGAACCCATGCCCCCTTCATTGGAAGTGCAGAGCCTTAATCACAGGACCACCAGGGAAGTCCTAGGTTGTGCATTTTTTTTCAGTTGACAACTGGATGACATAATAAGAGGTGGCGAGGATTAGAACTCCAGCAACTGTTTTGAAACTGTAAGGTATCCTGAGCTGCCAGGATCCTTCAGTATAATGTTGAGGATAAGCCTGGGCCAGGAAGGCAGAGCAGGAACAGGAGGAGTTCCAGCCCTCAGGGAGCCCTTCTGAGCCCAGATCAGTCTTCCCCTGAAGACTGACTACCCTCTGAGCATATCCGTTACAAGAACCAGCCCACAAATCCCCTTTATAGATCAAGCCAGTTGGAGTATTTTATGTCAATTACAACCAGACACACGCTAACAGATGTACTTCCTCACGGAGGCGTGGTGAGAATTAAGTGAGGAAGAACACTCTGAAGTGCACAAAAAGCTCTCCACGCCCCAGGTAGTGTCATGTGGCAGAAAGTACTCAGCAGCCGCCCAATAAACACTTTTTGTATCTTAAGGCCTGATCACTCCTGCAGAGAAATTATCTCCGAGTGTGAAGTGTCTCTTTGAACCAGAAGTTTCTGTAACAGTCGTGTTGAAAGCTACCAGAGACCACAGGAATCATGCAAGTCAGAGCCATGGGCATCCCAGCATTCACATGACTGTGAAGGTTCCTAAGCCCCAGATGGAAAGGACGTGCTTATCTGCAGTGCCAGGAGCAGTGCTTTAACCTCAGGACACCGCTCCTGGAAACTGAAAATAATCCCAGGTCAGTCATCAGAGTGAGGGCGAGACTGTTGGTGGAGGGATGGCCATCAGAGAGCATACACGGCACTCTTGCCTTTGGGGGACAGAATTTCACCCCCACACACTAGGAGAGCCAAAGATATTTAAGTCTATTTGCATCTCGAGTGATTGTCAAAACACGGGAATCCGTCTCTCTGGCTGAGAAGATGACCCCATCCACATTGTTATCTCATGTTCAGGATGCATCTCCGAACAAATCTTATCAACAAGTTGACGCATTTGATTCCGAGAAAACGGCATCCCTGTGTGTTAGGAGGGCACAGCCTCCCTGAGGTGCCTGGCACCTGCTTTGCTCCTTACACAGCAGATCAGAGGCTGCACAGCAGTGAGGACTGCCCAGACTGCCCTTGTTCTAGGAAATCCAAGTGCAGGGGAAGTTCTACAGCTGCTCCAGGACATACACAGCTGGAGCAGAAGACCAGGGGGGCCTGTGGTAGCCAAGATATGTTACCAAATGGAAGATCGCGTGTCCGATGCACAGTGAGGCCGAACAATACCAGAATGACAGAGTTTGGAGCAGAGAACAGTTTGTTGCAGGGCCATGCAAGGAAACAGGGGGCTCATGCCCCAAAAGCCCCAAACTCCTCCAAGGGTTTCAGCAAAGCATTTTTAAAGGCCAAGTGAGGGAGGGGCGTGGCCGTTTGTGGCAAACTTCCTGGTGTCAGAATCCTTTGTTCTTGCAGCCGTCCACGCACGTCAGGTCACGATGTTCCTGTAATCCTCCAACAGGACAAATGGTATTTTCTGTTCTGCAACTTTTAATCTCTGTATTAATGGAAAAGTATTATATGCTTGAAGGTCAGAGTCTTGAAAATGGGCTATGCTGTATATTTCAGGCTAGAGGCAACATTCTTAACTGGAAGCAAAGGCCATAGAATACAAAGGTTAAAGTAAAAGAAACAGATCTGATTTGTTCTTCCTATTACAGACAGGGTTCATACCCAGCCCTGACACGTATGCTCTCTAAGGGGTTCCTGTGGGCACGGAGCCCTTTTCTGAGTCTGCTCAGATATCCAAGTTGGCCCGGACAGGGACGTGGTGTCCAAGGTCCTCTTTCAAGGTTTGGAGAACCAGGTACAGCAAGAGAACCCACTCCCCTTCCCACAGAGACTTGGCTCCCTACGGACCCCTCCAGCCTGCACCTACCCCAACACACAAACACACGGCACGCACACACACCCCAAGCACGACTCCCTACCACAGACCCGTCTTGGTTTTACTGTGGCTATGTCAAGGAGAGTGGGATACTCCACCCTTTCGTGAAAATGTATAGGCTTTCAGTAACAGGAAACTCAGATTTTGCTAAGAATTTAGATTTTATTTTTCTAATGACACTGTGAGTTGGGTGGATAGAGTTTCTTTGCTTTGGCTGCTAGGAAGTTCAGAACCAAATTTGTACCAACCTCTAATACCTGCCCAAAATCCTAGGACCAACATTCATTTACCAGCCTGGCTGTAAATTTAATCTTACTCTATTTTTTTTAAGAAGTTTATTGAGATATAATTTATATACCATACAGTTCACTCATTTAAGTGTTCAGTTCAATGGTATTTACAGAGTTAGCCATCCATCACCAATACCCACTTTTGTAACATCTTTACTTCAATAGCAAGTTAAAGGTGTTTTTTTATTTTTGTTTCCTGAGTTTTCCATTTGATTATTTCAACTTGTCATTCTCTCTTTTTTTTTTTAACATCATTATTGGAGTATAATTGCTTTACACTGGTGTGTTAATTTGTGCTTTATAACAAAGTGAACCAGCTATACATATACATATATCCCCATATCCCCTCCCTCTTGTGTCTCCCTCCCTCCCATCCTCCCTATCCCACCCCTCTAGGTGGTAACAAAGCACCTAGCTGATCTCCCTGTGCTATGCAGTTGCTTCCCACTAGCTATCTATTTTACATTTGGTAGTGTATATATGTCCAAGCCACTCTATCACTGCGTCTCAGCTTACCCTTCCCCCTTCCCCCATCCTCAAGTCCATTCTCTACGTCTACCTCTTTATTCCTGTCCTGCCCCTAGGTTCTTCCCCCTAGGTTCTTCATCTATATTTTTTTTATAGATTCCATATATATGTGTTAGCATACAGCACTTGCTTTTCTCTTTCTGCCTTACTTCACTCTGTATGACAGACTCTAGGTCCATCCACCTCGCTACAAATAACTCAATTTCGTTTATTTTTATGGCTGAGTAATATTCCATTGTATATATGTGCCAAATCTTCTTTATCCATTCATCTGTTGATGGACACTTTGGTTGCTTCCATGTCCTGGCTATTGTAAATAGAGCTGCAATGAACACTGTGGTACATGACTCTTTTTCAATTATAGTTTTCTCAGGGTATATGCCCAGTAGTGGGATTGCTGGGTCATATGGTAGATCTATTTTTAGTTTTTTAAGGAACCTCCATACTGTTCTCCATAGTGGCTGTATCAATTTACATTCCCACCAACAGTGCAAGAGAGTTCCCTTTTCTCCACACCCTCTCCAGCATTTATTGCTTGTAGATTTTTTGATGATGGCCATTCTGACCAGTGTGAGGTGATACCTCATTGTACTTTTGATTTGCATTTCTCTAATGATTAGTGATGTTGAGCATCCTTTCATGTGTTTGTTGGCAATCTGTATATCTTCTTTGGAGAAATGTCTATTTAGGTCTTCTGCCCATTTTTGGGTTGGGTTGTTTGGTTTTTTAATATTGAGCTGCTTATATATTTTGGAGACTAACCCTTTGTCAGTTGCTTCGTTTGCAAAAATTTTCTCCCACTCTGAGGGTTGTCTTTTCATCTTGTTTATGGTTTCCTTTGCTGTGCAAAAGCTTTGAAGTTTCATTATGTCCCATTTGTTTATTTTTGTTTTTATTTCCATTTCTCTAGGAGATGGGTCAAAAAGGATCTTGCTGTGATTTATGTCATAGAGTGTTCTGCCTATGTTTTTCCCTAAAAGTTTTATAGTGTCTGGCCTTACGTTTAGGCCTTTAATCCATTTTGAGTTTATTTTTGTGTATGGTGTTAGGGAGTGTTCCAATTTCATTCTTTTACATGTAGCTGTCCAGTTTTCCCAGCACCACTTATTGAAGAGGCTGTCTTTTCTCCATTGTATATTTTTGCTTCCTTTATCAAAGATGAGGTGAACATGTGTGCACAGCTTTATCTCTGGGCTTACTATCCTGTTCCATTGATCTATATTTCTGGATTTTTTTCCAGTACCATACTATCTTGATTACTGTAGCTTTGTAGTATAGTCTGAAGTCTGGGAGTCTGATTCTTCCAGCTCTGTTTTTTTCCCTCAAGATTGCTGTGGCTATTCGGGGTCTTTTTTGTTTCCACACAAATTGTGAAATTTTTTTGTTCTAGTTCTGTGAAAGATGCTGTTGGTAGTTTGCTAGGGATTGCATTGAATCTGTAGATTGCTTTGGGTACTATAGTCATTTTCACAATGTTGATTCTTCCAATCCAAGAACATGGTATATCTCTCCATCTGTTTGTATCGTCTTTAATTTCTTTCATCAGTGTCATATTTTTCTGCATACAGGTCTTTTATCTCCTTAGGTAGGTTTATTCCTAGGTTTTTTATGCTTTTTGTTGCAGTGGTAAAGAGGAATGTTTCCTTAATTTTTCGTTCATTTTATTCTTCATTATTGTATAGGAATGCAAGAGATTTCTGTACATTACTTTTGCATCCTGCTACTTTACCAAATTCATTGATTAGCTCTAGTACTTTTCTGTTAGCATCTTTAGGATTCTCTATGTATAGTATCATGTCATCTGCAAACAGTGACAGCTTTACTTCTTCTTTTCCGATTTGGATTCCTTTTATTTATTTTTCTTCTCTGATTGCTGTGGCTAAAACTTCCAAAACTATGTTGAATAATAGTGGGGAGAGTGGGCAGTCTTGTCTTGTTCCTGAACTTAGTGGAAATGGTTTCAGTTTTTTACCATTGAGAATGAGGTTGGTTGTGGGTTTGTCATATATGGCCTTTATTATGTTGAGGAAAGTTCCCTCTATGCCTACTTTCTGGAGAGTTTTTATCATAAATGGGTGTTGAATTTTGTCAAAAGCTTCTTCTGCATCTATTGAGATGATCATATGGTTCTTCTCCTTCAATCTGTTAATATAGTTTATCACATTGATTGATTTGCATATATTGAAGAATCCTTGCATTCCTGGAATAAACCCCACTTGATCATCGTGTATGATCCTTTTAATGTGCTGTTGGGTTCTGTTTGCTAGTATTTTGTTGAGGATTTCTGCATCTATGTTCATCAGTGATATTGGCCTGTAGTTTACTTTCTTTGTGACATCTTTGTCTGGTTTTGGTATTAGGGTGATGGTGGCCTCGTGGAATGAGTTGGGGAGTGTTCCTCCCTCTGATATATTTTGTAAGAGTTTGAGAAGGTTAGGTGTTAGCTCTTCTCTAAATGTTTGACAGAATTTGCCTGTGAAGCTATCTGGTCCTGGGCTTTTGTTTCTTGGAAGATTTTAATCACAGTCTCAATTTCAGTGCTTGTGATTGGTCTGTTTATATTTTCTATTTCTTCCTGGTTCAATCTCGGAAAGTTGTGCTTTTCTAAGAATTTGTCCATTTCTTCCAGGTTGTCCATTTTATTGGCATATAGTTGCTTGTAGTAATCTCTCATGACCCTTTCTTTTTTCTTCAGTGCCAGTTGTTACTTCTCCTTTTTCATTTCTAATTCTATTGATTTGAGTCTTCCCCCTTTTTTTCTTGATGAGTCTGGCTAATGGTATATCAATTTTGTTTATCTTCTCAAAGAACCAGCTTTTAGTTTATTCATCTTTGCTATTGTTTCTTTCATTTCTTTTTCATTTATTTCTGATCTGATCTTTATGATTTCTTTCCTTCTGCTTACATTGGCGTTTTTTGTTCTCCTGTCTCTAATTGCTTTAGGTGTAAGATTAGGTTGTTTATTTGAGATTTTTCTTGTTTCTTGAGGTAGGATTGTATTTCTATAAACTTCCTTCTTAGAACTGCTTTTGCTGCCTCCCATAGGTTTTGGGTCGTCGTGTTTTCATTGCCATTTGTTTCTAAGTTTTTTTTATTTCCTCTTTGATTTCTTCAGTGATCTCTTGGTTATTTAGTAGTGTATTGTTTACCTCCATGTGTTTATATTTTTTACAGATTTTTTCCTCTAATTGACATCTAGTCTCATAGCGTTGTGGTCAGAAAAGATAATTGATATGATTTCAATTTTCTTAAATTTACCAAAGTTTGCTTTGTGACCCAAGATATGCTCTATCCTGGAGAATGTTCCATGAGCACTTCAGAAGAAAGTGTATTCTGTTGTTTTTGGATGGAATGTCCTATAAATATCAATTAAGTCCATCTTGTTTAATGTGCCATTTAAAGCTTGTCTTTGCTTATTTATTTTCATTTTGGATGATCTGTCCATTGGTGAAAGTGGGGTGTTAAAATCCCCTACTATGATTGTGTTACTGTCGATTTCCCCTTTCGTGACTGTTAGCATTTGCCTTATGTATTGAGGTGCTCCTATGTTGGGTGCATAAATATTTACAATTGTTATATCTTCTTCTTGGATTGATCCCTTGATAATTCAGTAGTGTCATTCTTTGTCTCTTATAATAGTCTTTATTTTAAAGTCTATTTTTTCTGATATGAGAATTGCTACGCCAGCTTTCTTTTGATTTACATTTGCATGGAATATCTTTTTCCATCCCCTCACTTTCAGTCTGTATGTGTCCCTAGGTCTGAAGTGGGTCTCTTGTAGACAGCATATGTATGGGTCTTGTTTTTGTATCCATTCAGCCAGCCTATGTCTTTTGGTTGGAGCATTTAATCCATTTACATTTAAGGCAGTTATCGATATGTATGTTCCTATTACCAGTTTCTTGATTGTTTTGGGTTTGTTATTGTAGGTCTTTTCCTTCTCTTGTGTTTCCTGCCTAGAGAAGTTCCTTTAGCATTTCTGGTAAAGCTGGTTTCGTGGTGCTGCATTCTCTTCGCTTTTGCTTGTCTGTAAAGATTTTAATTTCTCCATCGAATCTGAATGAGATCCTTGCTGGGTAGGGTGATCTTGGTTGTAGGTTTTTCCCTTTCATCACTTTAAATATGTCCTGCCACTCCCTCTGGCTTGCAGAGTTTCTGCTGAAAGATCAGCTGTTGACCTTATGGGGATTCCCTTGTATGTTATTTGTTGCTTTTCCCTTCCTGCCTTTAATATCTTTTCTTTGTATTTAATTTTTGATAGCTTGATTAATATGTGTCTTGGCGTGTTTCTCCTTGAATTTATCCTGTATGGTACTCTCTACGCTTCCTGGACTTGATTGACTATATCCTGTCCCATATTAGGGAAGTTTTCAACTATAATCTCTTCAAATATTTTCTCAGTCCCTTTTTTTTCCTCTTCTTCTTCTGGGACCCCTATAATTTGAATGTTGGTGTGTTTAATGTTGTCCCAGAGGTCTCTGAGACTGTCCTCAATTCTTTTCATTCTTTTTTCTTTATTCTTCTCTGTGGTAGTTATTTCCACTATTTTATCTTCCAGGTCACTTATCCGTTCTTCTGCCTCAGTTATTCTGCTATTGATTCCTTCTAGAGAATTTTTAATTTCATTTATTGTGTTGTTCATCATAGTTTGTTTGTTCCTTAGTTCTTCTAGGTCCTTGTTAAATGTTTCTTGTATTTTCTCCATTCTATATCCAAGATTTTGGATCATCTTTACTATCATTACTCTGAATTCTTTTTCAGGTAGACTGCCTATTTCCTCTTCATTTGTTTGGTCTGGTGGGTTTTTACATTGCTCCTTCATCTGCTGTGTATTTCTCTGTCTTCTCATTTTGCTTAACTTACTATTTTTGGGGTCTCCTTTTCGCAGGCTGCAGGTTCGTAGTTCCCATTGTTTTTGGTGTCTGCTCCCAGTGGGTAAGGTTGGTTCAGTGGGTTGTGTAGGCTTCCTGGTGGAGGGGACTGGTGCATGTGTTCTGGTGGATGAGGCTGGATCCTGTCTTTCTGGTGGGCAGTACCGCATCTGGTGGTGTGTTTTGGGATGTCTGTGAACTTATTATGATTTTAGGCAGCCTCTATGCTAATGGGTGGGGTTGTGTTCCTGTCTTTCTAATTGTTTGGCATGGGGTTTCCAGCACTGGTGCTTGCTGGTCGTTGAGTGGAGCTGGGTCTTAGCGTTGAGACAGAGATCTCTGGGAGAGCTCTCGCCAACTGATATTACGTGGGGCCAGGAGGTCTCTGGTGGACCAATGCCCTGAACTCAGCTCTCCCACCTCAGATGCTCATGCCTGACACCCGGCCAGAGCACCTAGACCCTGTCAGCCACATGACTGCTAGTGCTGGAGGGTCTCCTGCAGAGGCATGTGGGTGGCTGTGGCTCACCATGGGGACAAGGACATTGGCAGCAGAAGTTCTGGGAAACACCCCTTGACATGAGCCCTCCTTGAGTCCACCACTAGCCCCACCAAAAGCTCCCATTCTTTTTTATCATGCTTGTGTGTGTGCGTGCACACACACGTTAAAAAACACATAACATGAAATCTATTCTCTTAAAAAAGTTTTAAGTATACATTACGGTATTGTTAACTGTAACCACAATATTGTACAGCAGACCTCTAGAACTTAATCATCTTTCGTGACTGTAACTTTATACCCATTGAACAATATCTCCCCCTTTTCCCTGCCCCAACTCCAGTCCCAGGTCACCACCATTCACCTCATATAAGTGGAATCATGCAGTATTTGCCCTTCTGTGACTGTCTTTTTTCACTGAACATAAAGTCCTCAAGTTTCATCCATGTTGTAGCAAATAACAAGATTTCATTCTTTTTTATGGCTAAGTAATGTTCCCTTGTATGGATATATTACCTTTTGTTCATCCATTCTTCCACCGTTTGACATTTAGATAGTTTCTACTTCTTGTCCACTGTGAACAAGGCTTCAGTGAATATGGGAGTGTAGACATCTCTTCCGGATACTGATTTCAATTGTTCTGGGTAAATACCCAGAAGTGGAATTGTTGGATCATATGATAATTCAACTTTTAATTTTTTTTGTGGAAATTTCACACCGTTCTCCATAGTAGCTGCATCATTTTACATCCCTATCAACAGTGCACAAAGCTTCAGTTTCTCCACATCCTCACCAACACTTGTTAATTTCTTTTTTTTTTTTAATAGTGGCTATCCTAACAGGTGTGAGGTGTCTCACTGTGGTTTTAATTTTCATGTCCCTGATGGTTAGTGATGTTGAGCAACCTTTCATCACATATTGGCCATTTATATGTCTTCTTTGGAAAAATGTGTATTCAGATCTGCCCATTTTTTAATTGGATTGTTTGGGGTTTTCTTGCTATTGAGTTGTATGAGCTCTTTATATATTTTGCATATTAACCCTTTATCAGGTATATAATTTGCAAATATTTTATCCCATTTGATTTTCACTTTGTTGATGGTTTCCTCTGCTGAGCAGAGGCTTTTTAGTTGGATGTAGTCCAACTTGTTTATTTTTGCTTTTGTTACCTTTGCTTTGGGTGTCCAATCCAAAAAGATCATTGCCAAAATTGATGCCATGGAGTTTACCACCTATATTTTTTTCTAGGAGTTTTATAGTTTCAGGTCTTACATTCAAGTTTTAATCCATTTTAAGTTAGTTTTTGTGTATGGTGTAAGAAAGTGGTCTGGTTTCATTTTGTTGCATGTGACTGTTAGTTTTCTCAGCATCATTTATTGAAGAGATTGTTCTTTCTGTGTTGTATAGTCTTGGCTCCTTTGTTGTAAATCAACTGACCATATATGCATGGTTTCATTTATAGGCTCTCTATTCTGTTCCATTGAGCTATAAAACATTTTTTATGCCAGTACCATACTGTTTTGATTGATATAGTTTTGTTAGATAGTTTGAAATCAGGTACCATGATGCCTCCTGCTTTGTTCTTCTTTTTCAAAAATATTTTGGTTATTCAGGGTCTTTTGTGGTTCTGTACAAATTTTAGGATTGTTTGTTCTATTTCTGTAAAAAAATGCCATTTGAATTTTAATAGGGATTGCATTGAATCTGTAGATTGCTTTGGGTAGAATGTACATTTTAACAATATTAATTCTTCCAATCCATGAACACAGGACATCTTTCTATTTACTTATGTTTTCTTTAATTTTTTTCATCAACTTCCTATAGTTTTCAGTGTACAGGTCTTTCACCTCCTTGGTTAAATTTATTCCTAAGTATTTTATTATTTTTGATGCAATTGTAAGTGAGATTGTTTCTTAATTGTAATTATGTTTTTAAATCAGGAAGTTTGAGGCCTCTACATTTGTTCTTCTTTCTCAAGAATTGTTTTGTTATTTGGGGTCCTTTGTGATTCCATATGAATTTCGGGATAGTTTTTTCCATTTCTGTAAAAAATGCCACTGGAATCTTAACAGGGATTGCAATGACTCTGTAGATCATCTTGGGGAGTATGAACGTTTTAACACTATTAAGTCTTCTAATCCATGAACACAAGGTATTTTTCCATTTATTTGTGTCTTCTTTAGTTTCCCTTCTTTCTATCTTGTGAAGATAAATTTGATTTTGATTTGGCATTGGGAGCCCAGCAGATTTCAGAGTTCCCTTCCCAGCTCCAGGGGATAAATAGAGACTAGTATAGTTCAACCTGGCAATTTCATTATTGGTGCTAGATACTGGTTAAGCTCAAGGATGATTCATGTCAATTAGCTTAAGGGACGTATGCTAGGCTGTTTTAAGGGAAAGTTTCCCTTCTTCATACAAGACAAACAAAAGAAGAGATGGTTCTTTCTGACTTTGACCATTGCCATACAAGGAAGGAAGACTGGGGTGGCTGTAGTCATCTTATAACCTTTAGAGGAAGTCGGAAGGATTATTGAACAGGAAACTAAGAGCCCTGACATTCTTGAGTGGACAAATTAACCAACCTCGGAACCAACCATGCTCAGGCTTTCTGTTATGCAACATAATAAATTTTCCCTAATGTTCAAGGCACTTTTGATTGGGTATTGTCTTACTGGCAGCAGCAAGCATCCTAAAACACTAAAGTTTCTATGCATAAATACAGACAAATTATGCATAAGTGGGAACATAGCACATAAAGTGCCCTGTGACCTTCTTTGTTTCTTTTTTCAATATGTCATGATCTTTCCATCTTATTATGGAAAAGTTTACCTCATCCTTTTAAATCATATGCATATGAAATGTTGCAATAAGGGTGTTAAAAGCCAATGGTGCCCATTCCAGTTCAGAGCAAGGTGGAGCAAACCCATTCAGCCATGTCTCTTCTGTTGAATAAAGCTATAAAACCTAAACAGAATGCACAGAGCAGTTATGTGAGGACGGTAAAAAACTAAATAGTAGCAGGGGAATTAGGGAAGATCAGAATTCAAAGTACCACCACTTTGGTGGTGAGTTCCCCATTTTTCCTCCAGTTTCCCCCAGGCTACACTCAAAAAATCTAGAGGTGGACACTGGGACGTGAACAGAAAGAGGGCCAGGCAAAGCCCTCTACTCCTAGATGAAAGAGTGGGAAATAGGTCTCCTCATGCTCAGAGAGAGTAGTGGCGAATCTCCCAGGTTTTTTTTCTTTTTTTCTCTCTTTTTCATTCTCCAATCTCCCATGTCCCAGCCACAAGGGAATCTCATGGCAGCAGACACAGGTCATACAAGAACCCAAAGTTCTCCAATAAGAGAACCCTCCTCTCTGATCAGAGGATCTAGGGACCCAAGAAGGTGGGGCAAAACCCCTTTGCTTTTTCACTCTCTGTTGTCCTACTGCTTGACCCCAGGAGCAATGGCAGTTATAGGAAGTACACAGCAGAGTTGGTGACTAAAGCCACAGCTTTCTGACCAGAAGACCATATAGAAGAGGCCCAGGGAACCAGAATGTACCAGAGAGATGATGTACAGAGAGGGAAATGCCCAGGAAAGTTCAAGATAGGCCCACAACTGAGCTGCACATGTCTGTATAGGATCTTAAATAGCAAACCAAAGACTTTGAGACTGCATTAAGAAATAGACCACCACTGCCATCCCAGACCAGCAAGTGCACAGCACACACATGGGACAGATGTGAAATGCACTACAAAGCCTCCAAAGATGAACCTGAAATTGAAACCACACTTCCCAGAAGCCTGGTCGGCACTTGCAGCCTAAACCCAACCAGGTTTTTGTCCCCTAAAATAAAACTAGCAAAATTCTCCATAGGATTAAATACAGCTCAGAGTTTCATAACAGAAAATTCAAAGCATTAAGGCCATAAGCCAAAATTACTCAGCATATAAAGAACCAGGTTGTAGAGATGTGCATGGACTTAGAGACTGTCATACAGAGTGAAGTAAGTCAGAAAGAGAAAAACAAATATCGTATATTAACTCATATATGTGGAATCTAGAAAAATGGTATAGATGATCTTATTTGCAAGGCAGAAACAGAGACAAAGACGTAAAGATCAAACATATGGATACCAAGGGGGAAGGGGGGCATGGGAGGAATTGGGAGATTGGTATTGACATATATACAGTACTGATACTATGTATAAAATAGACAACTAATGAGAACTTATTGTATAGCACAGGGAACTCTACTCAGTGTTCTGTGGTGACCTAAATTGGAAGGAAATCCAAAAAAGAGGGAATATATGTATACGTATAGCTGATTCACTTTGCTGTACAGTAGAAACTAACACAACATTGTAAAGCAACTATATTCCAAAAAAAAATAAAACAGGGAAATCTCAATTTGCATGGGAAAGACAGACACCAACACCAAGATGACACCGATTTTAAAACAACTATTAGAAAATGCTCCAAGAAGTAGTTAAATATATGAAGAAATAATGGCTGAAAACTTTCAAAATTTGGTAAAAGGCATAAATACACAGATTCAAGAAGCTCAGCAAACCTAAAAGAATCCATGTCCAAATACATCATCATCAAACTTTTGAAAACTAAAACTAAGAAAAAAAAGTGAAAGCAGATAGAGAAAAATGACATGTTAATTATGGGGGAATAATATTCAAATGACTGCAAATTTCTCATCAGAATCCATGAAGGCCAGAGAAGTGGAGAGCCATTTTTAACATGGGAAAATAAAAGAACTGCCAAGCCAGAATTCTGTATACATAAAAATATACTTTAGGAATGAAGGTGAAATAAAGACATCTTGTAAAGGGAAAGTGAGAGAATCAGTTGCCAACAGAACTTCTTTAAAAGAATTGTTATGATCCAGCCATAATAAAGAGAGAAATCCTGCCATTTGTGACAACATGGATGGACCTTGAGGGCATTATGTTGAGTGAAATAAGTCAGACAGAGAAAAGACATACTGTATGATCCCATTTATAAGTGGAACCAAAAAAAAAAAAAAAACCACACATAAAAACCGAGCTCATACATATAGAGAAGAGATCGGTGGTTACCAGCGATGGGGTTTATGGGGGTGGAAATGGGTGAAGGGGATCAAAAGGTACAAGCTTCTGGTTATAAAATAAATAAGTCACAGCATGTAATGTACAGCATGATGGCTAAAGTTAGTAATAATACCATATTGCATATTTGAACGTTGCTAAGAGTATAGATCTTACAAGTTCTCATCACAAGAAAAAAAAAAGCTTTTAATTATGTATAGTGATAGATGTTAACTAGACATATCATGGTGATCATGTCATAATATATACACATATCAAATCATGATGTTGTACACCTGAAACTAACATATGTCACATGTCAATTACACCTAAACTAAAAAATTTTTTTAATTGCTGAAGGAAGTTATTCAAGCAGAAGGGAAATGCTACCAGAAGTCAACTTAGAGCACCAGGAATGAAGAAAAAGAAAGAGAAATGGTAAATATCGGGGTAAATATAGTAGACTATTCTTTCCTCTTGAGTACTTTAAAATACATTGCAGGGTTGAAAGAAAAAAATCTGAATATTATCTGATGAGTTTTCAGTGTGAATAAATATAATACATAACACAACTATAGCACAAAGTAGGGAGGGTAAAGGGAGTTATATGGTGGTAAGACTAATGCAGTCCATTTGAAGTGACAATATAGTGATGCTAAATAAACTCTGAAAAGTGAACTATGTATATTGTAATCCCTGGAGCAAATATATATATATATATATATATATATATATGTATGTATGTATATGTAGACAGAGGATAGTCAAAAACAAAATAGATAAACTACAATATTAAAAAAAATTCAAATAACCCAAAAGAAAGCAGAAAAGGGTGAGCAGAGGAACAAAAAAAAAAAGAGGAAACAAACAGAAAGCAAATAATAAAATAGTAAATCTATATCCAAACATATCAATAATTACATTAAATGTAAATGGTTTTAACCAAGGGTTAGCAAACTTTTTCTGTAAAAGGGACAGACAATAAATATTTTTGGCTTTTTGGACCATATGCTTTCTGTTTCAACCAGTCTACTAGGCCATTGTAACATGACAAAAGCCATAAACTATACATAAATCCATAGGCAGGCCAGAGTTGTCTCACAGGTCATAGTGGGATGGCAAAACTGTTTTACACATCAAATAAAAGACAGAAATTATCAGAATGGATAATAAAAACACAATGACCAAACTACATGCTACCCATAAGAAACTGACTTGAAATATAAAGATATAGGTAAATTAAAAGCAAAAGTACAGGAAAAGGTATGTCACGCAAACACTACTAAAAAGAAAACTGGAATGGCTATAATAATATCAAAGCATACTTCAGGGCAAAGAAAATAACCACAGATAAAAAGACATGTATTTTGAAGGTCTGTTGTTAGGTACCTATTCATTTGGGATGTCTTCATGGTGAATTGACCCTTTTGTCATTACATAATGTGTCTTTTTATCTATGGTAATTGCTTTTATTATCCATTCTAACAATTTCTGTCTTTCATGAAGTTAAACGTACACTTATCATACAAGCCAGATATCCCACTCCTCGGTATTTACCGAAGTGAAATGAAAATCTATGTTCACACAAAAACCTATACACAAAGGTGTATTGCAACTTTTCCATAACTGCCAAAAATGGAAAACAGCCCAAAGGTCTCTCAACGGGTGAATGGAGAAGCAAACTATGCTACAACCATACGATGGAATACTACACAGCAATAAAAAAGGAACAAACTGCTGATTCAACGTGGATGAGTGGCAAGTGCATCATGCTAAGGGAAAGAAGGCAGACTCAAAAGGGTATGTACTGTACAACTCCATTTATATGACATTTTTGCAAAGACAGAAATATAGGGACATCCAATAGATCACTGTTTGTCAGGAGCTGGGACATGGGGAAACTTTGGGGGTTGCAGAATTATCCCATGTCCTGGTTGTGACTACTCAACTCTATACTTCTTTCAAAATTCTCAGAATTATACACTAAAATGGGTGGTGCTTACTTAAGTTTTAAAGTGGGAAAACACACACGGTGTGTCTGGGAGGAAAAGGGTGGGGGAGGATCTGGCCCCGTGCATCAATCCCTTTTCTGTTGCTATACTGCACATGCTCTGAGCCCTCACCACGTCCCAGATGGGCACGTGATTTCCCCAGCTCTGGCATTTGCACCCAATGCAAGACCTCCCTGTAGACCCCTAGACCGTGGGGGCTCCCAGGGCAGCACAAGCTTGGCAGCTGTGTAGTCCTCCTGGCTTGAAACAGCAGGGGTTCATTGCTCAGCTTCCAAGAATGTGTTTGCTTACAACTCACCAGGAGACCAAAATGAGAGCTCTCCAAAGCAATTTTATCTTCGGTTTCCAAAACAGTTTTGCCATCCCTTTATAGAACCAGCATGAGGCTAAAAATGCATACAATCACAGTAATGGGAAAGCAGAGTGGGTGAGGCCAAACAGCCCTGAGACTCCTCACCAAAATTTACTTTAGGTCAGGTTCACCCTCATCTTTTGCCCACCTTCCGTGCTCTCAACAAAAACTCTGGTATCAGACCAGTGCTTGAAAGGAGAACTGTATTTTCTCTTGCATAGAGTAATTTCTACCCAGGGATATTTCTGCAGCAGTTTGTCTAGCAAATTCATTTGTCAAGCAAATTAAAAGTAGCTACTAAAGAGAAAGACAAATACCATATGATATCACTTACATGTGGAATCTAAAATATGACACAAATGAACCTGTCTGTGAAACAGAAATAGAATCGGGGACATAGAGAACAGACTTGTAGTTGCCAAGGGGGAAGGAGGTGGGAGAGGTTTGGACTGGGAACTTGGAATCAGCAGATGCAAACTAGTATATATAGAATGGATAAACAACAAGGTCCTACTGTAGAGCACAGGGAACTATATTCAATATCCTGTGATAAACCACAATGGAAAAATATATGGAAAAGAATGTATACATATGTATAACTGAGTCACTTTGCTGTATAGCAGTAATTAACACAACATTGTAATTGAACTATACTTCAATAAAAAATAATTTTGTTTTAAAAGTAGCTACTAAAAATGCAACCCTCTGCTGCTATATACTTGTGACTCTGATGAATCCCTCTTGCAGCCTGAAATCTGCTAAGGGCAGCTACCTTCTCCATGGCTCCCCAGTGACCAGGGCAGATCCCAGCACATCTTAGGCTGCTAATAAATAGAGGCTGAATTAGCAAATGGATGAACAAACAAATATAAAGCCATTCCAAATTCATTTCTTTAAAAATATATCTATTAAAGAACAGAATGTATTTGTCAAATGGGTCTTCCCAGCGTAGCTGTGGCTGAGGACACAATGAGAAAAATAAATTCTTCTGATGGACAAATGGAGGGGAAATCATTTTTTTTTAATTGAAGTAGAGTTGATTTACAATGTTGTGTTAGTTTCAGGTGTACAGCAAAGTGACTCAGTTATACACATATTGAATATATACATTCTTTTTTATAGTCTTTTCCATTATGGATAAAGAAGATGTGGTACATATATACAATGGAATATTATTCAGCCATAAAAAAGAATGAAATAATGCCATTTGCAGCAACATGGACAGTCCTAAAGGTAATCATACTAAGTGAAGTAAGTCAGAGAAATACAAATATCATATGATATCACTTATATGTGGAATATAAAAAAAGATACAAATGAACTTATTTACGAAACAGAAAGAGACTCACAGACATAAAGGAAAATCTTATGGTTCCCAAAGGGGAAAGGGGGTAGGGGAGGGCTAGATTAGGAGTTTGGGACTAACAGATACATTCTACTGTATATAAAATAGATAGCCAACAAGGTCCTACTGTAGAGCACAGGGAACTCTATTCAATATCCCGTAATAAACCACAATGGAAAAGAATTTTTAAAAGTAAAAGGAAAATTTTTTTAATTTTTTTAAGTTAGGCTGCTTTAAAACTACAAGGAGCTTCCCTGGGAGCTAAGCTGAGAAGCCCCTCTATTGCCGGCTGATGAGGTGTGAGTGCAGCCCCTGCAGAGTGAGATAAAGCAGGGTGACCTGTGAGGCCAGGAATGCTAGGCAGTGGGCCCTTCCAGGACCCATGTGCAACTTAGAGCCACTTTACTTCCACTTGTCGGAAAAATCGTCCTAGTCGACTTTGTTAGATTAAGACGCTTTACTGCCATCTGCTGGAAACTTATAATAAACATACAAACCTACCAAGTGAATGGTACCTCCTTAGGTGTGGAGCTATAGTACAACAACCTGTACTTATCCCAGAGGACAGGCTCTAGTCACAGGCACTGCAGACACCAGGAGGGCCCATGGGCCCAGCACAGCATCTGACCATTGGCACAGCAAAGCTACGCAACCCCTCAGCATATACCCAGATCCTTGCTAAGTCCAAGAACAATAATGACATGGCGGGGGGCGGTCCTCATGATATAGCCTTTGAAAAAAAAAAAAAAAAGTCCGGGAAAAATTAACTTTAAATAGATCGAGATCATAAAACTGCAATTATACTATACACTAGACAGAAGTCAGACCATAGAGGAATGGATAAAGAAGTGAGATAGATATATATATACATGTGTGTGTGTGAGTGTGTATATATATGTGTGTGTATACACACACACACACTCACACACACACAATGGAATATTACTCACCCATGAAAAAAGAATGAAATAATGCCATTTGCTGCAACATGGATGCACCTAGAGCTTATCATACTAAGTGAAGTCAGAGAAAGACAAATAGCATGTGATATCACTTATATGTGGAATCTAAAATACGACACAAATGAACACACCTATGAAACAGAAACAGACTTACAGACATAGAGAACAGGCTTGTGGCTGCCGGAATGGGGAGCGATGGATTGGGAGTTTGGGAATAGCAGATGCAAACTATTATATAGAGAATGGATAAACAATAAGGTCCTACTGTATAGCACAAGGAACTATATTAAGTATCCTGTGATAAACCATAATGGAAAAGAATATGAAAAAGAATGTAATATATGTATAACTGAGTCATTTTGCTCTACAGCAGAAACTAACACAACATTGTAAATCAACTGTACTTCAATTTACAAAACTATTAAAAAAAAACAAAAAAAAAGAAGTCAGACCAGGGCCAGATATTAACCATGTCTTTTATTTTCTGTATTCTGATGGTTTGACATCTGCAGCCCACTCTGGAAGGACTGCCCCTCCTAGGGATGGCCAATTCCTAAAGATAATAAACAACTTACCTGTGAGTGTGCTTTTCAAATACAAGCCAACCAAGCCAGAGCCCACCACCTCCTCTATCGGGCTCTCACGGGACTTTCACACCTGGGCTACTATCCGCCTGCCCTGAATACCCCAGGGCCAGGTGCCCGATGACTAGGGACAGCCCCTCTGCCCCAGAGCCCACTGATATTGTTCAAACGAGCAATCCTTAGCCTGCTGGCCCTGCTCGCCCATTTCTTCCCGTGGAAATCATGATAAAGTCTCCTGCCTGTGTTTTCCTCTCCCTCCCTCTCCCTTCTGGCTGACCCTGGTGCTTCCCTGTGTGGCCCTGCTGGTGCAGCATGCCCAACCTCTTGGGAACCATGAGTAACAAACTGTCTTTCAATGGCAGCCATCCCCTGATCTGCTGGCCTTACTGTACCTCAGATCTTCTATTGAAACGCTATATTTTAAAACAGTCGGGAATCAACTTAACAGGTGAATGCCTGTTTTCAAATGAACTGTGGAATTCCATTGCCCTGTCTCTGGCTTCTCTCCAAATCCACGTAGGCTCCTGCCACCTGCCCCCCTGTACCCACCCTGACCTCCTGACTCTTCCAGGAGCTACAGAGCCCTCCTTTTACATCTGACTTGCCATGACCTGGTCTTATTTCTTTCTGCGCATTAGCTGCACTAGCTGCCTGGTTTGCATTGGACAAGCATTTACAACTAAATCTCTTATTTTAAAAAGACATCTTCTTGTGGTACATATATACAATGCAATACTACTCAGCCATTAAAAAGAATGAAACCATGCCATTTGCAGCAACATGTATGGACCTGGAGATTATCATACAAAGTGAAGTAAGTCAGACAGAGAAAGATAAATATCGTATATCGCTTTTATGCGGAATCTTGAAAAAAAATGATACAAGTGAGAGACTTCCCTGGTGATACAGTGGTAAAGAATCTGCCTTCCAATGCAGGGGACGCAGGTTTGATCCCTGGCTGGGGAACTAAGATCCCACATGCCGTGGGGCAACTAAGCCCACGTGCCACAACTACTGAGCTCATGCACCTCAACGAAAGAACCCGCGTGCTGCAAACTACAGAGCCCACGCATGCTGGAGCCCGCGTACCACAACTAGAGAGAGAAGACCCGCACGCCACAACTAGAGAGAAGCCCGCACAACTCAACAAAGACCCGACACAGCCAAAAAAATAGAGAAAATAAATAAATAAAATAATAAAATTTTAAAACATGATACAAGTGAACTTATTTACAACACAGAAACAGACTCACAGACTTGGAGAATGAACTTGCAATTACCAGTGGGGAAGGGTGTGGGGGAAGGATAGATTGGGAGTTTGGGACTGACATGTCCACGCTGCTATATTTAAAATGGATAACCAACAGGGACCTACTGTAGAGCACAGGGAACTCTGCTCAATATTAGGTAACAACCTAAATGGGAAAAGAATTTGAAAAAGAATAGATACCTGTATACATATTACTCAATCACTCTGCTGTACACATGAAACTAACACAACATTGTTAATCAACTCTACTCCAATATTAAAAAAAAAAAAAAGTGCTCTGACCAGGACTGATGACAAAAGTTTCTGCAGAACATTTCCCCATGTAAATTATTATGTAAATTCTCAAAAGTATAATTTTACGTAAATAAATATGTGGAAAGGAAAAAAATTTTTTAAATAAAAAGACATCTTCTCACACTCTAGCTGAGTCCTACCTCTTGCGGGGGCGGGGAGGCGTGAAATGTGCCCAGAGCCCCCAGTTCAGGTCCTGGAATTTATCCCAGCTCCACCATTCAGTACCCATGTGATATCAGCCAAGTTAGGGAGGGAATATGGGACTTAAGCACAAGAATTTGGGAGCCAGCCTGTCTGGGTTTAAATCCTAGATTTTCTCCTCACCAGCAGGGTAATATTCAGCGAGCTTTTTACTCTCCCTGTGTCTCAGTGTCCTCATCTGTAAGATGGGGATAATAATAATAATAAAACCCACTTCCTAGGGTTAAATAGGTAAATATACATAAAGTGCTGAAAGCAGTATCTGGCGCAAAGTTAGTGCTGGCTATCATTAGCCAACTTTTAAAGAGTTATAGACCCCAACTGTAAAATGGAAGAAGAAATAGAACCATTTCAGTGTTCGGAGGATGAAAGTCACCAGTCAGATCAAGGTCACAGCCCAGTAAATACTAGCCACTGTGATTATTATCGAGACCTTACCTCCCTTCACAGGAGACCATTCCGAGCCCATCTCTGAAGACCTCTCTGCAGCTCTAGCACCCTCTGACCTCTCTCCTTTTGGCCAGCTGTGGCCACTTCTCATCATCACCTAGTTGACTCCCATCCCCAACTGCTCTCCAGTTCATCTGTGTGTGCATCTGTCTCTTTAGCTCCATCTTAAGTTGCTTAATGGCCATCGCTGTCTTGAACCTTTCCTGAATCTATGACAGCAACCAACTTCCGTTCTAAATCCTGTGGGTGTTAATGGTCACTCGCTCAACCAAAATGGGGGACCTGATGCATCATCTTTGATTCTTTCCCAAGGAGTAAATATTTCTGCTAACACCAGCAGGGATTTGGGACACAAAGGAAAGCAAACCAAGACACCCTACACACACTTAGGTCCCGGGAGCTGCACACTGGTGCCCTGGGCATCACCAACGGTTGACCATAAGAAAAATCCACAGCATGTTTCTTGGGTTTGGCCAACACAGTATTTTCTTAGACTATGAATGTGGGTGCTCTTAGATACTTTTGTAAGCAACATTTGGCAGGAAAGAGCTCTTTGCAGGAGGTCCCTTTTTCTTGTCACTCACCTTAAACCAGGTGCCCCCATGTTCTACTCATCTCTGGCACTAGCACACCTTCCAAATCTTTTGATCACACAATACCTTGCCTAATGTGTTAGTTCTTTCCATAGATCAAAGAAGTAGAAGTGAAGAATAAGTAACTAACAGATGACCAGATCTCTTCCCTAGCTTCCCCTTCAGTAATCTCATGAACAAACTGTGTGAACAAGACAGCATCTAAAGAAAGATCAAAAGGAGTCAACAAGCCTGCACACAGTGGGGGATAGTGACAACTCTGGACGCCCCCCCAACTCAATGATTAACTGAGATTACTTCCCTGTTTCCCTTTAAAAACTTTCATGGCCAAGCAGAATCTTCAGAGATGGTTTTGGGTGGGGACACTGGGTCCATCATCTCCCCATATTGCCGGCATTCTGATTAAAGGCAACTTTCCTTTCTACCAACATTTCCCTCTCTCTCTCTCTCTCTCTCTCTCTCTCTCTCTCTCTCTCTCTTTCTCTCATGTTGATTTTTGAGCGGTGAGCAGCCAGACCTGATTCGGTAACACTTTCTACTTTGCCACAGTCCTCACTCCTCCCTAATGTCTTCAATCCACTCATGTACGTTACTTGTCTGGCCACTTCAGCCTTAGAGTGCAAGACCCCTTCCAGTTGCTTAGGATTCAGGAAAACAATGACTTTACATTCTGGCAGTCTGGCTTTTTACCATAAGTTCCTAAATGTATTTTATCACTAAAGTTACCCATTTCCCCTGGAGGCTCCACGGATGGCCCTGGGGGAGATCACAGGGAAAACTGAGGGGCTTATCCTCTATTTACCCCCTTTGTAGGAAGACACAGTGGCTTCGAAGTGCAGGAAAAAGAGAAGCCCCAACTGCAGGGTCCTCACGGGTCCTCAGAAGACTCCAGGGAGACTCAGCTCTCCAACCAGCTCGGAGCCCTCAGCTTTCTCAGCGACAGAGCCTTGGGGGCTGAGAGCTGGGGCGGCTGGTGCTGCCTCAAATCTCAGGGGCTGCTAAAGCAGGGATCACAAAGGCATTAGCAATTCATCAAATGTAATCACCACAGATTGTATCCATGGGGACTTGATGGCGTTAAGAAGCTGCAGGAGAAGTGAATACATTTCTGATTAGAATTTTTCAACCCTGAGCTACCGAGTATAATGAAAATCATCACTGGGGGGAGAAAAGGGGAAGGAAGAGGGGGAGAGAGAAGGAGGGAGGAAGGGAGGGAGGGAGATTGGGAGGGAAGAAGACAGGCAGGCAGTGATCTAGTCCCCACCCTGATCTCTGGATGGAAGGTGCACAGGGTCCCTGTATAATTCATCTTCCCTTGGGCTCCTGCAATTCACATCTCCCTCCCCCAGGACAGCCTGGAACACCATCCCACGGGGATCTCCGTTGCCAACAGACATCCCAGGCCCTCATTCGCACCTACTCAACAGGATTTCTGGGGTTGGGGCCCCATATACTGCCTTTCTCACACTTTCCCGGGTGTTTCAGATGCACAACCAGGTTTCAGAAGCCCTGCACCAGGGAAAGGCAAGAAGTCATCATAAAGACTGCCTTTTTTTGAGCCTTCCTTTGCCATTTCTAAAAGTGTTTTACACATTTTGTCACGAGTACCGCTAAGGGGCTCCCAACACTGCAGTGTCAATCTACCCATAATCCCTCAACTGATGCCCTATTTTGTGTCTCACCCTAGGCTCTGCACAGGAGATAAAAGGATGGAGAAGATACAGTTGCCAGCCAAGGGGCAAAAGACAGGAGACAGAATTAGCGCACAGTGGGTTTGTGCTCAGGTGAGGGATGCCATCAGGGTGCCAAGGGGAGGGGGGCTTGGGCCCCTGGGAGAAGTCAAGGAGGGCTTCATGGAGGAAGTGATATTGAGATGGTCTCAAAACGGAGCCGATGGGAAAGGGAGGAGGGCCCCCTATGCAAGGGACATCACCAAAGGATGATGGAGTGTCAAGGAGACCAGTGTTGTGGCAGAGACAGCTAGCTGACCACCAAATGCATCGTGTCCTTCTCCAGCTGCAGCACTGTTGCTGGCATGAGTTTGCACAGGGAAGCCCCACACTTCCCAGCCTCCCTCTGAGCCAAGTTTAGGTCAAAGGACATGAACGGGAGTGACGTGTGCAACTTCTCAGTCATCTCCAACTCAAGAGACCAGCCCGTTTTCAGGAAGGGTTTGAACCAAAGAAGTAATACAATTCATTTGTTTTGTTTTGTTTTGTTTTTCAAGTTTCCTCTGACAGCCAGCCTGGCAGTTGAATTGTCAGAGAGATGGGAGCCAGGGAAATTGGTGAGAAATTTCCTTCCAACCTCCAGATAAAAGGCAATGTGTAAGAGTTTGGGGTTAACAGATACACACGACTGTATATAAACTAGATAAACAACAAGGCCCTGCTGTACAGCACAGGGAACTCTACTCAATATCTTATAATAACCTATAATGGAAAAGAGTCTGAAAAAGAATATAGATATATGTATATGTGTAATTGAATCACTGTGCTGTACACTTGAAACTAACACAAATTGTAAATTAACTATGCTTCAAATCCTGAACTCCACCTAGTGGAGGAAGAGAAGGTAGCAGCGGGACACCAGGGGGCAAAAGTGACAGAGCCTAAATGCCGCAGGAGAGGAGGAGGGGTGAGCATCTGACCTGGGTGATGGAGGTCACCCAACCTTCAAGCTCAAAACACAACTTCCCGTCTCATGTTCCCTCCATCACCCCATCCTCTCACGCCCAGGCTCAGCACACATGAGACGGCACCACCCCACAGCCAGCACTTCTCTCCTGCTGATACCAGAGACTACGAGACCTGTGGGCACCACCCCGAACGTCCCCAGCAGACGGTCCTGAATCCATCACAGGAAACTCACCAGGCACATCCTATCCTTTGGGCTCCCAGGGGAACCTAGAAAGCGTGCCTCTGGGTTCCTCAAGGGTATAGGGGAAGGGACAAAATGTCTCCAAGCAACTGAAAACAATCTATATGACGAGAGAGTCATAAAAGAAAATGTTGAATTTCTCCCCAAAATGTTGAGTTAGAGGATGTGCGTTTGAGCAGCAAGGACAGTAAAGGTTGAGAAGAGAGGTCAAGAGGAGCCCTGCACACACTTCACATGTTAATCTCTATCCATCTCCTGACACCTCCATTGGGAAGATTTCTCTCAACTGGAGATAAATAACTCAAGGATCGGGGATATGATCAGAGCTCTTGATCCGGAGTGTGACCTTCCACTTTTCTCTGTTTATTTTTGAGATTAATCAGAGCCTTTACTGGGCTCATGTCAATAAACAACAGGCTTTTCCAATATATACTACCTGCACATCCAGTATATCCAAGAAAATAAAAATATATCCACAGGGATTAGTAGCCATGAATCACCCGAAGCCAAGGCAAAGAGCTGTAGATTTTAATAGCCCCAAACATCTATCTCTTCTAAATGGAAGAGAGGGCAGCCCCGCCAGCCCCTCCTCATGAAGAGGAAATGTGACCTACCCAGCCATATTTTTGATAAAACATTCGCTTGAAGACTAGCTGTGTTCTGATGTCTATGTCATGCATGAAAATAGGTCTCAACACTGAAACATAAGCCTAACTGGGATAAAGGAGAAAAAGGAGGGAAGGAAAGAAGGAAGACAAGTTGAGAGAAGGCGAAAGGGAGGAAAAAAGAGAAAGACAGGAAGAAAATACCAGCAGAGTGCGTTTGCCGTTCTCGCTGCTGTGGTTGGGAGATCCACGGACCTCAGACCATGCGACTCTGCTGCCCTCCTGGAGGGCTCGATTTCTTCAACTGCAACACGATGGATGCGGAAGGCAAGCATGTGTACACCTGACCTAGGACAGAGCTGGCTTTGCAAATCAACAGGGAAAGGACAGACCACTCAATATGTGGTGCTGGACCATTTGCTAACTTTTTTAAATTTTTTATTTAATGTTGGAGTAGAGTTGATTAACAATGTTGTATTAGTTTCAGGTGTACAGCAAAGTGATTCAGGTATACATATACATGTATCTATTCTTTTTAGAATTTGGTACTTTGAAGAACGCAAAAAGACTTCTGGCATGTGAATCACTTGATTTTGCGGGAGTAACATTGTAGTATTAAAGGCTTTTTTTTTTTTTTTTTAAACAGGCAAGGAAAATTTTATTCAAGAGTATCGCAGTAGAGGTCAAGACTATTGAAACAGTCAAGAGAGATTGAACTCAACTCCATGGAAATGACAGGCAGGAGAGTTTTAACTAATGAGGAGTTTTAAGCACTGGGATGAGTTAGTGGAAAAGTATTGGAGGACCTTGGGATGAGGTTGGTCAATACGATGAAGCCATCACTTGCAAATTGGCCTTTATTGAAAAAGTTAGGCTCCTACCCTCCCACAGAGACTGGGAGATAGGGCCCTATCTTTTTTTTTTTTCAGCTTTTTATTTTACATTGGAGTATAGTTGATTAACGACGTTGTGTTTCCCGGGTATGGCAAACTGATTCAGTTATACATATACGTGTATCCTTTTTCAAATTCTTTTCCCATTTAGGTTGTTACAGAGTATTGAGCAGATGGGACATTTGATAATTTAAAGGAAAACAGTGAAATCTGATTTCTGTCTCCAACTGCCCAAAAATAAAACCAGAAGAATTGGGCTTCCCTGGTGGCGCAGTGGTTGAGAATCTGCCTGCTAATGCAGGGGACACAGGTTCGAGCCCTGGTCTGGGAAGATCCCACATGCCGCGGAGCAACTGGGCCTGTCAGCCACAACTACTGAGCCTGCGCGTCTGGAGCCTGTGCTCCGCAACAAGAGAGGCCGCGATAGTGAGAGGCCCGCGCACCGCAATGAAGAGTGGCCACCACTTGCCACAACTAGAGAAAGCCCTCGCACAGAAACGAAGACCCAACACAGCCATAAATAAATAAATAAATAAATAAATAAAAATTTAAAAAAAAAAAAAAAAAAAAAAAAAAAAAAAAAACCAGAAGAATTAAAGACCTAAATGTGAAAAGCAAAATGTTAAACTTTCAGAAAAAAAAAAAAATACAGGCTATCCTTTAACTCTGAGGTAGGGAAGAATTTATAAAAGAAGTCACAAACAGCATAACATTGAAACACCTTTAACCCCCCTCCGCTCCCCTGCCACACCCAGCTGCCACCCTCCACGCTCTGCAACCTGGATGAGAGCACCTGCCTCCTATCAGTCCTCCTGCTTCCCGTGTCCTCCCCTCCAGCACATCCTCCATGCTGCGGGTCACTCTTTCTAGAACACAGAAGTGACCGCAGCACTCCTCTGAGCCCCCATCACCCTCAAAAGTAAGCGCCTTCCTCGCACTATCTAAACTCTGCTTCTACCGCCATCTTCATCGCCCCTTCCCCACTCCTCCTCCAACTTAACCCCTGGCAAGTCTCAATCACTAAGTTCTGTTCCCAGGACTGGCCCCGGCTTCACGCCTCCGTATTCAGCTCAAGCTGTCCCCTCTCCCTGGAATGCCCCCTCATGCCCTGGCCAATCGCCAGCTCAGACACGGCCTCCTGGTGATGCCCTAATTGCCTTCCAATGTGCCCTCTGAGCTTGAAGGTAACTCTCTCACATGGGCACATCTTGAAACTAACTCAACCGGAAAAAGCTAATAACTATTTCTAGAGTTGGGCACATGACTGGTACGAAAAGAGGGTGAAAAACAAAGAGTGGGTATAGGTATCTGTATAACTGATTCACTTTACTGTACACCTGAAACTAACACAACATTGTAAATCACTATACCCCAATAAAAAAAATTTTTTTTTAAGAAAGAAAGAAAAGAGCATGAAAAGAAGTGAGGGAGGGAGGTACATGGACAAACTTCAAAATTTTGCTCACGGCCCTCTTGCGGTGGTAGGGGATTTAAGTGTTCTAACTACTTTTGACACGTAAAACAAGGCAAGTCTAGATCAAGATGGGATATTAGATTTCTTTTTGGCCTCACAGGAACAATAAAGCACTGTGAAACTTTAAATTTCGTAAGATTTTTAAATATTTCTATTATTTTTCTGGACTGTCTTTCTTTCTCTCCCTCTCAGCACAACTAACCCATCACATAAAATGAGCACGAGCTGAGGGTCTCCAGGGATCAGGGCAGGTAGAGAGAATCAGGTGATGAGCTTAATAAAAATAATAGAAATGTATTATATTCATATGCCATTGTATACTTTTGCAAAGTATTTTCCCATGTCATAATTTGTTGGGCATTCCCATTAATCATGAATTAGATGGAGCAGGTATTATTTCCAGTTTGCAGAGATGTGAGGCCAGAGAGCTTAAATGGCTTTTTTGAATATTTGTTGATTAAATGTAAAACTGAAACCCAGAAGTTAATACTTATAATAGTTAACATGCATTATTTACTATAGGACAATCACATCCCAAGCTTTCCAGATATGATCTCATTTAATCTTCCCAATCCTGTCCTAAAGTGGGTACTATTTATCAGGCCCGTTTAACAATGAGAAAACTGAGTTTCTTTCCATTCAACCGTAACCTCTACACAAAGAAGGAGACGCTATCAGCCATGGTTCTTGGCTGTAACAGACAGAAACTGACCCTTACTGCTTTAGGCAGAGAGCTTATTTACTAAAAGTTATTGAGTTTGGCTCCAATGGCTTCTTGGTGTCAGAAAAAAAATCTATTTCTTTCATAGCTCATTTTTATCACATTTTTGTATTCACTGTTGTCTTATCTGAATTTTCTTTTATTTAATAAATTTAAAGTTGTCAAAAGATGACACATTTCATACATCTCCCAATTAGTTTATAATTTCTCACTTGTTTTGTTGGAATATTCTAAAACACCTTTCCAAACGGCAGCACTTTTATCAACTTTTTGAATGAATTTTGCAACCCATTTGGAAAAAAAAAAAAGGTATATAGGATGACTGACCAACACTGAGGAGGGGACAGAGAACCACTCGGAGACTGTGCAGCCTGGGCTGGCCCCGCCCACACTGCCCATAGCCCCACCCCCCTCCGCCCACTGCCGGAGGGGCCTTTGGGGTCGCTGTTTGCCAATCAGAGCCTGGGCCACCTCCTGACTGAAAATACCCTACGTCCCACGTCCTGCCCAGGAGGGAGGGAGGGAGGAAGCATGAGAATCTGCATTTCCAGCTTCGATTATGGAAAGTGGTCTCTGACCCGTCTGTTGGAGAATCTCTCAGACGCGAGCAGGGAGCTAATTCAGTTTAGTGGACCGCAAGGTTCCCTACCCGCAGCCCACCCAAAGCCTCACCCAGGACCGCAGAGGCCCCTCCCCCGCTTCAAGCAGGGTTGACACGGAGGAGCCCTGGGTAGCCACCAAGTGGCTTTTCCTCAATCACATCACACCTTCTTGGCACCCAGGGCGGCAACTAGAAACAAATTATGGAGCGGTGGGTGTTTACTTCACAGTGACCCAGCTGCATCCTGCCTTCTTCCTACATGAAACCTTCCCTGATCCCTGACCCTCTGACCCTCTGATTTCCTGACCCACTGACCTCCAGACACAGTAGTTCGATGCCAGCCTCCCCCTCCTCATACTTATGCATATATCACCCTCCATTTTATGCATTTATTGCGTTTATGTCTTGAAGCTCCATGAAAGCAGAGATTATATTTTATCTCAGTTGTAACGCCAGGGCATAATATGTGATCCCAGTATGTGACATTTATTTCAAGGACTTATCAGTCAGAACGCTGCATGTGCCCACTGATTTCTCAGCACTTATCAAAGAGCAAGAATTCATTCTGCCCAATATTTATCAATAGCTCAGCTATAGAAAACAATATTTAGGGACACTTGCCTGACTAATTTCAGTGCATTTACTTTTCTAGATCAGAACCCACAAATAGGCTAAGATTGGTCCTCGAGGGTATTTAAGTTGGCCTTTACAGTATTTTGTAAAGAGATTGGAGTATGACCAGAATGTCCTTACCCATCACTCCCTGTTGTCACACACGAGGCACAGACACAGTTACTACCTGCCACACCCTGAGGGCATCTGGGTTTGGATCTCTCCTGTTTCCCGTATGCTCATATATTACCTTCAGAGTAAGTTCAAAAGAAGCCTCCTTTATACCTGGGGGGTCTTTGATTTGGTACCACGTCAATTTGCTTTTATTGAACCGAGCTTAGATGGCGTGTCCTCAGCCAACATAAGGGATGCAAGACAGATGGTCCTACAAAAGACACTCCTCCCTGTATTCTTAGGATGATGGCTTTGATGGTGTGGTCCCTGGAGTGAGGACCCTAGGACCTCTCAGCAGAACCTACGGGAGACATTTGTACCAGGGGTCTGTGCCTCTCCTTGGCACCTAGTTAATGACTATCCTCATGGAGTTCCACAAATCCTGTAAAGCTGACAGCGTCAATGATTGTGTTTTCCTCTTGGGTTGGCACTCAGAAAAACACAGAGCTACAGTTTTGGTCCATCTCTAGAAAACTATCTGAGCCCCATGGATGTACTTTGGGTAAGAACTATTCCTCTAATTTCATTCCTTTCCATTGTTTTTCACTTTTATTATTTTTTATGTGTTTGGACTGTGATGTATCTCTCTAATCAGACCTTTTAAAAGAATGTAAATTAAAGACAATAATATTAAAGAAGAGTCAACTCAGATGAATGGATAAAGAAGATATGGTACATATATACAATGGAATACTACTCAGCCATAAAATACAATGAAATAATGCCATTTGCAGCCACATGGATGAACCTAGAGATTATCGTACTAAGTGAAGTAAGCCAGACAGAGAAAGACAAATATCATATGATATGACTTATATGTGGAATCTGAAAAAAAAGATACAAATGATCTTATTTACAGAACAGAAATAGAGGGAATTCCCTGGCAGTGGTTAGGACTGTTCGCTTCCATTGCAGGGGACACGGGTTAGATCCCAGGTCGGGGAACTAAGATCCCACATACCACATGGCTGGCCAAAAAAATTAAAAATAAAAAAGAGATTAAAAAAAAAAGAACTAGATCCACAGACATAGAAAACAAACTTATGGTTTCCAAAGGGGAAAGGGGGCGAGGGATAAATTAAGAGGTGGGGATTAACATATACACACTACTGTATATAAAATAGGTAACCAACAAGGACCTACTGTATAGCACAGGGAACTATACTCAATATTTTGTAATAACCTATAAGGGAAAAGAGTATATATTCCTTTTCAGAATATTATATGTATACATATATACATATATATACACACACATATATATATATGAATTACTATGCTGTACACCTGAAACTAACACAACATGTAAATCAACTATACTTTGATTAAAAAATAAATTTAAAAAATAAAGCTACTATGAACTAAAAAATAAAGAATAAATAAAGACAAGCCGACTAATTGATGTCCTGGGAGCTATTAAAAGAACACAATGGGGACTTCCCTGGTGGTCCAGCGGTTAAAACTCGGTGCTTCCACTGCAGGGGGCGAGGGTTTGATCCCTGGTCAGGAAAATAAGATCCCACATGCTTCGAGGTGCAGCCAAAACAATAAATAAATAAATAAACACACACAATGGATGAGGAGTTGGGAAAAGAAGAAGGAGGTGGGAAAACCTAATATACACTCAGTGGAGAACCCCGAGGCCTTGCACAGGGCCTAGCACCACAGTACGTGCTCAGTATACATCTACTGAATTTTTTACATTATTTATTAAGTGAATAAGTGAATCTCAGAGCTAGACATGGCAAGAAATGTCTTAGATGTCCCTCCATGCTCAGAATGATCTGGCACACCGTAGGAAATCAATAAAATGTTTGTTGAATAAAGGTATGAATGAGGAAACAAATTGAACAAATGAATAAGCAGGGTAGGGAAGGTCTGGATGGGCTGAACTATGCAGGTTTACAGAGCAGCAAGCAGCTCCATCATCGCTATTACAAAGATAAACCCATAGGAGAAACGGCCAGGAGACAGAAGAGAGTTTGCACACATTTAGTTAAGACCAGCCCAGGAAAAGCAGCACCCAGCACACACCCCACCGGACACAGGGTGGAGGGGGGAAGGACCAGAACAGCAGAAAGAAGCTTGATGGAGGCTTTGACCACCCACATCCAACCCAACATGTGATCATCCCCTTACAGCCTGCCCAGTTCTGTTTTCACCCGCTGGCATTGCTTTCCCTGCAGTTGGCCAACAGTTTCTCTGGATTCTTCTAGAGAAGCAATGCAAAAATTGTAGCATTTTGTTATACATGTGAAATCAAATTCATATTTTATGACAAAACAAGAAAAATTTAAACATAAAAATTCTTCTCTGCCCTTTGGCCTCCTCTCTGTGTACTGTGTATCCACATTATGCATCAACCAAACCTCCCCCATCAGCAGAAATACCTGCTCAACCATAAATGGCAACATTCTCCCAGCACCAACAAGACAACTCCTTAAGGATAACATTTCTTCTTGGGGCTTCCCTGGTGGCGCAGTGGTTGAGAATCTGCCTGCTAATGCAGGGGACACGGGTTCGAGCCCTGGTCTGGGAAGATCCCACATGCCACGGAGCAGCTGGGCCCGTGAGCCACAATTGCTGAGCCTGCGCGTCTGGAGCCTGTGCCCCGTGACGGGAGGGGCCGCGATAGACAAAGGCCCGCGCACCGCGATGAAGAGTGGCCCCCGCTTGCCGCAACTGGAGAAAGCCCTCGCACGAACCGAAGACCCAACACAGCCAAAAATAAATAAATAAATAAATAAATAAATAAATAAATAAGAAAATCCTTTAAAAAAAAAAAAAAAAAAAAAAAAAAAAACATTTCTTCTTGATCTTGTAAGAAGTCTCATAACCCACCAGGATGATGCTTAGATCTAGATTATGTAAACTGTCAATAATACATCGTTTGATGTACAGCCCTCTGTCTCAAAAAACTTATATAAACTGTGTCTTGACTTCTAGTGGGCGGCACAGTTCTCAGAGCTTTCTGAGATGCTCTTCCCAGGTTATAATCCTCAAATTTGGCTCAAAAGAATTTTCCAATTCTTTCTTAGATGGACTGATTAATTTTTCATCAACATATATATCCGTGTGTTTTCTTTTTTAGATTCCACATATAAGTGACAACATAGAATATTTGTCTTTCTCTGTCTGACTTATTTCACTCAGCATAATGCTCTCTAGATCCATTTGTTGCAAATGGCAAGGAAGCGGGGAAGGGGCAAGATGGGGTACCAGATTAAGAGATACAAACTACTCTGTATAAAACAGAGAAGCAGCAAAGGTATATTGTACAGCACAGAGAAATATAGCCATTATTTTGTAATAACTTTAAATAAGGCATAATTTATAAAAATAGTGAATCACGGGCTTCCCTGGTGGCTCAGTGGTTGAGAGTCTGCCTGCCGATTCAGGGGATACGGGTTCGAGCCCTGGTCTGGGAAGATCCCACATGCCGCAGAGCAACTAAGCCCGTGCACCACAACTACTGAGCCTGCGCGTCTGGAGCCTGTGCTCCGCAACAAGAGAGGCCACGATAGTGAGAGGCCTGCGCACCACGATGAAGAGTGGCCCCTGCTTGCCGTAACTAGAGAAAGCCCTCGCACAGAAACGAAGACCCAACACAGCCACAAATAAATAAATAAATAAATAAATAAATAAATAAATAAATGGATCATCACGTTTAAAAAAAAAAAGTGAATGTATGTTACATACCTGAAACTAATACAATATTGCAAACCAACTATACTTCAATTTAAAAAAATAAATACATAGATAGACAAATAAATAAGGAGTTGTCTCGGCAACACTGTCAGTCCAGAGGTTCCCAGAATTCCCAATTCGAACTGATGTTGATGTTCACAAGGGTCCCCACAGACGTTGGTGAGCCCCAAATTTCTGAACGCTCACAGCACGCAATGTTCCCATCAAATGCACAAAGTGCAGCTAAAACACTAAGTGGCTTTTTTAATTTTATTTTATTGAAGTATAGTTGATTTACAGTGTTGTGTTAGTTTCTGGTGTACAGCAAAGTCATTCGGTTATACATATATATATGTTCTTTTTCATATTCTTTTCCATTATGTTTTATTACAGGATATTGAATATAGTTTCCTGTGCTATGCAGTAGGACCTTGTTGTTATCCATTCTCTATATATTAGTTTGCATCTGCTAATCCCATACTCTCAGTCCATCCCTCCCCCACCCTCCTCCCCCTTGGCAACCACAAGTCTGTTCTCTATGTCTGTGAGTCTGTTCCTGTTTCATAAATAAGTTCATTTGTATCATATTTTAGATTCCACATATAAGTGATATCATATGGTATTTCTTCACTTAGTATGACAATCTCTGGGTCCATCCATGTTGCTGCAAATGGCATTATTTCATTGTTTTTTACCTGAGTAGTATTCCATTGTATATATGTACCACATCTTCTTTATCCATTCATCTGTCGATGGACGTTTAGGTTGCTTCCATGTCTTAGCTATTGTTAATAGTGCTGCTATGAACATTGGGGTACATGTATCGTTTCAAATTATAGTTTTCTCCAGATATATGCAGGGATGGCAGGATCATATGGCAGCTCTAATTTGAGTTTTTTGAGGAACCTCCATACTGTTATCCACAGTGGCTGCACCAATTTACATTCCCACCAACAGTGTAGGAGGGTTCCTTTTTCTCCACACCCTCTCCAGCATTTGTTATTTGCAGACTTTTTAAGGATGGCCATTCTGACCCACATGGGGTGGTACCTCACTGGAGTTTTGATTTGCATTTCTCTAATAATTAGCAATGTTACTTGACTTTTTAAACCCTCAGTGAAGATTATTATGTCCTCCAAAAACACCAAGGCCAAAGAGAGCAGGGCTGCCACGGGCTTGTCTGGGTTCACTCACGAGCTCTTCCAGGCTAGTTTCATACCACCTCATATTCACAGTTTGCTTCTGAAAATGACCATTCACTGTGTATGAAGGGTCCTTTTGGGGTAATTTGAAAGTAAATATTTGAAAGCACAAATTATTAAATCAGCCAAATGCTAAGGGTCTAAAGTCATCTTTACTTCAAGATTAATGCACCACACTCTTCCTCTCTCTCTCTCTCTCCCTCCCCCCCTGCCCCACCCTCAGAAGAAAAACACCATTAAAGTGCAGACATTAAAATCCTGAGCAATAGCTTTAATAATGCTGTAGAGGCAAGCACCTCAGAAAAGTACTAAAAACAGCCTCAAAAAGAAATCAGAATACCAACCGCAGTTCTTTTTTTTTCCCAAATTATCAAAATAACTCAACACTCACCCAATATTATTGGTGTTTGCTTCATTAACTTCAAAGTGTATCTCTTCTCATTTCCCTCTCTCCTCTCAAATCCATCTGCATTACTCTGTCACTAAAGTTTGGCATGAAAGGAAAATTCAGACTTCAAATATTGAATCTGAGCTTCACAAATAGAGTAGTAATGGAAAAGTCAGACAGAGATAAAGACTCAGACAAAAAATAAAGGCTAATAAGAGACTCAGACAAAAATAAAGCCCTCAAATCAGCTGGAATAGCGAACCCTAAATTGTTTATGGAATCAGTTATGCTCTCGGAGCTGCGGGGCCGCGAGTCTTTGGATTTGGGCTCTTGTGTTTATGCGGGCTTGAAGTGTCTGGTTTTTGAAAGCTGCTGCCAAAACCTATCTCGAGGACCACAACAAGAGTCATCATCCATTTCCCTTTCTTCCTGCCCACCTCCCAGTCTGATCACCCCCCTAATTTGTTCTACATTTGATGCCATAGACCCCTGGCCTTGTACAAGCCTGTCTGAAAAGTACCACGTGAAGTGGTGTTATCCTTCTGTGTACAATAAAGGCCTCCCCAATTCCGATGGCTTGAGGGCTAGCCAGGTGAGCTAACATAGAGAAATCTAAAAGGTTTTGGAGTGTGTTTTCTTACTATCTTGTTCTACATACAGGAACCCTGATGAGTTAACAACATTCATTCATTTAAAACTCTGACCTAGAACAGCACTGTCCAAGAGAAATAGAATTCAAGTCGCATACTCTAAGATTTCCAATAGCCACATTAAGAAAGTGAAAAGAAACAGATGACATGAATCTTTAAAATAGTTTTTATTTAATCCAATATATCTAAAAATATTATCATCACTTCAACATGTAACCAGTATGTCTCCAAAATGTGGGGTATATTTTACACTTACGGGACATCTCAATGGGGACACTAAATTCGCATCAGAAATACTTGATCCTCACAACATTGTAAATTAACTATACTTCAACTTTTTAAAAATCCTAAATATGGGAATTCCCTGGTGGTGTAGTGTTTAAGACTCTGCACTCCCAATGCAGGGGGCCCGGGTTCAATCCCTGGTCAGGGAAGTAGATCCCACATGCATGCTGCAACTGAGTGCACATGCCACAACTGAGGAGCCAGCAAGCCGCAGCTAAGGAGCCCAAGAGCTGCAACTAAGGAGCTCGCCTGCCGCAACTTAGACCTGGCGCAACCAAATTAATTAATCAATTAATTTTAAAAAGTCTTTCTAAAAAAAATTTTTTTAATCCTAAATAAATGGGCACTAAATATTAAAAAAAAAAAGAAATATTTGATCCGTATTTAGAGTTTGTCAAATTTATACCTGGAAGAGTAGATTCACATACAAATTCAATAACGGAATGGAGTATCTGTTTTTTATTTTTAATTTAAATTAATTAAAATCCTCCAAAAGTAAAAGTTTAGTTCAATCACACTAGCTACAGTTCAAGTGCTCACTGGCCACATGGGGCTAGTGACTCCGGCCTCAGGCAGTGCAAGCTAGACTGAAACCTGGCTGGCACACTTCCTGGCTGTGTGACCTTGGGCAAGCCACTTAACCTCTCTGAGTCTCTTGTTCACTGTTAAATAAAATCCTAGCTGTAAGAGGCCCCCACTGTCTGTACCTAAGAAACGGTACCTCCCACTCACCCACTGAAACCTCTTCACCTCCTTTTTCCAAAAACTGTTTTTGTGAGTAGGTAAGGCAGTTAGCATACAAATTGCATTTAATCACGTAGAAAGACTTTTCCACCAAGGACTGAAGATTCTGCTCAGTCTTGCGGGTACCACTAGAGTAGACTAGTGTCCAGCCCTCTGGGCCCCCCTGTTCTAGCATGTGTCACTGGCATCAAAATTATCTGTACTAAACATCGTAATACATCTGTAATAAGCATCGTAAACATCCACTCTCCCACTGCACTAAGGAGAATATTTATGCGTTTCTGCTCTGCAGAACCAACACACACACAGAGCCTAGCACACCCCAAAAGCCATCACAAAATGGTTTTTGAATAAAAGAATGGATCACCCTGCAATACTATCTGTGGGGAAAAAAGGGGGTAGGGGAAAAGATTTGCAAAATAATGTAAACCTTATCCCAGCATCATCCACTGGCGGTGCTTGTGGGCGGGGGTGGGATTAATGACTTCTAAGTTAACAGAGGCTCATATCATTCAAGAGGCTTTACATTCTGGCCCACGGTGTTCTCAAATTGTCCTAAAGTTAGGTACATTTTGGAGAACAATCCAACAATTCTGCATATAATGCTATGAAATTATTCTCCAGTCCTTTCAACAAGAAGCACCGTCTCTCTGTCTCTTTCACTGCCTGGCTCTTGTGCTGAAAAAACCTTTCCCACCTTCTTCCTTCCCAGGCACACACATATTCATCCTCCCAAGTCACTTTATTCATTACTTCCTCTAAGACGCCTCACCCAGACACTTGCCCTTCCATTCACCCTAGTTTTATAACAGAGCAGGACCCTATGAGGCCTTCCCAGAATAGACCTTCACCCATCTCTGCCTGCTTTTTGTCTATAGAAAAACTAGTCAAAGGGCAAACTCAATCAGAGAAGGGAGAAAATGCAGAAAGGAAGGAAAACAGTGAAGCAAGACAATATAATAATACTCTAGCCATTAAACAAAGTCAAGGACCTTTAGCTCCTCCTCAAGGGCTACAGATCATAGTCTGAGCCACGTCCTTTGAGTGTTTTGCAGATACTGAAACCCCTACCAGGTGGGAGAAGTTAACTGCATGCTGCCCACAAGCACGTAGACCCCAGACCAGTTGGGACCAGAAGGTTGATGATGCCGACTCCCAATGACCTCACCACCAACCAATCAGAAGAATGTCCACGAGCTGACCACGCCCTGCTCCTTGAACACTATAAGACACCGCACTACCCCCTCCAGGGAGGGACACAGTCTGGAGGGATTAGCCCGCTGTGGCCCCCTTTGCCTGGCAAAGCTATTTCTTTCTACTTCACCCAAAACTCTGTCTCCAAGATTTAATCCGGCACCAGCGTACAGAGGCCGAATTTCGGCAACGGTTTCCCTGTGCCCCGTGGGGCTCCGTACACACTTCTCTGTTGCACTCAAGGGGACCAGGTTTCAAACTGTTCACTTAAATATCTCTCCCTTATGCCAGGACCTGAATGTGAGCATCCTTAGATGGGAATTCTGCATCCCCAGTCCAGCTCTGTGCCAGGTTCAGGGGCGTGGGGTCCGCGTTTGTGGAACTGAACTGAATTGGATTAAATGAACAGCTCCCAAGCTTTGTGTGTGAAATTTTAAATGACTAAATTTCAGAGAACTGAGTTTTGCGGTTTTGCAGAATTTCATTTTTGTGGCATTTCATCTTCCCGGAACCAGGACCCTAGCATGTGCTCCTGAAGCCCAGAGGGAAGCAGAGAGAAAAATGGGGGGGTCAGAGGGAAAGAAGGTGGGAACTTCCCCTTGGTGGGTTCCTCTCTGGGCCCAGCACCCATATACCACGTGTATGGGCCAAGCCACCAGACCCTCACCACCAAATCTTCATCACGGCTCGCTATAGCAGTGTCTGTTATTCTTATTAAATAGATGGAGAAACTGAAGCTCAGTGAGGTTAACTGACTCAACAGAGCGTTTGGTGGAGCCAGGATTCACATCCATCTCTGTTGAGATCCAAAGTTTTATTTTGTTTTATCCATTCTTTGGTTTGCTCCTAAGTCTGGAATGACCGCTCAGAAAAGAAGTAAGGCACAGGAAAAAAAGAGGGTGAGATTTCACATTTTGCCAACAGCCAACCCTGCCTGCCGTTGGAAACCAGAAGGAAGGTAATTCAGTGTTCAGCCGTAGCAGTGCCGTAGAAAAGAGAAAAAATGGCCCGTCAATTTCTTCATTCATTGCACACATATTTATCTAGTACTTTTAGTGTAACATCGGAGTCAGGAATGTGGGAAAATGAAAGGTGTATGAGTTTGAATACCAACTCGGCCGCACGCAGCTTTGGACAATGCACTTAACCGCTCGGAACCTCAGTTTCGCTGTCTCAAAAAGTGGTAATCTACCATGCAGATCAGAGTTCAGAAATGCAAAGAATTCCGCATAGAGCATGGCTGACATTGGCAGCACCATGGATGGACCTAGAGATGATCACACTCAGCGAAGTCAGTCAGACAAAGACACGTGTCATGTGACAGCCCTCGTATGTGGAATCTAAAATACTACACAAACGAACCTGTCTACGAAACAGAAACAGACTCGCAGACATGGAGGACAGACTTGTGGTTGCCAAGGGGGAAAAGGAGGGGGAGAGACAAATTAGGGGGTTGGGATTAACAGATACACACGCTACTGTATATAAAACAGATAATCAACAAGGACCTATTGTATAGCGCAGGGAAATCTACTCAACATTTTGTAATAAACTATAAGGGAAAAGAATAGATATAGATATATACATAACAGAATCACTGTGCTGTACACCTGAAACTAACACTGTATTGTAAATCAACTATACTTCAATTAAAAAAAAAAAAGAACACGGCTGATAGTGATCAATCAATAAAAACTGTCATTATTGTTCTTGTTATTGTTACTGGTATTGCAAAGTGAAAACAAGAGCCTTGCCCTCTGTGAATTTATAGTCTCCTAGGGGTGACAAGCAAGTAAAGGACAAAGGCTCCCGCCCCCAAGCAGCAGGGTATGGCTGGAACCCCACCATTCCTGTTTTAACATTTTCTTCTCTTTCTCCCTCTCAACCTAAAGATGTCCTAGAAGTGCCTTTGGGGGCTCTTTCTCCCCCACTGTTGGCGGCTGTACTCAGCAGCCCTTAAAGCTGATGGGATGATGGTTCAAGGAGACAGGCACCAGCCCACTGCCAGGAAGGCCCGTCCTTCCCCCCACGCTCCCTCGGCGGGGCACTGGCCCTTGGCTGATGCTCGGGTGCGCTGGTCGCGTGCCTGCCTTAATCCCATGCAGGGCAAACAATAATTACACCAGGCAGCTTGGCCCAGGCACTCAGGCGCGCAGAATGGGCACTTGTGGGGAATCAGCTCCGAAATGATACGCACGGCTTTTTCTTTCTTTCTTTTTTCTCCCTGACAACATTGTGACTAATGGCTTTACTTCTGGAGTTTCTGGATCACTGAATCAATTTTAGGGTCATTAGTGAGCGGAGAATAGGCCTTCTCCGTCTCCAACTGTCTGTCCCCAGAAGCCTTTTCTCTCCGGTCCTTCCCGTGGCTGTCACGATCGGCATGAGTAGCCCCGACACGGGTGTCATGCCATTTGGTTTGCACAGTCTCCACGGGCCAAACAAATAAACAACGGCAACAGCAAGGTCCGGGTCATTCCAGCATGAAAGCCTGGCGCTGTAATGGACGCGTCAGTCACTCGGTCGGCCCGGTCTGGGTGGCCCCCCACGTCCCGCTCTCCATCCCCATCAAGCAGGCAGAGAGCCAAAGGATGTCACTTTCCAGCCTTCGCTGGTTCAAGCTGGAGTCATCCCTGACACAGCTCCAACCAACCCGCTAGCTGGCCAGCCGTCAAACATACTCTGCCTGGCATCTGGATTAAGAGACACAGCCGTGCTAATCAAGGATGGGCAATGGAATTGTCATGTCCTGCCCACTCAGCGCTGGTGACCCCTTTGGCGACGTGCATGGCAGCAGGCAAAGAGGAGCAGAAGAGGGGGGCGGGCGCTGACAGATAGAAGGAGGAAGAGAATAGGTCTTCAGAGGCACTGCCAGAATAATTTCCACTGCCTGTAACTGGGGCCGTAAATTCCCGTGAATGAGGCAAGAATGTTTCACCTGAAAGGCCCTGGAAATTTCCCTAGAACAACCACCTTTTTTACAGATGGGAAAACAGACCAGAAAAAGAAATTGTTGATGGAGGCTATCCAAGGTGTCAATGATGGACAAATTATTACCCAATGCGGGTTCACCGCCTGACGCGCAGTGAAGCCAAACAAACATCGGAGTTTGGAGCAGGGAGGGATTTACTGCAGGGCCCTGCAAGAATGGGTGGCTCATGCCCCAAAATACCCTGAACTCCCCGAAGGGATTCAGCAAGGCACTTCTAAAGGCAAGGCCCTGGTTGACCGTTACCAACTTCTTAGTGCAGGAATCCTTTGTCCAGGTAAACCTAAAACAAGACAAATGTTATTCTCTGCTCTGCAACTTTTTATCTCTATGTGAATGGAAACATGTTATCCCCTTAAAGGTCAGAGCCTTGAGAATGGGCTATCCTGTATATTTCAGGCTAGAGGCAACATTCTTAATTCAAAGCAAAAGCAATAGAATACAAAGGTTAAAGTAAAAGAAACAGCTCTAATATGGAGGCAGATTTGTTCTTCCCTATTACACTAAGACTGGACTGGATTGCTTCATTTAACATATCAAGCTTGGCTACTAAGGGTTCTGCACCCAATTCCAATATGTGTGTGTGGATTTTTCCACACCAACAAGAAATGCTCCAGCACCAGCAAGGTGTCCTACAATTCAACTCAATTCTGACACTATTTACCTGGCGATGGCATCAGATTCCACAGGTTAAGGGCTCAGCCCTACAAGACTGTCCCCCTCCCGCCCACCTCTGATGCCAATCATAAGTCCAGGTTGTCACCTGTGCTTCTGACCCACGGATTACGGATGGGAGGTTCCAACAATCCCCTCCTTGGGTTCAATTAATTTGCTAGAGCAGCTCACAGAATTCAGAGAAACATTTTAGTTACTAGATTAATGGTTTATTATAAAAGGATATAACTCAAGAACAGCCCGATGGAAGAGGTGCAGAGGGCGGGGTGTGGGGAAAGGATTCTCTGAGCACGCCTCTCCCCCTGTCAATAGTACTGAGCACTGACTCCACCAAGACGCGTTCCACTGTGAGGGGCTGACCTAGTAAACGGGAGTTTGTTGGTTTGTGTCCCTGGGAAACGCAGAGGCACATCTTAACTGCAGCACAGCTGGATCCTGGACCCAAGGATGCCATCAGGCTCGTCTCTTTCTCTTTGGATGGATTTATATCCATCCAGCTCTCTTCCCTCGCCTGTCAGCTTTGTTCTCAGGAAAGCTCTATTAATGTGGGTCCCAGATGGCCACCAGCAGCTCCTGGCCAAGTTCTTCTCTGTCCAAGTCATTCCAGCGGAAGTCTCGGGATTGAGTGCTATTTGTCCTGGATGAGGTCACATGCCCAGGCCTGGACCAGATTCTGTGACTCTGATTGGCCAGCCCAGGGTCATTCACCCACCTCTGTGTCAGAAGGCAGGGGAGCAGGAATTCCAAAGGGGGATTCAGATGGAGTATAGATGGGGGAGCGGATGCTGGGCAGGCAGATACTACAGATGTCCACTGTGGTCACCTGCCATGCGCCAGGACGGGGCTCCGAGCTCTACAGCCACAGATCAACCCCTCTTCAAAGCATCCCTAGATTGTATTCATCGTCATTTTCCAGATAAGAAAACTAAAGCTTAGAGTGCTTGAGTCTCCTGGCCACATTTCCACAGCAAGTACAGGGTCAAGCTGGATTCAAAACCAAGTCTTATTTCCCAAAATGGACAAAAGTTCCTCAGTGGTGCTGGCGCCTGTGAGCTACTCCACAGCCTTTGGCAGAGTCTGGCTCTCCCAGCACAAAGTCTGCTAATGGAAAGCATTAGCACGCGCACGCGCGCACACACACGCCCACACACACAGTTCAACTAAGGTTATTCCAATTTGAGCCATAAGGCGATGCCTCCTTTGTGATTCCTATTTATGACTCCAACAGAAATTAAGGATTCACTGTGGCCCCGTCTCCCTCCGTCCCTTCAGGGCCAAGGGACCATTTGATGATCTCTGCTCCTTTCATCATCCCCCCTGCAGCCACTTAGTCTGAAGGCAGATCCCTGGTCCCCATAAAGTGAGGCAGAGAACAAAGCAGGGATGAGAAGTGGCAGGAGGGGCTGAGCAACAGGGGCCGTGGGCCTGGCTTCTTCTCCATCCTGCCTGTGCCAAGGGCACGCGCTGGGCTACCTGCACAGCCTCGGCCAGGACACTGCGCCTCTCTGTCCCAGGCTTCTCCTGAGTGGAAAGATGGAGGTATCAGGAGCTGCCTCTTGAGTGGCTACAAGGATTAAACGCCCCGATACGCATAGCGTGCTCAGAGGCCAGCGCGTGGTGGGCTCACAATAAACCAGCTCGGCAGTATTGATGCAGAAAACTCGGCCTCCGTGCACCGGTGCCCAACTGAATCTTGGAGACAGAGTGTTGGGTGAAGTAGAAAAGAATAGCTTTATTGCTTTGCCAGGCAGAGGGGGATACAGCAGGCTCGTGCCTCTCAAAACTGTGTCCCAACCCAGGAGGATCTGATGAGGGGTTTTACAGCAGTGGTTCAAGGGCGGGGTTGCTGAAAAGGATCAGGGTGAGTGCAGGGCCTGCACTCCTTTCATCTGGCCTCAGGTGGTCTCCTGATGAGCTTCTCTGGTTCTCGAGGTTGTCAAACTGTGCCCTTCTCTCTGGAATGAAGAATGCTTCATCGAGCGTTTAACATCTTCCCTTTGCTGGGGGTTTTAGCTCTGCAGAAGAGCTCAGAGACATTGTTATGTGCATCAGCTGAGATTGAGCCAGGGCCCTGCCCCCAAAGCTGTGCTGTGGTTTCTTTTGACTGGCCCTCCCTTGTCTCTGCACGCCCTCCCTTCCCTGATTAACAAGCGCTTGAAAGGCTTCCATGCCCAGGAGCCCAACAGGGTCCTGCTCAGTTTCAGTATCAGCAGAGATAGGACCAGGAACCGGAGCAGAAGCGTGGCCTGGACACACAGACAGGAGAATCCCAGAGAAAGCGGGACCCTATGGCCAGGCAGAGACGTTCCAGACCAAGGAATCCTGCTCAATCTCTGGGAGAAAAGATGGACTTGGGGCGACCTGTGCATACAGGCACCCTCTGTAAGGAGGTCAGGCCCTCCCAGCACCTCCCCCAGCCCAGACTTTTCGGAGAGCAGCCAGGGAACATGCGGGCTCTGAGAATACAAAGTCCCCCCACTCTGACCTTTAAGAAGTAACAGACCCGGTGGGACGCCGCTGCTTCAGCCTATTCCGTGTGGCCCACGCGGGCCCCGCTGCGGCCATGATGAGCCACGGCTTCCAGAGCAGCCACCAGGACTTGTCCTTCGGGCCCTGGAAGCTGACAGCGTCCAAGACCCACATCATGAAGTCAGCGGATGTGGAGAAGTTAGCTGATGAATTGCATATGCCATCTCTCCCTGAAATGATGTTTGGAGACAACGTTTTAAGAATCCAGCATGGCTCTGGCTCTGGGATTGAGTTCAATGCTACAGATGCATTAAGATGTGTGAACAACTACCAAGGAATGCTTAAAGTAGCCTGAAGAGTGGCAGGAAAGCAGGACGGAAGGTGAGTGCTCTCAGGAGGTTATTAAACAGTATGATTGAACCTATACAACAGATTATAAGGGAACGTTACTTGGAGAATCACTTAAGCTAAAGGTTGTACCTACAGCAGATCATAATAGATACAGAGAAATTGAAAGCCAGAGAACAGATTAAGTTTTTTGAAGAAGTTCTCCTGTTTGAGGATGAACTTCATGATCATGGAGTTTCAAGCCTGAGTGTGAAAATTAGAGTAATGCCTTCTAGCTTTTTCTTGCTGTGGTGGTTTTTCTTGAGAATTGATGGGGTGCTTATTAGGATGAATGACACAAGACTTTACCATGAGGTATCTATTCTCATTTAATGAAAGTACTAATAGACATTGAGCTTGTTCATGTTGTTACATTGTCAGTCTGACAGCTTGAAATTCAGTAATGCTTTATATTGTATGGCTATTTGTCTAACCTTGAAGATTGGGTGTGTCACATTCACTGTTGACTGCACAGTTATCGAAACATTACATCTTCTTTTCCAAAAGTTCTACGAGTTGAACATGTTTTCCAAAAGACACTCCCTGGTAAAGGGGAGTCTGAGGCTTTTAAAAAACCTCTTAAACTTAATCTGTTTAAGAAAACTGTCCCTTAACTCTTACTTTTTTTGTAGTACGTGCTGTTTATGTAATGCCCTGATATTAGAAATACCAATCTCATGGCCTCCAGAAATTTGTATTATACAATTATTTTGATAGTTGTTTTAATGTTTGAAAGCTCTGTGCTCCATTTCAAGGAACTGTTAACATACGAAGTTTTTAAAAAAAATAAGTGAAGCAAGTGGAGGGGAGGCTTAAATTGAGTCATGAAAATTCTTCTTGTAGCTTTATAGCAGCCTATCCTTTTTGAATGAATTTTTAACGTCATATTTGTTATCATATAGAATGACGACTGAGAGAAGAAACCACCAGTATCAGTCAGGGTAATTGTAGTAATAGTTAACTCTCCTAACAACCCTATGAAATAGATGCTATTATTATCTCTGTTTTATAGCTGAGGCAACTAAGGCAAAGAGAGATTAAGTAACTTGCCCAAGTTATACAGTTAATAGGTGGCAGAACTGGAATTTAAGCCCAGTAAGATGTGATTGGATTGGTATTTTCCTAAATCCTGCACTTTCTTTTTCCTTTGAAATAACATGGTCACTGTGATGGATCTTTTTCTTTTTAAAAGTGATAGTAAACTACTAAAAATAAGCTATACTTTACTCCCTCAGAAAAAATGAAATCTAAGTTTTTAGAAATGCTTATACTTTAACTCAACAATATTGATTTTTTTTCAGAATTTATCCTCAAAAGATTCTTATATACAGTAACCCACAAATGTTAATCAGGCAGCTGTATAGAGTTGTATATATATAAATATTCATGGCAATGCTATTGTTTATAATAGCTAAAAGGAAAGAAGGAAGGTGCTATAATGCCCATTGAATGAGCATTGATTAAATGGCCATGTTTATCCTGTTGGCCTACAACAAATAGACTGCCAGATATTTCTCCAGCAAAGTTGGATTTATTCTGGATCAGCAGAAAATTGCAATTCAGGTCTGTAACCATGGTGAGCCCTGTGCAAGTCCCCACACGGCAAGGGAAAGAGAATGCTTTTATAGAGAGGAAAAGGAAAATGGGAGTGCTATAGTAAACAGAGAATCCATGACTTTCCCTTGGTTGAGTCCCTGCCAGGAAATAAGAGGAGTCTTTCTTTTTTCTGTTGGGCTCTGCTATGGTTGCTGGGTATGAGAGCTCCCCATTCTAGTCTCCCAAATCTATTTAATTGAGGTTTCTGATTATTAATTTTTTACAGTCCATATTGTAGAAAAATATGCAACCATTAAAATTAATGGCAGAGGGAGGGAGAAGATGGCGGAAGAGTAAGATGCGGAGATCACCTTCCTTCCCACAGATACAGTAGAAATACATCTACACGTGGGAATGCTCCTACAGAACACCCACTGAACGCTGGCAGAAAACGTCCGACCTCCAAAAAGGCAAGAAACTCCCCCCGTACTTGGGTAGGGCAAAAGAAAAAAGAAATAACAGAGACAAAAGAATAGGGACGGCACCTGCACCAGTGGGAGGGAGCCGTGAAGGAGGAAAGGTTTCCACGCACTAGGAAGCCCCTTCGCGGGCGGAGACTGCGGGTGGCGGAGGGGGGAAGCTTTGGAGCCACGGAGGAGAGCGCAGCCACAGGGGTGCGGAGGGCAAAGCAGAGAGGTTCCCGCACAGAGGCTCGGCGCCGAGCAGCACTCACCAGCCCGAGAGGCTTCTCTGCTCACCCGCCGGGGTGGGCGGGGCTGGGAGCTGAGGCTCGGGCTTCGGTTGGATCGCAGGGAGAGGACTGGGGCTGGCGGCGTGAACACAGCCTGAAGGGGTTAGCGCACCACAGCTAGCCGGGAGGGAGACCGGGAAAAGGTCTGCAGCTGCCGAAGAGGCAAGAGACTTTTTCTTCCCTCTGTGTTTCCTGGTGCGCGAGGAGAGGGGATTCAGAGCACCGCCTAAACGAACTTCAGAGACTGGCGCGAGCCGCAGCTATCAGCGCGGATCCCACAGCAACAGGGGCGCAGAGGGAAAAACGGAGAGACTCCCGCACAGAGTCTCGGCGCCGAGCAGCGCTCACCAGCCCGAGAGGCTTGTCTGCTCACCCGCCGGGGCGGGCGGGGCTGGGAGCTGAGGCTCGGCTGCGGTCGGATCGCAGGGAGAGGACTGGGGCTGGCAGCGTGAACACAGCCTGAAGGGGTTGGCGCACCACAGCTAGCCGGGAGGGAGACCGGGAAAAGGTCTGCAGCTGCTGAAGAGGCAAGAGACTTTTTCTTGCCTCTTAGTTTCGCTGCGCGCAAGGAGAGGGGATTCAGAGCGCCGCCTAAACGAACTCCAGAGAAGGGCGCGAGCCGCGGCGATCAGCGCGGACCCCAGAGACGGGCGTGAGACGCTGGGGCTGCTGCTGCCGCCTCCAAAAAGCCTGTGTGTGAGCACAGGTCACTCTCCACACCGCCCCGCCCGGTAGCCTGTGCAGCCCGCCACTGCCAGGGTCCCGGGATCCGGGGACAACATCCCCGGGAGAACGCACTGCGCGCCTCGGGCTGGTGCAACGTCACGCCGGCCTCGGCCGCCGCAAGCTCGCCCCGCCTCCTCCGTACCGCTCCCTCCCCGCGGCCTGGGTGAGCCAGAGCCCCCGAAGCAGCTGCTCCTTTAACCCCGTCCCGTCTGGGCGGGGAACAGACGCCCTCAGGCGACCTACACGCAGAGGCGGGTCCAAATCCAAAGCTGAGCCCCAGGAGCTGTGCGAACAGGGAAGAGAAGGGGAAATCTCTCCCAGCAGCCTCAGGAGCAGCGGATTAAAGCTCCACAAACAACTTGATGAGCCTGCATCTGCTGAATACCTGAATAGACACCGAATCATCCCAAATTCAGGAGGGGGACTCTGGGAGCAGGAGATATTAATTTTTCCCCTTTTCCTTTTTTTTGTGAGTGTATATGTATATGCTTCTGGGTGAGATTTTGTATGTATAGCTTTGCTTTACAATAGCTTTATTTTACTTCACTATATTATAGCCTCTTTCTTTCTTTCTTTCTATTTTTTCTCCCTTTTACTCTGAGCCGTGTGGACAAAAGGCTCTTGGTGCTCCAGCCAGGCATCAGGGCCGTGCTTCTGAGGTGGGAGAGCCAACTTCAGAACACTGGTCCACAAGAGACCTCCCAGCTCCACGTAATACCAAACGGCAAAAATCTCCCAGAGATCTCCATCTCAACATCAAGACCCAGCTTCACCCAACGACCAGCAAGCTACAGTGCTGGACACCCTATGCCAAACAACTAGCTAGACAGGAACACAACCCCATCCATTAGCAGAGAGGCTGCCTAAAATCATAATAAGGCCACAGACACCACAAAATACACCACCAGACGTGGACGTGCCCACCAGAAAGACAAGATCCAGCCTCATCCACCAGAACTCAGGCACTAGTTCCCTCCACCAGGAAGCCTACACAACCCACTGAACCAACCTTAGCCACTGGGGACAGATACCCAAAACAACGGGAACTACGAACCTGCAGCCTGTGAAAAGGAGACCCCAAACACAGTAAGATAGGCAAAATGAGATGACAGAAAAACACACAGCAGATGAAGGAGCAGGCTCAAAACACACTGGACTTAACAAATGAAGAGGAAATAGGTAGTCTACCTGAAAAAGAATTCAGAATAATGATAGTAAGGATGATCCAAAATCTTGGAAATAGAATAGACAAAATGCAAGAAACATTTAACAAGGATGTAGAAGAACTAAAGAGGAACCAAGCAATGATGAAGAACACAATAAATGAAATTAAAAATACTCTAGATGGGATCAATAGCAGAATAACTGAGGCAGAAGAAAGGATAAGTGACCTGGAAGATAAAATGGTGGAAATAACTACTACAGAGCAGGATAAAGAAAAAAGAATGAAAAGAACTGAGGACAGTCTCAGGGACCTCTGGGACAACATTAAACGCTCCAACATTCGAATTATAGGGGTACCAGAAGAAGAAGAGAAAAAGAAAGGGACTGAGAAAATTTTTGAAGAGATTATAGTTGAAAACTTCCCTAATATGGGAAAGGAAATAGTTAATCAAGTCCTGGAAGCACAGAGAGTCCCATACAGGATAAACCCAAGGAGGAACACGCCAAGACACATATTAATCAAACTGTCAAAAATTAAATATAAGGAAAACATATTAAAGGCAGCAAGGGAAAAAAAACAAATAACACACAAGGGAATCCCCATAAGGTTAACATCTGATCTATCAGCAGAAACTCTGCAAGCCAGAAGGGAGTGGCAGGATATACTTAAAGTGATGAAAGAGAAAAACCTACAACCAAGATTACTCTACCCAGCAAGGATCTCATTCAGATTTGATGGAGAAATTAAAACCTTTACAGACAAGCAAAAGCTGAGAGAGTTCAGCACCACCAAACCAGCTTTACAACAAATGCTAAAGGAACTTCTCTAGGCAAGAAACACAAGAGAAGGAAAACACCTACAATAACAAACCCAATACATTTAAGAAAATGGGAATAGGATCATACATATCGATAATTACCTTGAATGTAAATGGATTAAATGCTCCCACCAAAAGACACAGGCTGGCTGAATGGATACAGAAACAAGACCCATATATATGCTGTCTACAAGAGACCCACTTCTGACCTAGAGATACATACAGATTGAAAGTGAGGGGATGGAAAAAGATATTCCATGCAAATGGAAATCAAAAGAAAGCTGGAGTAGCAATTCTCATATCAGACAAAATAGACTTTAAAATAAAGACTATTACAAGAGACAAAGAAGGACACTATATAATGATCAAGGGATCGATCCAAGAGGAAGGTATAACAATTGTAAATATTTATGCACCCAACATAGGAGCACCTCAATACATAAGGCAAATACTAACAGCCATAAAAGGGGAAATTGACAGCAACACAATCATAGTAGGGGACTTTAACACCCCACTTTCACCAATGGACAGATCATCCAAAATGAAAATAAATAAGGAAACACAAGCTTTAAATGATACATTAAACAAGATGGACTTAATTGATATTTATAGGACATTCCACCCAAAAAAAACAGAATACACATTTTTCTCAAGTGCTCATGGAACATTCTCCAGGATAGATCATATCTTGGGTCACAAATCAAGCCTTGGTAAATTTAAGAAAATTGAAATCGTATCAAGTATCTTTTCCGACCACAACGCTATGAGACTAGATATCAATTACAGGAAAAGATCTGTAAAAAATACAAACACATGGAGGCTACACAATACATTACTTAATAACGAAGTGATTACTGAAGAAATCAAAGGGGAAATCAAAAAATACCTAGAAACAAATGACAATGGAAACACGACGACCCAAAACCTATGGGACGCAGCAAAAGCAGTGCTAAGAGGGAAGTTTATAGCAATACAAGCCTACCTCAAGAAACAGGAAACATCTCGAATAAACAACCTAACCTTGCACCTAAAGCAATTAGAGAAAGAAGAACAAAAAAACCCCAAAGCCAGCAGAAGGAAAGAAATTATAAAGATCAGGTCAGAAATAAATGAAAAAGAAATGAAGGAAACAATAGCAAAAATCAATGAAACTAAAAGCTGGTTCTTTGAGAAGATAAACAAAATTGATAAACCATTAGCCAGACTCATCAAGAAAAAAAGGGAGAAGACCCAGATCAATAGAATTAGAAATGAAAAAGGAGAAGTAACCACTGACACTGCAGAAATACAAAAGATCATGAGAGATTACTACAAGCAACTCTATGCCAATAAAATGGACAACCTGGAAGAAATGGACAGATTCTTAGAAATGCACAAACTGCCGAGACTGAACCAGGAAGAAATAGAAAATATGAACAGACCAATCACAAGCACTGAAATTGAAACTGTGATCAAAAACCTTCCAACAAACAAAAGCCCAGGACCAGATGGCTTCACAGGTGAATTCTATCAAACATTTAGAGAAGAGCTAACACCTATCCTTCTCAAACTCTTCCAAAATATTGCAGAGGGAGGAACACTCCCAAACTCATTCTACGAGGCCACCATCACCCTGATACCAAAACCAGACAAAGATGTCACAAAGAAAGAAAACTACAGGCCAATATCACTGATGAACATAGATGCAAAAATCCTCAACAAAATACTAGCAAACAGAATCCAACAGCACATTAAAAGGATCATACACCATGATCAAGTGGGGTTTATCCCAGGAATGCAAGGATTCTTCAATATACACAAATCAATCAATGTGATACACCATATTAACAAATTGAAGGAGAAAAACCATATGATCACCTCAATAGATGCAGAGAAAGCTTTCGACAAAATTCAACACCCATTTATGATAAAAGCCCTGCAGAAAGTAGGCATAGAGGGAACTTTCCTCAACATAATAAAGGCCATATATGACAAACCCACAGCCAACATTGTCCTCAATGGTGAAAAACTGAAACCATTTCCACTAAGATCAGGAACAAGACAAGGTTGCCCACTCTCACCACTATTATTCAACATAGTTTTGGAAGTGTTAGCCACAGCAATCAGAGAAGACAAAGAAATAAAAGGAATCCAAATCGGAAAAGAAGAAGTAAAGCTGTCACTATTTGCAGATGACATGATACTATACATAGAGAATCCTAAAGATGCTACCAGAAAACTCCTAGAGCTAATCAATGAATTTGGTAAAGTAGCAGGATACAAAATTAATGCACAGAAATCTCTTGCATTTCTATACACTAATGACGAAAAATCTGAAAGTGAAATTAAGAAAACACTCTCATTTACCATTGCAACAAAAAGAATAAAATATCTAGGAATAAACCTACCTAAGGAGACAAAAGACCTGTATGCAGAAAATTATAAGACACTGATGAAAGAAATTAAAGATGATACAAATAGATGGAGAGATATACCATGTTCCTGGATTGGAAGAATCAACATTGTGAAAATGACTCTACTACCCAAAGCAATCTACAGATTCAATGCAATCCCTATCAAACTACCACTGGCATTTTTCACAGAACTAGAACAAAAAATTTCACAATTTGTATGGAAACACAAAAGACCCCGAATAGCCAAAGCCATCTTGAGAACGAAAAATGGAGCTGGGGGAATCAGGCTCCCTGACTTCAGACTATATTACAAAGCTTCAGTAATCAAGACAGTTTGGTACTGGCACAAAAACAGAAATATAGATCAATGGAACAGGATAGAAAGCCCAGAGATAAACCCACACACATATGGTCAACTTATCTTTGATAAAGGAGGCAAGCATATACAGTGGAGAAAAGACAGCCTCTTCAATAAGTGGTGCTGGGAAAATTGGACAGGAACATGTAAAAGTATGAAATTAGAACACTCCCTGACACCATGCACAAAAATAAACTCAAAATGGATTAAAGACCTAAGTGTAAGGGCAGACACTATCAAACTCTTAGAGGAAAACATAGGCAGAACACTCTATGACATACATCACAGCAAGATTCTTTGTGACCCAGCTCCCAGAGAAATGGAAATAAGAACACAAATAAACAAATGGGACCTAATGAAACTTAAAAGCTTTTGCACAGCAAAGGAAACCATAAACAAGACCAAAAGACAACCCTCAGAATGGGAGAAAATATTTGCAAATGAAGCAACTGACAAAGGATTAATCTCCAAGATTTACAAGCAGCTCATGCAGCTCAATAACAAAAAAACGAACAACCCAATCCAAAAATGGGCAGAAGATCTAAATAGACATTTCTCCAAAGAAGATATACAGATGGCCTACAGACACATGAAAGAATGCTCAACATCATTAATCATTAGAGAAATGCAAATCAAAACTACAATGAGATATCATCTCACACTGGTCAGAATGGCCATCATCAAAAAATCTAGAAACAATAAATGCTGGAGAGGGTGTGGAGGAAAGGGAACACTCTTGCACTGTTGGTGGGAATGTAAATTGATACAGCCACTATGGAGAACAGTATGGAGGTTCCTTAAAAAACTACAAATAGAACTACCATACGACCCAGCAATCCCACTACTGGGCATATACCCTGAGAAAACCATAGGTCAAAAAGAGTCATGTACCAAAATGTTCATTGCAGCTCTATTTACAATAGCCAGGACATGGAAGCAACCTAAATGTCCATCGACAGATGAATGGATAAAGAAGATGTGGCACATATATACAATGGAATATTACTCAGCCATAAAAAGAAATGAAATGGAGGTATTTGTAATGAGGTGGATGGAGTTAGAGTCTGTCATACAGAGTGAAGTAAGTCAGAAAGAGAAAAACAAATACAGTATGCTAACACATATATACGGAATCTAAGGGAAAAAAAAAAAAAGGCCATGAAGAACCTAGTGGCAAGACGGGAAGAAAGACACAGACCTACTAGAGAATGGACTTGAGGATATGGGGAGGGGGTGGGGTGAGATGTGACAGGGTAAGAGAGTGTCATGGACATATATACACTACCAAATGTAAAATAGATAACTAGTGGGAAGCAGCTGCATAGCACAGGGAGATCAGCTCGGTGCTTTGTGACCACCTAGAGGGGTGGGATGGGGAGGGTGGGAGGGAGGGAGATGCAAGAGGGAAGAGAAATGGGAACATATTGTATATGTATAACTGATTCACTTCGTTATAAAGCAGAAGCTAACACACTATTGTAAGGCAATTATACTTCAATAAAGATGTTTAAAAAAAAAATTAATGGCAGAAAGTTGTTTAACTGATTTGGAAAGATGTGCATATTAATGTTGACTTTTAAAATGCAAGTATGAATCTATATAAGATTTTATGTAGAGATTTCTAAATATTAAGGATAGTGTTATCTATAGAGATTGTGATTGCTGATGATTTATACTCTATACGTTTATAGTATTTGGTTTTTTTTAACAATGAGCATTAATCTGTTTTGTTGATATAAAAGATTGAAACTTTAAGGGAGCATAATCTTGTGATTTTTCTTTTATTAAATAATGTTTTACCAAAAAAAAAAAAAAAGAAGTAACAGACCCCAGTCCTGTAAATCCAACAGGATGCTCTCAGCCAGCTTCTCCCTCCCATACTAGGACTAATTCGCTGACCACACTGTTCCCCGAGCCCAGACCAGAGGCCTTCTGATGGGGAAATATATATGTATTAATAAATAACTCTATATAAACACTACATATGTATCTACACATATATACATCTGTACACTGTATGTGTGTATATATACATACATATCATATACATATATTATAATTGTATTATATATAGATACACATATACACATAGTCAGATACTGTATATTATCAAACAATGATCAAGAGATATTTGAACAAAACCTGAATGAAGGGAAGGATCCAGCCATTCACAGATCTGAGCTTCTCTCTCTTATGCCCTTCCTATGTGCTTGTGTCCCCCCAGAATTCGTATGTTGAAGCCTCTAACCCCTTGTGCTTGTGTCACTCATCTATAGGCAAAAATTTTGGCTGTCAGGCCTTGCTCACCCTCAACCTCTCTACCCTACTTTCCCCGTATCTGGGTCCACTTTACCCTCTCCCCTCTTACCCTTCCCACTCAGGCCCTCCATTTCAAGTTTAAAGAGCTGTGACCAGCCTCAGTGTGTGACCCAAGTTTTCCCTGCTCTTGTGCTATTTGGATCTTGTGTTCCAATGCTGAGAACTCAGTTCCTTTGGGGAGAGCTTTTGTTTTGCCTTTGGTGGTCTCCCAAATCTCTGAGGCGCTGGGACCCTATCTTGCTTTTCTAAATCCCCTTCCTGGAGATGCCAGTCTTGACCGGACCTCTGTGAGAGCTGGCCCTCACTGCCTGAGTCTCCAAGTGCATGTTCTTTCCCTTCTCTACATGCACCCCAAAACTAAACCTTACATCTGTCTTAGCCTAGGGCTAGGGCTGCCATAACAAAATACCATAGACTGGATGGCTTATAAGGAGCAAAAATGTATTGCTCACAACTCTGGAGCCTGGAAGTCTGAGATCAGGACAGCAGCATGATGGGATCTGGTGAGAGCCCTGTTCTTGACTTGTAGATGGCTGCCTCCTGGCTATGTGCTTACATGGAGGAGAGAGAGAGAAAGGGAGAGAGAGAGAGATCTTTCTCTTCTTATAAGGACACCAATCCTATCAGATCAGCCCCCCACCCTTATACCCTCACTTAACCTTAATTATCTCCATAAAGATCTTATCTTCAAATACAGTCAGATCAAGGGGTTAGAGGCTTCAACATACGAATTCTGGGGGAACACAAGCATTCAGTCTATAACCACATCTAATACCAGTTCTTTCACCAAAATGTCAAACTCTGCCCTCACCCGATCCTGTACCAGTCAATCCGATACCTCCACCCACCCCCATGCCCTGATCTGCCACATGGCAAGCAGCACCTTGCCCAGCAGGAAGCATGATGGAGGCCACCTGTCTAAGGAAACGGCTGATGAAGGGTTGACATCTAGTTACACTCCTGACTTCTGACCACCAGCTCCCCTTGACCTCTGGTCCCTAGGGCTCCCTCACACTCGGCTGCAGGCTGACATTTGGCCTTTGAGTCCTGTCCGCATGCTTGGCTTTGATCTTCTGGTCCCCGTTGGACCTCAGCATCCCCAGCCCTGTTGCCTGTGCCACTTGCCAGCCTCCCAACCACCTGTGGTCTCACTGAGATGACTTGTCTACATGTCCTTTCCCGCTGTTTCTCTTCCCAGAGCAGCCACTCCACCACCCCCTGTCACACCTGCCACAGGTGTCCCTGTGGAGAGCATCTACACTGTCTCACCAAGAGGCTGGGGGACAAGCTGCTTCCCAGGATGATGGGGTGGGCAATCCCTGCACCAACTTTATAAATAGAGCATTCCTGTCTTCAATTATTATCATGTAGTCCATCATCAGAGACTATTTCTGGAAAACCCACACTGAGCCCAGTGGATTGATCGAAGGGTTCAGCTCTCATCTCAGGATTACTGGATGGACATCATCTACAAGAAAATAAACAAACATGCAAAGGCACAGCTTAAGAGAGTCATCTCCAGCCCTTGACCCGGCAGGTGAAGCCATGCCCATTCAGGGCACCAACATCCCTAAGTCATAACCAAGAAAAAAAGAGAAAGAAAGCGAGAGGATAATAGTGAAGAACAGAAAAGGAGGAGAAAGCAAATGGAGAGGAAGAAATAAATACATGGCAAAACGTGGTGAACCTTGAGCTGGTTCAGTCTGTGTGCCGCCCCCCCCCCCCCAGCCTCCATACAAATGGGAGAGAATCAAATTGTCAGGATGTCAAGATTTTTACTTAGGAATCAACCAATTTCATATATAAAGAAGTAGATTCACATCAGCCTACAGTTAGTCAGCCAGTTCGATGCCAGTGCCCAAGAGATTTTAATAACAGTCAACATTTACTTAACTTGATACGGGCAGCAACTGTGCTAAATGCATTATGTGTATTATTTCTTTTAATCCGCGTGAAAACTTAGGAGATAAGAACTATGATTATTGTCCACTTTACATATGAGAAAATATCTTTTTATCTATTTCCTGGCCATGAGCAAATATCTTGCCATGATCACCCCACTACAAAAAAAAAAAAAAAATTCTATCTGACTCCAAAGGCTAGCTGTTAACCATTCCATTTATTTCTAAATCAGGCTCCAGGGAATATTATCATTCACCAGAACGTGAGTAAAGGTAGGGAAGGAAGATTTAAGTGTATAAAAAGAAAGTGGCCACAGCAAATGCTGAGAGATACAGGTGGATTTGGCACATTCCTAGTTGAAATTCGGATCTTTATGCCTAAGCAGTCAAGTTCGAAATTCAAATTCCTGACACCGTATTTGACTGTGAAAATGTTCACTTTCTTCAGAACCAGAAGATTCGTTCTGGAATGTCAGTTCAAAAGCACTGTTTTCGCCAACTCGAAAGGATGCTAAAGACCCTCTTTCAGGATGTTATATTTTTGAGATAAGCAACCTCATTGTGAAAATGAGGTGTTTCCAATTTTTGGCTCCCATATAGCCATTACTGGGATATAGAGAAATGTTTGTCAGCAAAAATCTGTGGGCCAAGGACTCTGGATACATATTTACCTCCTCTGTGGTTGGGACTCCGGGTCCCCTGGTCTGTCACTTCGTAGGAGCTGCAAATCCTCTGAGAAATAAATTCAAGATGGCCACTCACATCCTGTGGATTTGACTTCGTGCCAGCCGTAAAGGAGCACTAACTGACCATGCAGCCCAGGAGGAAAGCCAGGGAGAACTACATTTATGGGATCCTGGTTTCAGAGGGTCATAAGTCTCTAAGGCTCCTCAGACACAGAATTCCAAATGAGGCTTCAGACCCACACTGTCTACCACGATCGCCATGGCCACATGTCCACTGAGCGTCCACAATGTGGCCAGTCCCTGTGAAGAGGTGCTCTCTGTGTGAAATACACACCAGATTTCTAAGACTAAGGATGAAAAATTCATTAACTCATTAATGATCATTTTTAGTCACTATTTGATAGGTTAAATAAAATACATTATTAGAATTGACTTCACTTGTTTCTCTTTACTTTCTTAATGTAGCTACTATAAAACTTTAAATTACATATGTGACTTGTTTTCTGTTTCTGTTGGACAGTTCTGCTCCAGACACTCAAACCACTGAAAAGATCCTGCAACTTACTAAGATCTCAACAAATCAGTGTATGCCAAAATTACATGACTTACAGAGCAGCTTTCTGTGAGAACGACCTGAAGACCAGCAGAAAAGATTTTCCACAGTTAAAGACATTAAAAAGGAACCACACCACAACGAGATGTTAGGAGGGACAGAGACACAGTATAGTTTGGACCCACACCCTTGAGTCGGCGACCCACACAAGGAGGAACATTACAATCTCAGAGGTCTTCCCCCAGGAGTGAGGGGGCCAAGCCCCACCTGGGTTCCCCAGCCCTGCACTGGGAAGAGGAGCCCCCAGAACAACTGGCTTGGAAAACCAGCAGGGCTTATGTTCAGGAGAACTGGAGGACTACATCAAACAGATAATCCACCCTTAAAGGGTGCATACAAAGTCTCACACGCTCCGAGACCCAGTGCAGAGGCGGTAGTTTGAGAAGAGCCTGGGTCAGACACTTGCTGATCTTTAAGAGCCTCCTGGAGAGGCAGGAGGAACCTGGGACTCCCCCAGGGGACATAGATGTTGGCAGCAGCCATCTGGGGGCGCTCACCCTACCATGATAACACCAGTGCTGGCAAACACCATTTTCGAATCTTCCCTCTAGCCTGTTAGTGCTGGAGACCCAGCTCTGCCCTCCGGGGGGCCAGCACCAGCCCCAGGACCCCCTGGGCCACACAGCTAACCATGTAGGAAGCCTACCCTGCCCTGCAGTGACCCCATGGCCATTGCATGTGGCCTGGTCTCACAGCCATCCAGGCCAGGAGCCAGCCCTGCCTACCAGCACACCTCCAGTAGTCAGCCCACCCCACCCCAACAGAAGGGGGCACACAAGCCACACAGGACGCACCCCTAGAGCATATACATCTGGTGACCAGAGGGGAGCATTCTGCTGGGCCCCAGAGAACATCTCCTACATAAGCCCTCCCATCCGAGATTGGGAAACATAACTGACCTACCTAACACATAGAAATAAACACAGAACAGGGCAAAATGAGGAGACAGAAATATGTTTCAAACAGAGTAACAAGACATAGCCTCAGAAGAAGAACTAAACAGGGAATTCCCTGGTGGACCAGTGGTTAGGACACCGTGCTTCGACTACCAGGGGCCCAGGTTCAATCCCTGGTAGGGGAACTAAGGTCCCACAAGCTGCACGGCATGGCCAACTAAATAAATAAATAAATAAATATTTCTTTTAAAAAGAAAGGAGTGCAATATTTCAAAAAAGAAGAAAGAAGGAAAGAAAGAAAGAAAGGGAGGGAGGGAGGAAGGAAGGATGGAAGGAAGGGAGCTAAACAAAGTGGAGATAAGCAATCTACCCAATAAAGAGTTCAAAGAAATGATTAAAAAGATGTTCACCAAACTCAGGAGAAGAATGGATGAACACAGAGAGAATTTCAACAAAGAGTTAGTTCCTAGAGGAAATGCTTTCAGCTTTTTACCAGATTATGATGTTAGCTATGGGCTTATCATATATGGCCTTTGTAACGTTGAGGTGTGTTCCCCCTATCCTGACATTGTTGAGAGTTTTTATCATAAATGGATGTTGAATTGCATCAGCATCTTTTCAGCATCTACTGAGAAGACCATACAGTTTTTATTCTTCAGTTTGTTAATGTGGTATCACGTTGATTGACTTACAGATATTGAAACATCCTTGCATCTGTAATTCATCTCCATCTTGAGAAAGAACAGAGCTGCAGATAGCACACTCCCTGGCTTCAAGCTATCATACAAAGCTACAGTGATCAAAACACTATGGTTCTAGCACAAAAACAGACACATAGATCAGTAGAACAGAACAGAGTCCAGAAATAAACTCACACTTTTATGTTCAATTATTCTATGACAAAGGAGGCAAGAATATACAATAGGGGAAAGACAGCCTCTTTAGTAAATGGTGTTGGGAAAACTGAACGACTACATGCAAAAGAATCTAAATGAACTACTTTCACCATACACAAAAATAAACTCAAAATGAATCAAACTTAAATGTAAGACCTGAAACCATAAAACTCCTAGAAGAAAACATAGCATTACATTCTTTGACATCAGTCTTAGCAAAATTTTTTTGTATCTGTCTCCTCAGGCAAGGGAAATAAAAGCAAAAATAAACAAATGGGACTACAACAAACTAAAAAGTTTTTGAGCAACAAAGGAAACTATCAACAAAATGAAAAGGCAGCCTACCAAATGGGAGAAGATATTTGCAAATGATATATTCAATAAGGGTCTGACATCCAAAATATACAAAGAACTCATACAGCTCAATATCGAACAAACAAACTTAATTTTTAAAAAAAACTGATTAAAAAATGGGCAGAAGACCTGAATAGACATTTTTCCAAAGAAGACAGATAGCCAAGAGACATATGAAAAGATGCTCCACATCACTAATCACTGGGGAAATGCAAATCAAAAACAATGAGCTATCACCTCACACCTGCCAGAATGGCTATTAGCAAAAAGACAAGAAAAAACAAGTGTTGGCCAGGATGTGGAGAAAAGGGAACCCCTGTGCACTGTTGATGGGAATGTAAATTGGTTCAGCTACTATGCAAAATAGTATAGAGGTTCCTCAAAAAATTAAAACTAGAACTACCATACGATCCAGCAATTTCACTTCTGGGTATTTACATGAAGAAAACAAAAACACTAATTCAAAAAGATATATGCACATCAATGTTTATTGCAGCATTATTTACAATAGCCAAGATATGGAAGGAATTTAAATTTCCAATTGGTAAAGAATTTGTGGTATTTATCTATGTTGGAATATTAGCCATACAAAATGAAATCATGCCACTTGCTACAAATGGATTGATCTAGAGGGTATCATGCTCAGTGAAATAAGTCAGACAGAGAAAGACAACATATGATCTCACTTCTATGTGGAATCTTAAAAATAAAACAAGAACAACATTGTAAAGCAATTATACTCCAATAAAGATATTTAAAAAAAAAAAAAAAACAGCTTGGACCTGAGATCAGAAGGGGCAGGGACACCCAGGGGAAGAAGAAGAGCATGTCCAAGATAAAACTCATTGTTCTTTGTCCCCCCAAAAAAATTAAAATAAAATTTTAAAAAATAAAACAAGCAAAACAAAACAAAATGAAAACATACAGATACAGAGAACAAACGTGGGGGGGGGGCGAGGTGAAATAGGTGAAGGGGATTAAGAGATACAAACCTCCAGTCATAAAATAAATGAGCCACAGGGATGTAACATACAGTATAAGGAATACGGTTCATAATATTTTAATAACTTTGCATGGAGACAGATGGTTACTAGACTTATCGTGGTGATCACATCATAATGTATGCAAATGTCAAATCTCTATGTAATACACCTGAAACTAACATAATATTGTGTATCAAGTATATTTCCATTTTAAAAAAATCATTGTGTGAACCCATATCTCCAAATAGCTCTGGTTTATTGAACATGCAAAGCCCCCACTCTTCACTTCACCACCAATCCTGCCCCTTTCTACTCTCCTAATTCTCTTTATTTATTTATTTTTTTAAATCATATGTTAGGGCTTCCCTGGTGGCACAGTGGTTAAGAATCCGCCTGCCAATGCAGGGGACACAGGTTCGAGCCCTGGTCTGGGAAGATCCCACATGCTGCGGAGTAACTAAGCCCGTGAGCCACAACTACTGAGCCCACGTGCTGCAACTACTGAAGCCTGCGCACCTAGATCCTTTGCTCCACAACAAGAGAAGCCACCACAATGAGCACCCACTGCAACGAAAAGCAGCCCCCGCTCGCTGCAACTAGAGAAAGCCCGCACGCAGCAATGAAGACCCAACACAGCCAAAAATAAAAATTAAATAAATAAATAAATAATTTTTTTAAAAATCATATGTTAAATAAAGGTTTATACATCATTTGTCTTCTATTATCAGTAATGATATAAGGAATTTAAAAACAAAATGGAATTGTATTCAATGTAAACAAAATTTGAATCTATTTTCTTCAAACATGTCAATGAAAAATTTTAATTTTTCCTAAACTTTCCAAAAAGTTCTTTTTCTTCAAAAATAGGTAAAATTATCTATTAAAGTTAAGGCAATGTAAAATTATACGTAACGAATATCAATTTTTAAAATCAGATGTACTTAAATAAAGCTCTTTTTAAACTTTTTCAAAAGTTAATTAAATCTTTGAAATGATTCATCTAAATATAAAATTATTTATGATTCTGGCATTCACTATCTATCTAAATGTCAATGTAAAGAGGAGTATGGTGTGTTACAGTGTTATATCTAGACATACATACAATATTGCAAAATGTTCCTCAGCCATCGTGTGCAATGTTTGTGAATCATGGCCTAATTGGAGAGTCCTTCTAATTGGAACATGAAAAGAAGAAAGAAAAATGGGTGTCGACACTAGGGGAAATGACACTTTGTTTTGCAAGACTCTGCTGTATTCACGTGTTCTGAGAGAGAGAGAATTTGACAAATTAATTACTCTGTCTTCAAGGGAAAATTTGACAACTTAATTAACTTCTCTTTTCCTTTACCAAGTGCTTCTGCAACTCAAATCCTCCTTGTCTCCCAAAGCAGTGTTCATCTCCAAAATCTGCAGTGGCACAGCCTACAGACCTGGTTACCTTCCAACAGTCAACTGTTATGTTGAGGATGGAAGATAAAAGTTATAAAGGAGTGTTCCCCTGGAGCCTGAAAGGTATTAGTCATGAGATTGGATGTTTAAAGGATATAAATCACTAGATGCCCGTCCTGAGCTCCAAGAGACAGAAATCACAATGTGTTCTCAATTAAACTTACTTTGGTGTCTGTGATACACAGGACTCTCTAAAGCATAGGGCCCAGAGTTGGGTCACTCTTGCCAGAATCTTAGGGCAGCATCAGGATACAAAGTCAATCACCTGCACCTTGGTCCACTCACTGAGCTCCACCATCGTTGAGTGTGTACACTGGGATGAACCAGGATGCTATCACCCACCACTAGACTGTAGGTTCTCCTGCTAAACTAAATTCCAGACAGCCGACAACCGTGTCTGACTTTTCCACTGCTGTATCCTTAGCATCCTGCACAGTATTTGGGCACAAAATTTAAGCTCAGTCATTACTTGACTAATGAAGTTACTAAGCTCACTGAGATCCTCATTTTTCTCACCTGTGAAATGGGGACAAAGATACCTTCCCTCACGAAGATTGTCTTGAGAATAACACGTGATTGTATTCGTACAACCTCAGACTACTCTTGACACATAATATTAATTTTATTATTTGATGACTTAAAAGTAAAGTTAGTAAGGTCTCTGGAGTCCTGTTTTCTCATTTACAAAATGGAAGGAGTAATACCTGTGTCATTAAGACTATTTTGAGAATTGAGTAGGAGAACATATCTGACAAAAATTTGAGTGTTCAGTCATTGAGTAGTAACAGTGTTGATCATGAGATGATGACAATGACAAAACTCCAAGCTTAACCTCAAACTCATCTCATTTCACTTACTTCCTGATACCATGAAGCACTTAGAAAGGGCCTAACAAAAAACAAAGCAAAACAAGAGCCAAAAACCAAAGCTCTGCCCTCAACACTATTTAGGCCACAATATTTTAAAATAACTATTATTGTTATTCTCATAATTATTAGCCAGTCATGAAATATTCATTTAACATTTACTAATGCCGGAGAATAGGAACACTGGATTGTTTTCAGTGGAAGCATATGTCACCCTGTAGAGAAGATGACTTTAAAATATTAGAAATAATTTTTAAAATAACATAAGACAGTGCATAGCACTATTTTGTTTTCCATTCATTGTGTTTTTATTAATTGGTTCATGTAACTGGGAAATTCACAGGATGAGTTCAGGTACAGCTGGATCCAGGATGTCAAACAGTAGCATCTGGACCCTAGGTCAATCTCCTGGCTCTTGTCTCTCCTTTCCTCTGAGCCAAGGTCCCTTTCAGCCTTTCCCCAAAGTTGACCATGGGGTCACTTAAGTCATAGACTCACCCCTGCATCTGGAAAGTGGGCTCAGTCCCACCAGAACCACTTTAGCTGAAGTGAAGAAGGAGTGAGCCCTCAACAGAAGAAGAAATGAACAAGGCGCACTGGGGCTTTTGGGCGTGTCATCCATGACAGGAAAGACAGCTGTCTGTGTCCTTCTGGAGGTCAGTGCATGGCCTGGCCTTGCTGGGCTTCAGTTTCCTATCAGTTTCATTTTTTTGTTTTTGTTTTTTAAGTCAAATGCTAACTTGTATAGTGATGACCACTTGTAACAGGCACACCGAAGGGAAGGGAGCTGGAGCAGTCAGAGGGTTTGGAACAGGATGACAGAAGAATGGAAAAGAGAAAAGGAGTGAAGGAGAGAGGGAAAGAGGGCAGAAGGGAGGAAGGTGGGGAGGGAGGGGGGGGGGACGAAGGTACCAGAGTTGGATGGACAAAGGTGAGTAGGGGGTTAGAATACATGGGTCTATTTTAATAACTGGGAGAATGGAAACTAATAAGTGAAGATCAACATTCCCCTTCTCATTAGTTCTAGCTACTCAGTTTTTTCCTAATTTAAGGCTGACGCCCTGTCCTTTTGATGTTAAATGATGCTGGTATGAGAAAGCAGATGGTTCTCATGGAGCAGAAATAATCACGGCAACAATCTTGGATCCATATGGGAACTTCAGTGAACACAAACTTTGACATCCCCTCTTGTTGCTTTTTCTTTTCCGATGATGACAGAGTTTGTTCACTGCAGCTCCTGGTGTTCGAAGTACCATCCGTCAGCACTCTAATCATTGTTCACCATTAATTCTATGAGCACACCATCACCACAGCAGTTATGAAGCATCTGGTACATCCTTCCATTTTCGCATGTCACTTACAGATGGCAGTTACTCAAGTTAATGTGGCCATTTGGATGGCCAGGTTCTCACTCATTTCCAAGACACGGTTACAGGGATGATATCGTGTCGATATTCCACCAAGGCATTTTAACCCCATCTCCTCCTTTTCCATTTGCAATCCCCCATTTCTTGGACTGGGGCTCACTGCTCCAGGGCAAAACGTGACCAGGCCACAACCTCTTTCACAAAACAATAGGCTTAAAAGTCAAGAATTGCAAAAAAGCAAAAGGATTTGCTACATTTCTTTTTTTTTAATTAGTTTTTATTGGAGTATAGTTGACTTACAATGTTGTGTTAGTTTCTGCTGTACAGCAAAGTGAATCAGTTATATATATATATATATATATATATATATATATATATATATATATATATATATATATCCACTCTTGTTTAGATTCTTTTCCCATATAGGTCAATACAGAGTACTGAGTAGAGTTCCCTGTGCTATACAGTATGTTCTTATTAGTTATCTATTTTATATATAGTAGTGTGTATATGTCAATCCCAATCTCCCAATTTATCACTCCTTCCCTTTCCCCTTTGGTAACCATAAGTTTGTTTTCTACATTTGTGACTCTGTTTCTGTTTTGTAAATAGGTTCATTTGTACCATTTTTTTAGATTCCACATATATGTGATATCATATGACATTTGTCTTCCTCTGACTTACTTCACTCAGTATGACAATCTCTAGGTCCATCCATGTCGCTGCATATGGCATTATTCCATTCTTTTTTATGGCTGAGTACATTTCTTTAGAATCTATTTGACACTTCAGGGACCAGGCCTGGGAGACTTCAGACCAGCATTTTTCTGTAAGGGAAGGAGATTCAACCAGAAAAGGAAGGGAAAGCCACCCCGTCTGGCCCAGGGAATCCTGGGGACAGGAGACCTCCAGGCGGGCGATGGTGGGAAGTGGAATGGATGTGGGCATCAGATGAGGGGCGGGGATCCAAGATGTCTTCCTTCACCACAGGATACCAGATGCCACCTTGGAGAGGATATGGGAGATTAAAGATTTGAATATGTTATCTAATGAATTAATCAGGCTGGACTATTTTAAACCTAGAAGGACTTAAAAGTTAATTTAGAGGAAAACTGCATTTATGGACAACATAAAGAAACTCTACTTCCTCTATACACCTGAGTATATTTGCAGTCTGCAACTGACAGCACCTTTGGTCAACTCAGATTTTCTCCACTAATGTTGAATCCGTATGAATTTAGGTATACAAAACTGATGCCTCCATCGAAGGGACCAAATAACTGACTGGGCTCATCTTACAGAGTAAATCAAATTATGGGGGAAAGATGTATCTACTTCAGAGAAGAAAACTATTAAGCATCTCCCAAGCACAATTTGCCTACAAAGAAGGTATTTCAGCTCAAGAAGCAGTGTGTGATGCTTAGGCCAGTGTTTGATATGCTAATTATGTTAGTCATCTAGTGCGAATTTATTATTAATGTCAGCTAACATTTACCCGAGCCTTTATTATGGCCAGTCAATGTGCTAAATGCTTACATTAGCTCTAAATTGTGAGGGATGCTATCATCCCGCTTCATAAAGGGGGGACTAGGGGAAATATCTATTTATTGAACTTACTGTACAAAATTTTTCCACTTTATAGGGATGTCACTGGCTGGCAAAACAGTCAAATCCATGTAATAACAAGGGACATTTTTTTCTTTTTTATTGAAGTATAGTTGATTTACAATGTTGTGTTAATATCTGCTGTACAGCAAAGTGATTCAGTTATACGTATATATGTGCATTCTTTTTTTTAATATTCTTTTCCACTATGGTTTATCATAGGATATTGAGTACAGTTCTCTCTGCTATACAGTAGAGTCTTGTTGTTTTTCCATTCTATATGTAATAGTTTGCATCTGCTAATCCCAAACTCCCAGTCCTTCCCTCCCCCAGCCCCTCCCCCTTGGCAATCACAAGACTGTTCTCTATGTCTGTGAGTCTGTTTCTGTTTCATAGATAAGTTCATTTATGTCATATTTTAGATTCCACATATAAGTAACATCATATGATATTTGTCTTTCTCTGTCTGACTTACTTCACTTAGTATGATAATCTCTACATCCATCCATGTTGCTGCAAACGGCATTATTTCATCCTTTTTAATGGCTGAATAGTATTCCATTGTGTATATGTACCACATCTTCTTTATCCATTCAGCTGTCAATGCACATTTAGGTTGTTTCCATGTCCTGGCTATTGTGAACAGTGCTGCTATGAACATAGAGGTGCAGGTATATTTTTGGATTAGAGTTTTGTCTGGATATTTGCCCAGGAGTGGGATTGCTGGATCATACGGTAGCTCTATTTTTAGTTTTCTGTGGAACCTCCACACTGTTTGCCATAGTGGCTGCACCAAGTTACATTCCCACCAACAGTGTAAGAGGGTTCACAAGGGACATTTTTTAATGGAACTCAACAGTATGAGGGTCTTTTATTTGGGGAATAAAATTACCACAGGAGTAATTTTTGGATACACAACCTGAAGGAGTTTGTTTTCTTTTGTTTTTGGTTTTTTTTTGTTTTTGTTTTATTTTGTTTTTTGGGTTTTTTGTTTGTTTGTTTTTTGTTTTGTTTTTTGGGTTTTTTGTTTTCTTGAAGGAGTTTGTTTTAAGACATTTTCTCCCATTGCTAAGATGCAACTCCCTCTGATGTAGATAAATGGGGGCTTGACCCCCTCACAGTGACACCAGAGACTGGATTTGCTGAAACCCTATCACAGACCAGGGTTACAGACATTACTGCTCACTTTTCTTGACTAGTTTTTAAGCTCAGAAGGTAGAAAAACTCTTCCTTCAGTAAGAAAATCCATTTTTGTTCATTCCAAAGTCTTGATTGAAAACTTCCAAGAGGTTGTCCCACTGGGAGACCCACTGCACTGCTTCCACCTACTCATAGGTAGCAGGGCCTGGACAAGGCGAAGGGAGTTTTCACCCAGTTTTGTACACTCCTGAGAGTGGGCTGGGACTTGAACTTTGATCAGGCAAATCTGACCCTGCCAGATATATGATCTCTGAGTTTTAGCTGCCTTAGCCCTGAAAAGGGGCATAACAAGAATATCTAACTCATAGGTTTACTGTGCTGATTATATGAACAAGTGTAGATAAAGCTCTTCACATTGTATCTGGGCCCTGTTGAACACTCAGTGAATAGTAGCTATTACTATTTTACCACTGTTAATAATCACCTCGCAAGTAAAACCAGTGGCTGCCCCACATATTTTCCTAAATACAGGTCACATGGGAATAATCCTGACATAGGGAAGTTCCCCTTGACTTTCATGCTAAAAGACTGAAAGGTAAGAAGACCCTTTTAAAAGCCCTTCACTGACAGGGGGTAGATCAATTTGTTCAGGTCTGTTCTAGACACAGGCCAGCATAAAATGGATCCTAGTAATTTAAGGAGAAATTCAATATTGTGTCTCAGCCCAGATAAAAAGGTAAGACCACCCCATTTTTAAGGGAAATTTGAAGACATCCATGGAGGGGGGGCTCCCAACCCCCAGTTCTCTGTTTAAGAACTGAGCTGATTAGAGGCTTTGGCTATCAAGAAATTGTACAAACTCCAATGTTGATCTTAGAACTTTTTTTGTTCAGAATTAACATGTTTAGTATAGGAATTATTTTTTAAGTCACAGCAAATTTTTTAAGAAGCACATTCATCATCTTAGGGGAGCAATTGTTGACATTTGGGTGCATAGCTTAATGTTAATTCTATCTTCCCAGTTTTCTGCTCCTTTTTTACACTAAAATTCCTGGGGAAAGTTGCAGCACTCACTGCCTCCAAATTCCTCACTGGAGGGTCTGCTTTCAGCCATTCCCATCATCTTTCCACCAAAAGAGCTCTCGTCAAACCCCCGTGACCACCCTGTGTCTCCGTATGAGAGCCAATTCTCAGCCCCCTCCTTAAACCACGCGCTCCTCGGCGTTTACCTCGCTTTCCCACTCCTTCCTCCTGAAAGCTCTTTCTTTGCTCTGCTTGTAGGACGTCAGTCTTCCAGTCACCCCACCCCACAATCCGCTCTCAGCTTGCTTTGCAGTTTCTCCTCTTCCAGCCTCTCAAGGCTGGAGCACCTCTTCTCTTCCTGAGGGTCCTCATCCAGACTCAGGGCTTGAAACAATCCCTCCAAGCTCACTCCCCAGCCGTGCCCTCTCCCCCAACTCCAGACTCCCCTCTGTAACTCTCCGCAAAGCACCTCTACTTGGCTGTGCTGTGGACACCTCAAATTCCATGCCTGATGCTGTGTCCTGATCTGTCCCAGCTCCATCCTTCCAGTTTCCCATTCAGTTTCCTGGAGTCATCCTTGACCCATCTTTACCTCACGCTCCCATCCAATCTGTCCAAAAAAATTGTATCATTTATTGATTCAAAATATATCCCGGGAATTCCCTGGCGGTCCAGTGCTTAGGACTCCACTCTCTCCCAGCCGAGTGCCCAGGTTCGATCCCTGGTCAGGGAACTGAGATCCCTCAAGTCACACAGCTTCAGATGTACAGCAAAGTGATTCAGTTTATATATATACATATATATATGTGTATATATATATATATATATATATATATATATATATTTGTAGTCTTTTTCAGATTCTTTTCCATTATAGGTTATTACAAGATACTGAGTGGAGTTCCCAGTGCTATACAGTAGGTCCTTGTTGGTTATCTGTTTTATATATAGTAGCGTGTATATGTTCATCCCAAAGTCCTAACTTATCGCTCTCTGCCTTTCCCCTTTGGTAACCATAAGATTGTTTTCTATGTCTGTGGGTCTATTTCTGTTTTGTATGTAAGTTCATTAGTATCTGTTTTTTAGGTTTCACATATAAGCAATATCATATGATATTTGTCTTTCTCTGTCTGACTAAGTTCACTTAGTATGATAATCTATAGGTCCATCCGTGTTGCTGCAAATGGCATTATTTCACTCCTTTTCATGGCTGAGTAATATTCCATTGTATATATGTGCCACATCTTCTTTATTCATCTGTCGATGGACACTTAGTTTGCTTCCATGTCCTAGCTGTTGTAAATAGTGCTGCAACGAACATTGGGGTGCATGTATCTTTTCGAATTAGAGTTTTCATATTTTCCAGATCTATGCCCAAGAGTGGGATTACTGGATCATACGGTAGATCTATTTTTAGTTTTTTAAGGAACCTCCATACTGTTCTCCATAGTGGCTGCACCAATTTATATTCCCACCAACAGTGTAGGAGGGTTCCCTTTTCTCCACACCCAAAAGAGGACTTTTATTGGACCTCTGCTAGTTTCACTTTTTGGACATGGTCCTTCTAGAATGCATAACTGAAGACATTTATGTAGAGGTTAGAGTTTAACTCAATCAACTACACAGACCACCACCTTCCCAGCACCCGGCTTCCAGGGCAGAGCTGTGGTAGAGGGACAGCTCCACCTCCGTCCCCGCCCCGCCCGCTCACTGCACTCACCAGACACCAGTTTCACTGACATCAAGTCGGTGTGGTCCATGCTGGGGAAGCTGAGGGATGGAACCTGGAGAATCTGCTTCTCTGCAAGTCATTAAGGAGAAAACAGACACCCAGCTGTTGGGAACGCTTGGGTGTGGTCACCAGAAGTGGGAGGATTAACCAAAGTCCCGGACTTTTTATCAACTCCAAGCATGGACACTTCTGCAGACAAGTTACTTGACTCCCCTTCGCCTCGGTTTCCCCATCAACTAAGTACTTCACAGCATTGCTGTGAGGATTAAACCATACATCCTCTGAAGTACTTGGGACAGCGTCCAGCACAGAGTGAGACTGCATAGGGACAGGTGCAGGCTTCTCCTAATGCCCTCTGTGAGTCTTTATCTTCACCGTCATCATTTTTCCATCTATATGCCTGCATTGCACTGGGGATATTTGAAAGGGGTGAAAAACATCTTAGTCTTTTTCTGTATAAACATGTATACAGCACGTGAACAGACAGTGTACCTGTGCTGTTCAATGCCATGTCATGCCCTGTATGTCTGGACAAAACTATAATCTGAAAAGATACATGCACCCCAATGTTCATAGCAGCATTATAGCCAAGACATGGAAGCAGCCTAAATGTCCAACAACAGATGAATGGATAAAGAAGATGTGGTACATATATACAATGGAAAACTACTCAGCCATAAGAAAGAAGGATATAATGCCATTTGCAGCAACATGGATGGACCTAGAGATTTTCGTACTAAGTGAAAAACGTCAGAAAGAGAAAGATAAAAACCATATGGTGTCACTTACATGTGGAATCTAAAATATGACACAAATGAACCTACCTATAAAACAGAAACGGACTCACAGACATAGAGAACAGACTTGTGGTTGCCAAGGGGTTGTCCCTCTTGTGGGGGAGGGGTGAATGGGGAGTTTGGAATGAGCAGATGCAAACTAGTATGTATAGGATGGATGAACAACAAGGTCCTATTGCATAGCACCGGGAACTATATTCAATATCCTGTAATAAACCATAATGGAAAAGAATATTTTAAAAAGTCATATCCCGGACCAGGAGACCGCCCAGCCGCCCGTGAGCACCTGCCAGAAGGATGGAGTCCATACAAAACTCATCTCAGACCCAAGGGATTCCTTAAAAATCCCCACTTTCCCCTCAGGACACACTGAGACATTTCTGTTGTTTTTAGAATGTTTTGTTGTTTAGGAGAGTTTGGTTTTGTTTTTGTTGTTATTGTTGTTTTTTGGTAAAAAAAAAAAAGATGCCTTTCTCTGCACCTTGAATCACACCATGCAGCTGGGTTTACTGAGTTGCCTTTGTAGACAGCTGGCCTCGGGAACACCGCTTGTTAGAAAAGTGCTGAAATCAAAGCAGAATGTCCCAAAACAGAGCCTGGCATGCAGGAGTCACTCAGCAGATGTTTCTTGACTGTACATTAAGCACATTTTTTTAAATTGAAGTATAGTTGATTTACAGTGCTGTGTTAATTTCAGGTGTACAGCAAAGTGATTCAGTTATACATATATATATATATACTTTTTCAGATTTTTTCCCTTATAGGTTATTACAAAGTATTAAGTATAGTTCCCTGTGCTATACAGTAGGTCCTTGTCAGTTATCTATTTTATTTACAGTAGAAGCACATTTTTTTTTGTAGTCTTGGCTATCACTTACCTTTATTTTTACAACAGGGAAGGCAGGCCAAGGGAACTCCACATCACATGACCTGCAAGGTCACTCAGCCCGGGCTCAGGCTCCAGGCTGTGTCCCCCAGGAGGCAGCAGGAAAGGGGTTCTGCTGCGACCCCGTGCCCCGGCCGGTGTTGCTTGTCTGGGCCATGCACATGCGTCACCACTGCTCTGTAGGCTGCATCCCAGCCTTCCCACAGCTCAACAGAGGTGCACATCCTGAGAAATGGCATAAATAAAGAGGCAGAGATGCGGGGGCCAGGAGGTCTGGACACCTGGAGCCCCTCTCGCCCGAGCCCTGGAAGGAGGCAGTCAGATGTACAGCTATAATTACACAGAGCAGGCTTCTTTATTTACACTTTCTCTTCGTTCATGACTTTAACGAGCTCCTGCTAATGGCACATGTGAATTGGAAAGGGCTTAACTGCGCTTTCAACACCTTGTCATTCTTATGAGCCAATTACAAGGAGCTGCTCATTGCTGATTGCAGCAAACTGCACGTTCATTACACTGAACAGGTGTCTCGCCAATAATAATGATCATGATCATCTCCTACAGACGGGAAAGATGGAGTTTAAAGACAATGGGAGGATGGCTCCTTGCCCTGCTAGCAGCAGCAGCTGGTTGTGTGGTGCCCAGTCATCCAAAATGCCCCTCCCCCGACCAGGCAGACGGCTCTCCTCACTCTGAACCTTCCCTTAACTACGTTCCAAATATTCAACCAGCTAACTATTGACAAGTCAAGACATGGAAGCAGTGTGAGTGCCCATCAACGGACAATTGCATTAAGAAGATGTGAGATATATAGATACAGATACATAGATATATGTTTTTACACACACACACACAGGTACATGATGGAATATTACTTAGTCATTAAAAAGAATGAAATGATGCCATTTGCAGCAACATGGATGGACCTAGAGATTATCATACTAAGTGAAGTAAGCCAGACAGAGAAAGACAACTACCATATGATATCACTTATATGTGGAATCGAAACTAGGACACAACTGAACTTATCTACGAAACAGGAACAGACTCACAGACATAGAGAACAGACTTGTGGTTGCCAAGGGGGAGGGGGAGTGGGAGAGGGATGGACTGGGAGTTTGGGATGAGCAGATGCAAACTATTATATATCGAATGGATACACAACAAGGTCCTACTGTAGAGCACAGGGAACTCTATTCAATATCCTGTGACAAACTATAATGGAAGAGAATAGGAAAAAGAATGTATATCTGTGTATAACTGTATCACTTTGCTGTATACCTGAAATTAACACAACATTGCAAATCAACTATATTCCAATAAAATAAATTTTAAATAAATTAATTAATTAAAATAAAAAGAATAAAGAAGAAAAAAATAATTTGCATTTCCAACAAGGTCTCAAATGAGGTTGACTTTGCTGTTACCGGTTCATAGTTTGAGACCCACTAGACTAGTGGAATACGTGTGAGTGCAGGTGTGACATCAACTTAGGTTCAAATACAACCCTACTTGTTACCTCCAATGGGATCACTGGCAGGTCACAAATTCTTTCTGAACCTCAACTCTAAAATGGAGATAAGAGCATCTTTTTGAGTGTTGCTCAGAGAATGAGCAATGAACAAGCTAGGACCCGCCCAGCAGGCACTCGGTAGCTATTACCGCTGTGGGAGAGGCCGGGCATCTTGCTGCGTGGCATTAAGTCAAGCATGATGGTCAGAACTAGAAGCCACGTCTTTCTCCCACGCTTGGCTGTCTTCCTCTGAGGCCTCCCTGAACTCTCTCACCCCCTCACCCCCTCGCCCCCCAAGTCCCAGTGCACTTAGGGCACACCACGAAATGGCAGTCCTCACCCTAAACAGTGCGGGCCAGCCAGGACTGTTCGTGCATGCATCTAACTCCACCGACAAGACCTAAGTTCTTTGGGAAAGGAACCGTGCCTTATACTGCTTCTTCCCCTCTCCGCACGAAGGCTAACAGCCCTGGAGCAATGGGCCTGCCCTTGCTGCCACACCCCATCCCACTGCCTTCCCCGGCAACTGCCCCCCCCTCTTTTGCCCCCATCCAGCTGCACCACTGTTGGGCAAAGCACTTAGCCCAATGCGCGGCCATCTTTCGTCCATCTGAGGCCACACTTGCATTAGACTGTAAGCACCACTAGACCAGGACCGTGGCTGTCTTCTTTACGACTGCATCCCCAGCGGAGATCTCCTCAGTCCATATCTGTGAGAAGAACAATGTCCCCTAGGTGAGCCCATAGGAAAGATTTTCTCCTTTGCTGCATGGGTTCATGGAAACTCCTGAAAGTAGGGAGATGGCCTGAAGCTTTCATTGCACATATTAAATGTTAGAGGTCACGGGCTAAGTAGCCATCCATCCCAGTTTGCCCAGGACAGTCCTGGCTTCACCTGTTGTCCCATGTCTTGAACACTCTGTTTCATTCTCCAAAGTGTCCACATTTGGAAAAAATGAGTCATATGGCCGTTTTATCACTGGTCAAAATGAAAGCTGGTGACAACTCAGGTTTGGGATCCAAAAGCAAGTCATTCAGACCTTCAAGGTCGCAGCAGAGCACGTCACCCAGAAAGAGAGGGCCTGGGTCCACTGGCAACAAGAGAGAAGTTTAGACATGTGACTAGTCTCTCATCCCGCCTCCCAATCCTCTGCCCTTCGCAGCTTTAAAAACAAGTGTAAAACATACACTCGACCTCACTTGTCATCTGTGAGCTGGAAAGGTCATCGAATGAAATTACACACTGCTTCAAACACACCGGCATGGACCCTGGGCTGAAGATGAAGCCTTTTCTATTATATCCCCTGACTCCTCAAAGAAGTGAGGCACATTTATCAATGGTTTTACTTCCCCAGCCCTCTCTCCCCATTGCACAGGCTGTAAATTAAATGAGAGGGAGATGGAGAAAGGGAAGCAGGATTGCTATTTGCTGAGAGCAAGGTCACCGCATCACCACCCCAAACAAGCCTTCCCCCAGCCATGCTGTTGAGGCAGCTGGGAACGCGGGACCTGCACGTGCAGCCAGACTCTGCCAGCCTGCCCAGGTCTGTGCCTACAGTCACACATACCCTGGGCAAGGCATTTGCAAATTCCCTGAGTGCTCAGGGGGTACCCCAAATGCAGGCACGGGGGGGGATCCTGCAGAAGGCTGCAGCCTGCACTTGAGCTACCTGCTGTCTAGGCTGGAAGACAAGATTAACACATGCCTGAAGGGGCTGGAGAGAAGTCCAGTCCCCAAGGGCTTTTACTGGGTTGAGCGGAAACATTCTGAGGTCCAAAATGTGTCCTCACTTGGATGGCTTTATACAAATTCCATAGACTGGGCAGCTTAAACAATGAACACTTATCTCTCACAGTTTTGGAGGCTGGAAGTTGAAGATCAAGGTGCCAGCAGGTGTCTGACTAGGTTGCAGACCGCCACCTTCTCGCTATGTCCTCGTACAACCTTTCCTCGCTGCATGAGCATGGAGGAGAGAGAGTTCTCATGTCTCTCCCTCTTCTTATAAGGGCACTGATACCATCAGAAGAGCCCCACCCTCATGACCTCATCTAAATCTAATTACCTCGCAGAGGCCCCACCTCCTAATACCATCACATTGGGACTGAGGGCTTTGACATATGAATTTGGGAGGGACACAGATATTCAGCCCAGAACAAAACGCCTATCTGGGGAGATGAGTCATTTGATAAATATTTACTGTGCACCAGCCCCATGACAGGCTGTATTCTGAGCACTGGAGATACAGCAGCAGTGACTATAAGAAACTCCCTGCCCCCATAGTACATCTCTTCCAATGAAGGGTTTGGAAACCATCCAGATGATACAGCTGCCAGTGTGTTCATGAATTTACATGCAAAGCTAATCCCCCAAAATCATAGTATCTATCAGACACCATTCCCTGGCAGGCACTGTTGGAGTGCTTCACCTTTATTCCTCATTCCAGTATTAGCCAGGCATGGGAAAGGAAGTTGTCAAGGTCAGAGGTGCCAGGAAGGAGAACCTTTGGTGGATTGTCTCACCTGTCATTACAACTGCTCTAGCTTTGCTGTCTAACAGCTCTGATCTCAACTCTCAAAATTCTGAATGAAATTTCCATGTAGTCCCACTGGGCTTGGCAGGATAACGTTGCTAAGCATCACAGATTTGAAAGCAGTATTTGTTATATGGACCCTGCAATGAAATGCACAGTTAACTTCCTTAAAGCCACTGTAATGCTAAAACTACCAAAGGCCGCAGGTCTCATTCACCCCAGTACTTTGCGTCAGTGGGAGGGGGAAGTTCAGTGTTGTAGCACAGACTTGAGGTCACACTGATGTGACCTTGGGCAAGTGACATAAGCTCTCTGAAGTTCAGTTTTTTCATCTGTAAAATGAGAACAGAGACCTTGCAGGTTTATTGAACTAGAGCTAATATATGTAATGTGCTCAGCGCAGAACAACCACAAAGCAATTGGTACTTACTGCCAATGCTAATGCGACTGACATTCCTGTTCATCACCATCTCTAGTGATCATAAGAGACATAATCCTGCGTTGGTAATGTTATTTTGTCTGTAAAATGCATCAAAATATCTCAATATGAACAGCATGATGTATATATGTACACAAGTTAACCGTAATCTATACCCAGGGGTGGTTGAAGAACACTTGAATCATCTAATTATAAATCCACACTCCAAGAAAAAGGAACCCTCCTACACTGTTGGTGGGAATGCAAATTGGTGCAGCCACTATGAAGAACAGTATGGAGGTTCCACAAAACCTGAAAATAGAGTTGCCATATGATCCAGCAAACCCACTCCTGGACATATATCCAGATAAAACCATATTTCGAAAAAATACATGCACCCTGATGTTCATAGCAGCACTATCTACAACAGCCAAGACATGGAAGCAACCTAAATGGCCACTGACAGATAAATGGATAAAGAAGATGTGATACATATATGCAATGGAATATTACTCAGCCATTAAAAAGAAATAATGCCATCTGCAGCAACATGGATGGACCTAGAGATTATCATACTAAGTGAAGTCAGGCAAAGACAAATACCACATGATATCCCTTATACGTGGAATCTAAAATATGAAACAAATGAACTTATCTACAAAACAGAAACAGACTCACAGACACAGAGAACAGACTTGTGGTTACCAAGGGTGAGGGGGGTGAGGGAGGGATGGATTGGGAGTTTGGGGTTAGCAGATGCAAACTATTATATATAGAACAGATAAGCAACAAGGTCCTACTGTATAACACAGGAAACTATATTCAATATCCTGTGATAAACCACAATGGAAAAGAATATAAAAAAGAGTGGAGGGATAGATAGATAGATGATAGATAGATAGATAGATAGATAGATAGATAGATAGATAGATAGATAACCGAATCACTTTGCTGTACACTTGAAACTAACACAACACTGTAAGTCAACTATACTTCAATAAAACATATTTTTTTAAAAATACACAATAAAAATCAATCAATCAATCAATCCACACTCCAGAACTGAGTAAGGTCTTGCCTCTCAGAAATTATCTGTATCTATACCAGAGGGCGCATTATTTAGCCTAAAGAATGAGAGCATAGGGGCTTCCCTGGTGGCGCAGTGGTTAAGAATCTGCTTGCCAATGCAGGGGACACGGGTTCGAGCCCTGGTCTGGGAAGATCCCACATGCCGAGGAGCAACTAGGCCCGTGAGCCACGACTACTGAGCCTGCGCGTCTGGAGCCTGTGCTCCGCAATGGGAGAGGCCGCGACAGTGAGAGGCCTGCGCACCGCAATGAAGAGTGGCCCCCGCTTGCCACAACTAGAGAAAGCCCTCGCACAGAAACAAAGACCCAACACACCCAAAAATAAATAACTTAATTAATTAAAAAAAAAAAAAAGAATGAGAGCATAAAGTGTCAAATTGTCAAATAAGGCTCACAAGTATCAGAAATCTTACCCAGTATCAAAAATTTTGATACTTTTGTCTTTCAAAAATACAAGTAATTGTGAGGCACAAGTAAAACAAAGAGAGGTCTGGGGTCCCCCCAGCATAATCTCCCCAGATCCTTTCTTGTGACATTAACAAGCAAGTTGAGGTCTCTAAGTATGGCATGTAGCTGCATCACTCATGCAAAAGGGAGATGTTTAGGTTAGGAAACATCTCTGTTTTCACACTCAAATTGTCACATAGCTTACTCGACACTTTCCAGGGAGTCATGCACCATAAATCCATAGATTCCATAAACAACTTTAACACAGACCAGGTACATCCTGCTAACACCATTCCACAGGTAAGGACTCCCCTGTTAGTTACCACTAATGTTATCATGAGTGGCTTGTAATTAGCATGTTTACAAGAACTTTTACCTTCCTTCTTCCTTTCCCAGAGGCATCCCAGCACCCTACCCAGAGGAAAGGACTAGATTGCAGGCCTGCTGTGAACCATCCTCTCTCCACTGTTAGAAATATATTTGCACTGGTTCAATGTATGGTGCTCAAGGAACGTGCTTGGCTAGGAAAGCTGATGGGAGTTCGTGTCCTTGCAAGAAATATTCTGTCAAACCCAACAGGTTTCACCTGTGGCCCCAGGTCTAGAGTATGTTCTCCCACTGCCCTCAACATAAGATGCTGTCACCCGACCCAACTAGAAAGTTTTCAGTCTACCATCAGAATACTGTTGCCTCTGCCTCTAAGTGGACCTTTTATGCAAGGTGCTTGTCAAAGAGCCTAAGCATTGGGTGTAGACTTGCCCTGAGCTGACAAAAAGAAGCTATAGAACTCTTCTTTGCCTGCTTCTAATAAATATGACTTGGTAATAAATGTAGCACCTGTAACAAAACTAGATGGGAGGCTTCTTTTCATTCTAATTCGCCACCTGATGGCAAAAGTGAGGAGAAGGCAGGTAGGGTCCCACCTTCCTCAAAACATCAAATTTGCCAAAGACCCTGGTAATCATTAAAAGGACGAATTAGCCAAGATGGGTTGGCAGAGAAATTCAGAGACCCTGGTCCTTGTCCTGCTCTGTCACTACCCAGTTGTGTTGCCTTGGCTCAGACCATGCCCCTTCGGCCTCAGTTTCCCCATCTGGACCAAATCCTATTCGGATCTCTGTTACACAGCAATTTTCTCCCTGTTCTGACAGCTTTGTTTACTACTGAAGGGACTATAATAAAACCAATATGGGAAGCAGAAGTTTGCTTAAACGAAAAATGAACAAGAAAAGGGAAAACTAACTATAACCATGTGATTGTGGGGAGAGGGGAGGTCTGGGTGGACAGAAAGAAGCTTGTTCTTCCACGGCCCTCTCTTGTCTTTGAGGAAGTTGGGACACCAAGAAATCCGAATAGGTAGAAGGAAACAGAACCGTTAATATCTAGGGTGATTATATAATTTCTTGTCCACACCAGGACTCTTTTGAGAGTGAAAGGGGACATTATGAGGAATTGCTTCAGAACAGGCATGAACGGAACAATCCAGGCACATCAGGATGGATCCAGAGCTGACCTCATCTGCACATTGATGGACAAAGTTGGCCATGGACTTGATGGCCCCTACCACTAGGGAGGATTAGCAAAGGTAGCAGTGGTTTCTTTCAAAGCTAGAACATTGATTTTCAAAAATGAAACCATTCAAGCAAAGATGGATATATCAAAAAGTAACTTGCCACCATCAGTTTTTACTCTTAATTACTATTTGAGCTTAATTGCCAATCTTATTTTATCTTTTGTCCTTGATGAAGAACTTCAAACCTCGAGGAAAAAAAAAAGAGATTTTCCCCTCACCCATGGTATGGATATTTCAAATAGACAGACTAGAAAAGATCTTTCAAACTTCAATAAAAAGGCCACTCAACTAACCAGACTGCCTTTCATATCATGGTCATCATTAAAAATTAATCTACTAATTTCATCTTGCCAAATAAATTAGGGAAAGTATTACCTTGCTTCAGGGAAAAATGTATTTATTTGTGAGGGTAAGACTAAACTTGAGTGGAAATGCTAAATCAAAAGTGTTGTAATGTAAATGTCCAACAGTAAGAAATGGTTATATAAATCCTAATACAATCCTATAAGGGAAAGCCATGTAGTCTCTAAAACTAATAATTTAGAACTGTATTGACATAGAAAGATGTTTATGATATATTATGTTCAGAAAGGTATACTGAAACACATCAAATACTTTTAAATCTATTTGATACTAAAAACAAAAAAGAAAAATAAAATCATGATTCACTTTGGGAGGATGACAAGGAACCAACCCATTATTTTGAAAACTGGGACATAAAGGAAAAGAATCAAGCATTTATCTTGCTCTTCCTGTGCTAATTATGCCTGTGGGTAAAAAAGTAGTGGTTGAGGGGAAATTTATCTTTACAGAAATATTTAGCTGGTAAACAAAAAAGATATGGTAGGATTAGAGTATTACCATTTCATATTGTCTAATGAATTTATAGATGTATTAGTTTGCTAGGGCTGCCCTGACGATGTACCACAGACTGGGTGGCTTAAACAACAGAAATTTATTTTCCCACAATTCTGGAGGCTGGAAAGAAGATCAAGGCATCAGCAGGCCTGGTTTCTTCTGAGGTCTCTCTTCCTGGCTTGCAGACGGCCGTCTTCTCCTTGTGTCCTCACGTGGTCATCCCTCTGTGTGTGTCTGTGTCCATACCTCCTCTCTGTATAAGGACACCTAATGACTTCATTTCAACTTAACCCCCTTGTCTCCAAATACAGTCACAGTCTAAGGTACTGTGGGCTAGGACTTCAACATATGAAAAGGAGTGGGGGACATAAATCAGACCCTAATAATAGATCCAGGTAACATTACAAAAAGAGAGACCCCAGACTTTATGTGCCTCCTGAGGGGTGCACCCAATACCATTTATGAAGTAGACTTGACTAATAAGAATGGAATCTGAATCTGATCAAGTTTTGAGATCAAACTAGCAATTTAGGGGAACATTATAAATGACACCATGGGGAAGAAATCAGCAAAATCCAGACTGAGAAACTCTGTGGAACAGATGACCAAGTTTCCTCAACAAGTAAACTGTAAGGAGAAAAAATCAAGGATGAAGCTATGGATTAAAAAGATTGAAGAGACATAACCAAAGCAATTGCAAGTATACACCTTGATCCTGATTCAGACAAATCATTATAAGACAATTAGACATATTTTAACCGTAACTGGATATTTGAGGATTTTAAGATAGTGCTGTTAATTATTTAGGTATGATAAGGGTATTGTTATTTCTGAAGGGTCTCTATCTTGTAGGGAGAAGTAGTTACTGATTAAACGATATGATGGCTAGGATTTGCCTCAAAATAATCTGGGGTGGGGGTAAATTGAAATACAGATCAAACAAGATTAGCCACAAATGAATATTACTCAGCCATAAAAAAGAATGAAATTCTGCTACTTGCAGCAACATGGATGAACCTAGAGAATATTATGCTTAGTGAAATTAAGTCAGACAGAGAAAGACAAATACCGTATGATATCACTTATATGTGGAATCTAAAAAAATAATACAAATGAATGTATATGCAGAACAGAAACAGACTCACAGATGTAGAAAACAAACTGGTGGTTACCAGTGAGGAGAGAGAAGGGGGGAAGGGCAAGATAAGGGTAGGAGATTAAGAGATAAAAACTACTATGTATAAAATAGCTAGGCAGCAAGGATACATTATACAGCACAGAGAAATATAGCCATTGTTTTGTAATAAATTTAAATGGAGTATAATCTATAAATATTAAATCACTGTGTCATCCACCTGAAACTAATATAGTATTGTATATCAACTATACTTCAATTTTTAAAAAAAAAGATTAGTCACAAATGGAGATGCAATATATTATGCAGTCTGTTTTAGTATATATTTGGAATTTTTCATAATAAAAAGATTTTTTACGTGAGGGGAGGGGACTCCCCTGGTGGCACAGTGGTTAAGAATCCGTTCAAGTCCTGGCCCAGGAAGATCCCACATGCCTCGGAGCAACTAAGCCCATGCGCCACAACTACTGAAGCCCGCACACCTAGAGCCCGTGCTCCACAACAAGAGAAGCCACTGCGATGAGAAGCCGCACACCACAAAGAAGAGTAGCCCCCACTCGCCGCAACTAGAGAAAGTCCGCACGCAGCAACAAAGACCCAACGCAGCCAAAAATAAATAAATAAATAAATAAATTTATAAATGAGGGGAGAGAAACCACTTAGAGCATATATAATCCAATTCTATTATGAAAAACGTGGGGTGGACGCACACATACATATGCATGGTCTTAGGAAGAAAATCAAGTGGTAACACAGTCAAACCTCCAGAGGCTGTTCCTGGGTGGCAGAATTATGAGTCATCTCACTAATTTTTGCACCATTCTTCATTGTTTACACTTTTTAAGGACTATCAATTTTTTTTACCATCAGGAAAAATAAGATACTTTCATTTTTAATCAAATGAAAAGTCTTTGAACAAGTGAAAAGTCTGCTGCCTCTAGTACCTCTTGTAGGTGGAAATTCTAGAATTATGTGGATGGATAAAATCTTCCTGCTTGGCTCATCCTTCTCATTACTGGAGTCTGGGGGCTATTAAGGCCCATTCCCCTATGGAGTAAGATAGCATCCGAGATCATGTCAAAGCAACGTTCAAATGGTGAAAATGGCAAGTTTCACAGGCATGCCATAAAGAGTATAATTGGACACACTAAATGTGAAGCATATGAATTCCAAAGGCTATTGAATAACTACTGTTATTTAACAAAGTGAGATTGAAGTATGAATTGACTGAAATGAGAGCTCATTTCCCTTCTGAAAGTTCCATCCCTTCCTTCAAAGAGAGATAATAAGGACCTACTGTATAGCACAGGGAACTCTACTCAATACTCTGTAATGGCCTATATAGGAAAAGAATCTAAAAAACAAAGTGGATATGTGTATATGTATAACTGATTCACTTTGCTGTACACCTGAAACTAACACAACATTGCAAATCAACTATACTCCAATAAAATTTTTTTTTAAAAAAGTGAACGAATCAGAGCATTCTCTCCAGCCCAGCCCTCTGCTATCCCATCTTGAGAAAGTCATGGATGAGTGGTCAGGGTTGGCCTTAGCAACACGTGTCCACCAGGAAGCTTCACTGGGAGTTGGTTCACACACATTTATTTAGTGCCTCCTGTGTTTGGCCCTCTGGTGGAAGGCTGGGGGGCTAGGAGGACAGGGGTAAAAAAAAAAAATGACTTTTCAAACACAGGCCTTGCTTTGGAAGATTGCAGTCTAGTTGGAATCAGACACACACATACACACATCACTGATACTAGAAAAACACTAACAGAATTGCAGGCATTCTCTGCTGTTATGGACTGAATTGTGTCCCCCCAAATCAAACAAATGGAACATATGATTTGCCCAAACCAAATCATATGTTGAAGCCTTAGCCCCCAATGTGATTGTATTTGAAGATCAGGCCTTTAAGGAGGTTATCAGGGTTAATGAGGTCGCAAGGGTGGGGTCCTAATCCAATAGGACCCATGTCCTTAGAAGAAGTGGAAGAGATGCCAGTAGTGTACATTCGTGGAAGAAAAGTCATGTCAAGACACAGAGGGAGACGGCCGTCTGCAAAGCGAGGAGAGAGCTCTCCCCAGACACCAACCCTCTCAGTACCCAGACCTTGGACTTCCAGCCTCCACAACTGTAAGAACATAAATTTCTGTCACTTAAGCCCCCCGGTCTGTGGTGTACTGTTATGGCAGCCCTAGCAGACCAAGACACCTGCAATTCACATTTTTCACTTCCACACATCTTGCTCCCTTTTCAGGAACGACCATTCCATCTAGGGACACTCCCCTTGCTTGCCCCCCACCACTTCTTGGGATCCCATCCCAAATGTACAGTGTCTGGGATGCCCAAAACCAGGAGCAGAGCTAGTCTAGGTAGAGCCTTTGGGTAAATTAGATCAAGGCCCCTCCTCTGAGTCAAGGCTGCCCTGGGGGAGGGGGCGGGGGGGCACAGGAGGGTGAGGGGACAGGACTTGTAGGGAAATCAGAATATGGGGCCCCTTGCTCCGCGCAGGCTCTGCCTGTACGAGTCTAGGCCAGCAGAGCCCCCCACCGTGCTGCTTGGCCTGACGTCCTTGTGCACAACCCTATACAGGTCATAAGTGTCGGTCCTAATCCAATGGACCCGTGTCCTTACAAGAAGAGGAAGAGATGCCAGGAGTGTACGTTCACAGAGGAAAGGTCGTATCAGCACACACAGAGAGATGGCTGTCTGCAAGCTCCAGTCCAAACCCTTGACGCCCCTGTTCCATGGCTGGCTGCTCACCTCAGGCCAGAGCTGCTTCAAGAGGAAGGTGGCAGCAGATGTAGACACCAGGACAGTCAACACCTGGGTTCCTCCGTCTCTGTCCCCGCCACCAGCTGCAGCCCTGGTCCCACAGGCAGCCACGTTCCACACTCACCACCAGCCCTGGCACCTCAGCCCAGACTAAGTCTGGGTCCTCCTCTGACCTCCTTCAGCACCTTTAACCACTGGGCCTTTGTCATCCCTATAAGGCTGCAGGGGCAAATGACTTAATGTCCCCAGAGGTACTTAGGAGGGAACTTCTTACGTTATCTGTTTGCTAATTCTTACTGGTAGAGACTCCCCCTGAGACGCTGCCAGGTGGTTGGGAAGGGGCGGGGCCATCACGTCTCAGTTCCCCAGTGGCCCCCACCCCCAAGGCTCTCTGCCCAAGTGAGGGCTCTAAGTGCTCTCCCAGAAAGGGCCACTGTGCAAAGCTAACATCGTAGTTTTACCCTAGTAGTCATACTCATTTGGAAGGATGTCCCATGTAATCACACATTGAAAAATCTGGCTCAATGCTGGTTTTTTAAAAGTATGAAAATGCACCAACACTCTTGTGGGGAACATGTTAATTCAGAGAGTGAAGGGTGGTGACGGGGCTCGTCTTCATCTCTCCTCATTCCTTTCACCCTGTTCATGACCAGCTCAAAACTAACCCCAACTCCTCTGATTCCACGTCCGAGGATCAAGAATGAAGGTGGCACCATCATCCAAAAGTCTGTGAATAACAAATGCTGGAGAGGGTGTGGAGAAAAGGGAACCCTCCTGCACTGTCGGTGGGAATGTAAGTTGGCGCAGCCACTGTGGAGAACAGTATGGAGATTCCTTTAAAAACTAAAAATAGGGCTTCCCTGGTGGCGCAGTGGTTGGGAGTCCGCCTGCCAATGCAGGGGACACGGGTTCAATCCCTGGTCCGGGAAGATCCCACATGCTGCGGAGCAACTAAGCCCGCATGCCACAACTACTGAGCCTGCGCTCTAGAGCCCGCGAGCCTCAACTACTGAAGCCTGCACGCCTGGAGCCCACGCTCTGCAACAAGAGAGGCCACCACAGTGAGAGGCCCGTGCACCGCAGCAAAGAGTAGCCCCCTCTCGACGCAACTAGAGAGGGCCTGCGCGCAGCAACAAAGACCCAACTCAGCCAAAAATAAATAAATTAATTAAAAAAAAAAAAACCTAAAAATAGAGCTGCCATATGACCCTGCAATCCCACTCCTGGGCATATATCCAGAGAAAACCATAATTCAAGGAGATACATGCACCCCAATGTTCATAGCAGCACTATAGCCAGGACACGGAGGCAACATAAATGTCCATCAACAGATGAATGGATAAAGAAGATGTGGTACCTATATACAATGGAATATTACTCAGCCATAAAAAAGAATGAAATAATGCCATTTGCAGCAACATGGATGGACCTAGAGATTGTCATACTAAGTGAAGTAAGTCAGATAGAGAAAGACAAATACCATATGATATCGCTTATATGTGGAATCTTAAAAAATGACACAAATGAACTTATTTACAAAACAGAAACAGACTCACAGATATAGAAAACAATATTATGGTTACCAAAGGGGAAGACAAGGAGGGATAAATTAGGAGTTTGGGATGAACATATACACACTACTATATATAAAATAGATAACAACAAGGGCCTACTGTATAGCACATGGAACTATATTCAATATTCTGTAATAACCTATAATGAAAAAGAATGTGTGTGTGTGTGTGTGTGTGTGTGTGTATATATATATATATATATATATATATGAATCACTTTACTGTACACTTGAAACTAACACAACATTGTAAATCAACTATACTTCAATTTAAAAAAGAATGAGGGTGACATACTCCATCTTGGACGTGATCATAGACTGGGCTTATCAATAGACAGCAAACTGCACCAAAACCTTGGTATGGTTTGAAAGATAAGTGTGTAAAGACCTTCCAGCTAAAAAGCTCCCTGTCACACGCACTGTCACATGACCACCACTATTGCTTTATTTCTTTGGCCTCATTCTTGACCCTTTTAAAATGCAACCATTCCTGGGAGCAATGACGTAGGAAGCTTTTTGTTTTTTCAGTTCACTTTTTTTTCAATTGAAGTATAGTTGATTTACAATGTTGTGTTAGTTTCAGGTGTATAGCAAAGTTATTCAGTTATATATATATATATATTATATATATATATATATATATATATATATGCATATATATACATATATACATTTTTTTCCAGATTCTTTTCCAAAGAAGCTCTTGCAGTTACACAGCAGGACGGCGGGCAAGAGAACAGACTCTGGAACGAGGTTAGGGATTCACATCTTGGCTCCTCTGGCACTCACTGGTGTGTGACCTTGGGAAGGTTATTTATCCTCTTCTCGAGCCCAATTTCCTCATCTGTAAAATGAGCATAATCATAGTACTTTCTTCAGAGGCTTACAGGAAGTATTAGGTGAGGTCATGTGTAAGTTGGTTAGCCTAGTGACTGACATGGAGTAAGCAATCAATACACAACATTAACTATCATTAGCCCTTCATACTCAGGTATAAATTAGTCTATCAGCTCTGTTTCTTTGAGGATGACAGACATTTAGACATGGTTGGTTTTAAATTAAATGACCAAAAAGTCAGTGATTCTGGCCTCTCCCAGTTGTCATCCACCTTCTCTCCAATGTCACCACGCTGAGGCAGATGTCACCTGCCCTCCGTCCAAAGGAGCCATTCTCACTGCAATGCCACCACCCCCTCCTGTGTCTTGGGGACCCAGGGTCCACAGAGAAGGTGAAATCTTCACTTTATCCAAAGTTTAGCCAAGAACCTGTCCTTGGCTTTGCCTGGAAACTGATCTGTAAGGCAGAAAATACTGAGAGTTGTTGAAAAGCCAAGTCCAGAGCACTTCACTGAAGGCAAGGTGAATGTGGCTGAAACCCTGTCCCTCTCCAGTGGCTGTAAATTTGATTTAATCGAAAAAGCATGGGTTAAGGATTTAATGGAAGCTTGTCTCCAGCTTGGAAAGAAGAGTAAAAAGGGAGCGGTTATTGACATTTTTACTGCCTAGCGGAAGACGCATGTCTGGCCCAAGTGAGTGAATCTATCAGCATTGGGAAACGGATGAGGCACCGATCAATCTCCCTCCCCCTCGAATGGAGCTGGGCAGTGTCGCCCATCAAGCTGGTCACCAGGTGGATGCCAGCAGCTCTGCCTCTGGACCTACAGAGCCAATAAGGGCACAACTGGGCTGGAATTTGTTTGAAAACCTATGAAAAGGGTGTATTCTGTCCCCTCTCTGATATGGGCAGCCTTGGAGATTTGAAGCTGAATCCCCCTAGCACACAGGTGAATGCGTGTTCCTCTACAAATTATCTGAAGATAGCAGAAATGCCCTCCCCCACCGTGCCCCCAATTCCAAAATACCTCTTCCACCTTTATTTTTTTTTTTAATATCTTTATTGGAGTACGATTGCTTTACAATGTTGTGATCCTCCACCTTTAGAGTTACTGCTTTGAGACATCTTCCTATTTTTCTTTTTAAAACAATAAATATTCTGGGAGTGATCATAAAATAAAATGTTATCATATATTAATGTCAGAGGGTGAATTCGTTTATGCAGTTTCTCTCCCGAAGGTGGAGAGTCAAAGACGCTGTTCGGGAAGGTTTTGGTATTAGATAGAAGAGTAGAGATGGCTACCTACCAGTACGGACCCAAGTTCCACGTTGTTGCTGGGGAGTCAGCCAGGGACTACATTTCCCAGCTCCCCTTGCGATTTGGGTGGCACGGGGACTACATTTCCCAGCTCCCCTTGCGTTTGGGCGGCACGGGGACTACATTTCCCAGCTCCCCTTGCGTTTGGGCGGCACCTTATGTCTTGCCACTGGAATGTGGGTGGAAGTAATACATGTCACTTCGGACTGACCTGGTTGAGTATGGGGTTCATTATTCCCACACGCTTCCCCCACCTGCCAGCTGAGTGACATCAGGCCAGCCTTGTTACAGCAAAAGGTGGCAAAGTCATATGATGGAAGCAGCTTGGGTCCCTGAGTCACCCCTTGGAAGAGAGCTGCCTGATTCTGGAGGGACTGTGAGATTTGGGGGTGGTTTGTGCAGCTCTCAGCATCACCAGCCTCGAGGGAGGGGCACTGGCAGAGAACAGGCCTGACTGTGGTGCTCTCACTGGTCCTGCTGTGGGGAGTGGGGGGGGAGGGGCGATGGGCACTTTTGGAGAAGCGGGGAGGGTGCAGGGCCAGCAGTATATTCACACTGTGGTCAAGAATTCCCAGACAGTAGCCACCCCGGTGAGGTCACATGAGGTCACTGGGCAAACAGAAAGAACAGGAATCTGATGTTCCAAAGAGGAGTTGTTTGATCAGAAGAAACTTTTTTGTATTTGGTTGAGAGTGATGGGCTGTTTTCCATCTTTATTTCGGTTTTGATTTAGCCCTTACAGTGCTTTCTCGTATTTCCATGTGTGGCAGGCAGAATAATGGCCTCTCCAAGACATCCACGTCCTCATCCTGGAACCTGTGAATGGGTTCGGTTACCTGGCAAAGGGGAATTAACATCGCTACCTTAAAATAGGGTGTTAACTTAGATTATCCTGATGAGACTAATCAGCGTCCTATTATTAAGTTTATGATAATTCATAGGTGGTTTTTGAGGTATAATTGACAAATAACATTATATTCGTTTCAGGTGCACAACATAATGATTCAATATTTGTATATATTATGAAATGATTACCACAATATGTCTAGTTAACATCTGTTCACCATACATAACATACAGAATTTTTTCTTGTGATGAGAACTTTTAAGATCTACTCTTAGGAACTTTCAAATATGTAATACAGTATTATTAACTATAGTCACCAGGCTGTACATTACATCCCCAGGACTTACTTATGACTGGAAGTTTGTACCATTTGACCACCTTCACCCATTTCATCCACCACCTACCCCCCACCACTGGCAACCACCAAACTATTTTCTGTATCTATGAGCTTGGGTTGTTTTTTGGTTTTTTGTTTTTTTTAGATTCCACATATAATTGAGATCATACGTTATTTGTCTTTCTCTGTCTGACTTATTTCACTTAACATAATGCCCTCAACGTTCATCCATGTTGGCACAAAAGGCAAGATTTCATTCTTTTTTATGACTGAATAACATCCCATTGTGTATACGTGGTACATGTACCACAACCTTTTTATCTATTCATCCATCGATGGACACTTAGGTTTCTTCCATGTCTTAGCTACTGTAAATAATGCTGCAATAAACATGGGGGGTGCAGATATCTTTTCAAGTTAGTGTTTTCATTTTCTTTGGATAAATATACACCCAGAAGTAGAATTGTTGGATCATATGGCAGTTGTATTTTTAATACTTTGAGAGACATCCATACTGTTTTACATAATAGCTACATCAACTTACATTCCCACCAACAGTGCACAAGGGTTCCTTTTTCTCCACATCCCCGCCAATACTTGCTAGTTCTTGTCTTTTTGATATTAGCCATTCTGACAGGTGTGAGGTGATATCTCATTGTAGTTTTGATTTGCATTTCCCTGATGACTAGGGATGATGATTAACCACACTTTCACATGCCTGTCGGCCATCTGTATGTCTTCTTTGGAAAAATGTCTATTCAGATCCCCTGCCCATTTTTTTTAAATCAGATTGTTTGTATTTTTGCTATTGATTATTGAGTTGTATGAGTTCTTTATGTATTTTGTATATTAACCTTCATCAGATACATGATTTGCAAATATTTTCTACTATTCAGTAGGTTGCCCTTTCATTTTGTGAATGATTTTCCTTTGCTGTGCAGAAGCTTTTTAGTTTGATGTAGTCTCACTTGTTCATTTTTACATTTATTGCCTTTGTTTTGGTGTCAAATCCAACAATTCATTGCCAAGACTGATGTCAAGATTACCACCTAAGTTTTCTTCTAAGAGTTTTATGGTTTCAAGTCTTACATTCAAATCTTTAATCCATTTTGAGTTAAGTTTTGTGTATGGTGTAAGATAGGGGTCCAGTTCCATTCTTTTGCATGTGGACATCCAGTTTTCCCAGCACCATTTATTGAAGAGACTCTCCTTTCCCCTTCATATATTCTTGGCTCCTTTGTCATAAATTAATTAACCATATATTTATGGGTTTATATATGGGCTCTCCATTCTGTTTCATTGATCTATGTGTCTGTTTTTATGCCAATACCATACTGTTTTGATTACTATAGCTCTGTAATACAGTTTGAAATCAGGGAGCATGATGCCTCCAGTTTTGTTCTTCTTTCTCAAGACTGCTTTGGTTATTTGGAATCTTATCCAATGTCGTGTTAGTTTCAGGTGTAGAGCAAAGAGATTCAGTTATACATATATATATATATTCCTTTTCAGATTATTAATTATATTATTATTTAATATAATGGTGTTATTAATTATAAGCCACGTTTTCCATGCGTGTTGATTCTCTCACAGAGAATGCAATCTGTCCTAATGATGGACAATTCAGGCATCAAAAACAGAGGAGTGAGGAAAACTGGGGGGATAAGGGAGAGGTTTGGCCCTTGAAATCACCCCCTAAACAGGGCCTGCTGTTCAACCAAACTGATGACAACTTCAAGCGCCTGGCTCTCCCAAACGCACAGGACCTGTGGGTTAACCGGCCACCTCTGGGGTAATGGGCAGAGGAAAGTTACCCCAGCCGCCTCAGCCTGCGGACAGGACAGAGGGAGTGTACACCGGGCTTCAGGAACTCAGCATCGCCCAGCTGCGTCTCACAATCCATTTAGCTTATAATAGCAGATATGAAATTTTCATCAGGTTTGCTGCTTTACTCTTGTGAAATATTAAACATTAATAAATTATTCAGCTCAACATAAAATACTACAAATGTTCATAGGTTTGATCAAGAGGTATTTCAGCAGCCCGTTTGTTACTGGGTTATTTCGGGCAAAGCAATCTGCTCCAGGAAGAGGTTTCTTTTTTCTTCTTCCATTATTTGTGTTCCTTAATGGGGAAATGTCTATTCTGGGATGCAGGTGCTACAAATAAGTACATAAGGATGCAGAAATTCTGTGTATGGAGCTGCTCTAAACATTTGGGGCTGGCTGCGGGCAGGATCTGGACACTGTGTTGGGAGGAAGAGAATGAGCTGAAGCAGGGGCGGGGGGGGGTGGCAAACTTAAGAAAAGTGAGGCTAGACACAGAGAACAGACTAGTGGTTGTCAAGGCAGAGGGGGTGGGGGAGGGATGGAGTGTGAGTTTGGGGTTCACAGATGCAAACTATTATATAGAGAATGGATAAACAACAAGGTCCTACTGTAGAGCACAGGGAACTTTATTCAATATCCTGTGATAAACCATCATGGAAAAGAATATGAAAAAGAATGTATATATATGTATAGCTGAATCACTTTGCTGTATACATGAAATTAACACAACATTGTAAATCAACTATACTTCAATTAAAAAAAAAAAAGCAGTCTCCATAGCCATTCTTTCTGCACACCCACCTCCTCTGGATTTGAGGGTCCTGCTTCCCCAGACCTGGGCTCACTGTTCACAACACCAAGAAGGTATAAAATGAGACCAGCTTTCATGTGGTCGGACAAGGCATCCTTGCTGTGGCCAGCTTGGCAGGGCTGGGCGTGACCCTGGAACTACGAGGAAGAATAAGGGACAGGCCCATCTTTAAGGAGCCCACCTTCGGTTGGGGGTAACAGAAACAAGAAAGTGAGGCACAAGCTGGTAAAGGAAGCGGTCGAGGTGCGTGGGGCCGTGGGGTCCAGAAAAGGGAGCTAGTCGCTCGCCTGGGTCATCAGAGGACATGATCTGAAGGAGGGGGCATTGAGCAGAGCCCTGAGAGAGGCTGGGACTTGTGTCCTTCCTGGGGAAGGAAGGTGGGACAGATGGTGGGTGGGGACATTGGCCTCCAGGACTCTCCCTGTGGGCAGGAGGGGACTGTCAGTAGTGCAAGGTGTGTCAGGATGCCTCTGGTGCTGGTTGGGCTTGGCAGGAAAGATGTTCAAGTAGCAGCTAGTTCTGGAACTCAGGTGGGCAGCCAGCTCATATATCTTTGTGTGTGTGTGTGTGTGTGTGCGTGTCTGTGTGTGGGAGGGAGGTTCTGTCAATGAGCAGCAGGAGAGGGAAGGGGCCAGGCTTCTGGGTGCAACTCTGGCACTATCAGATAGAAGGCTGTGCAGGGGCCCTGTGTACAGTTGTGCGGGCTGCGCACTGCCCAAGGATGCCACATCTTAAGAGAGTACCATTCACATAACAGAAATCCTAGATTTATATGTCTGGTGTCTAATTCTGGAAAATGGAAGTAAAATGTCTCATATTAATAAATATTAGAAAATGGTGACAGTTTTACAATGAATGGAAATGAAGTGTGTTAAGAAGGGAAATCTTTTTTGATTTGTGCAAAGGTACCATGTAGGTTCCCAGCAACCCTGAGGTTGGGCACATGGACTAGACCAACCCATGATGGTGGGGGGGGAGCAAGAGGGGTGCCCTGGGCTCCTCCCTGGCACACCCATGTGTGGTCCACGGCCCAGCCCCACAAAACTCTGCCTCCTGCATCCTTTAGGAACGATGCTCCTGAATTCTTCATCAGGTCCTGGGGTGCCTCCCTCACGAGGATGCAGGCAACTCGGGGGAGAGAAAAAAGGGGGAGCCTGGTGGTGGTACGAGTACCTTGTCAGAGATCCTGAAAATGGTTTAGGTGAGAGGCGGGGGCGGGGCAGCAGGGTTGGGGAGGGGGCAGGGCAGCAGGGTGGGAGGTGGGGGCGGGGCAGCAGGGTGTGGGAGGGGGAGGGGCAGCAGGGTGGGAGGTGGGGGCAGGGCAGCAGGGCTGGGTGCTGTTCAGAGTATGGAAGGAAGAGTGGAGACTGGGGACCCCTTGAAGGCAGGGGCTGGATCTGGATCGTGGGACCTGTTGCACTGAGCACGTTTTAAAGCTGAGCCTGGCTGGAGAAAGCTGCCAGTCCCTACTTTGCGGGGTGTTGCAACTTCCAAACGCTTTTCGTTGGAACCTGGGTCCTGAAATACCCGTTGCAGATTTCTGGCATCTCTTGGCGCCATCTCTCGTTTTCTTCCCCAGATACGACGTGTTCAGGAGGCTGGGCCGCAGGATGTTTAGAGAAGCAGCTGCAAGGCTGGGATCGGAATCTCTTCTTCCAACCAAAGGCCAGGGGGTCTCGCGTTCTTAGGGTGACCCCTTTTCCAGGAGGCTCCTCGCTTCCCAGCTCGCAGCCGTCTCCCATTGGGCCAGCCCTTGGGCTTGTCGGACAAGCTGGTTTCACATCCAGCCTGACTTCTGTCTCGGAAACGGCCTCAGCCTCCTAGGATAGCACAGCTGGTTCAGCGACTTCTGGTCAATTCACCAAACACACACGCCCAGGCCATCAGGAACCACTATGACCACAACCCAGTCCTGTGATGAGGTTAAAGGAAAGCTTCTGAGGTAAGAGGAAAGCTCACTCTCGGGACACCTCACTTTTCTTTTCTTAAAGATTTACTTTATTTAAGTATAATATAGTTGATTGACAATGTGTTAATTGCTGCTGTAAAGCAAAATGATTCAGTTATCCATATATACATTCTTTTTCATATTCTTTTCCATTGTGGTTTATCACAGGATATTGAATATAGTTCCCTGTGCTCTACAGTAGGACCTTGTTGTTTATCCATTCTCTACATAGTAGTTTTCATCTGCTAACCCCAAACTCCCAACCCACCCCTCATCCACATCCCACCCCCTTGGCAACCACAAGTCAGTTTGGAGATAGCTTTAAATGCACTGATGTTTAGGAAGGACGCGGCTTCGCTGTCAGGGCTTGTGTCTTATATTATCCTCCTTCCTGAGGAAGATGGCCTCCGAGGGCTGTCAATGCCCCCCTGATAACCAGGCCTCCCCGTGGGCCGGATTTCACGTTCCTCCTGGCTTTACCGCACGAGGTCTCAGGCAGCCATCCTCCCTTCTCCAGGGAGTGGAAGCTAATGGTCGCTTAATTCAATAGTGCTCACGTTGTAAAGCACTGGCTAATAAAAAGCATTTATAGAAAATCCCGTGGAGGACTTCACATCTGCGCTCCCTCTGTAAAAGCTTGATAGCCTCCCAATGTGACACGCTCACGTGGGCGGAGTGGCTGGCGGGGCCCTGCACCAGGCTCCTAGCAGAGCATCTAACCCCTTCCTGTCTCCCTGTGGCCCCCTAACCCCATCCTTCACCCTTACTCCATCTTCCCCATCCTAAAGTGGTGTTTCTAAACGAAACCTTTCTGGTGAGTTCAAACTCTGACCCATTCAGGAGGAACCATTTCCAAAGGCAGTGTGTCAACGTAGAGCAGCTGTGGCATTCACAGGGGGTTACTTTTGCCCAGCCAGGACCCCTTTGAAGAGCCATGGACAGCCTTCCCAGGAGGACCCTGGGCCCAGAGGAAAGGACAGGCTGAGATTGTGCGATGGAACGACGATGGGGGGAGGGGTGCCTGGGGCTCAGAGTCGGGCTGCAGGAGCCTGGACCAGAGGAGAGGTGGTGATGTCGGTCCAGCACCAGAGGAGAGAAGGTGGCCTGTGGGGGGAGCCACAGAGAGGCTGGGTTGCTTGTCCTGAGAAAGAACATTCCAGAAATCAGAACTTTCTAAGTAGTGGAGGACTCCTCTAGAGATGCCAGCTCCGTGAGAGAGGGGACTATTGGTCTTCATCACCACGCTCTCCCCAGCTTAGAACAGTGCCTGGTACCCAGTAAATCGCAGTGACTTCTGCTGAATGAATGAGCGGACCAATGATTGAATGGACATGATGACCTCGCCCGCAAAGGAGATGTGGGGACACCATGTGCCAGGCAGAGGGCCTTGGTCATGGTGGTGCTAAGTCAGAGGTGGTTGAATGGATGCCCCCAAAAAGCATCCCCAGGCCAGGAGCAGAGTGAGCCTGTGGCCAGCTCCTCCTGAGCGACACCCTGCCGCCTTCCCCCATGAGCTCTGCAAGGCCCAGCCCAGGGCACGTCCAGAGCAAGCGTCCCATCGTGTTTGCTGCCTGCTTCCTTCCAGGACCCACACAGCCAAGCCAACCAGGTGCAGGGGGCTTGACTTCGAGATGATTCTGCATCCATCTCGGAGGCAAATTCCAGCTCCAGCAGGTACGTTAGCCAAACCTGATGGTATTAAAATAGTGTAGGAAGTGGGGGCTTGGTTTATAATATCGTCTAATTATTGTTATCAAACCTTATGAGTAATTCTGCCATACAAACCCTACTCCCTGGGTCTGGGATACTAATGTTTCAGACAATCCTAAATGTCCAATCTGTATGTCTTGGAGGTTGGATTTTAAAGTTCACTGGTAATGGAAACTGACACCCTTCCTGGCACGTGGTGGGACCTCATGGCATGTTAGCTGATGAACCCCTGGGAGAGTGAAAACACACGTTCCTTTCGACACGGTGTTATTGTGGGTGGCTGTGTGCCCAGAAGCCCCCAAAGCCATGTAGGGGCGTGACCTACAAAACCAAGAGGATTATGTAGACAGCGGATCTGCCAGGGGCCCTTAGGCATCATTCAGTTCAACCGACAAACAAGAGAAAGCCTACCTTTGGGAAGACAGAGGGTCCGAAGGGCACACTGGCTCCACCGCCTACTGGCTGCTTCACCTCAGTCAAGTTACATCACTTTTCCAAGCCTCAAGGTACTCATCCATCCGTGGGGATAATTCCTCACTACCTCATAAGATGGTGGTGAGCGTGTGATAACACAGGTTAAATGTCTCTCAGAGAGCAGATGCCCAGTGGGTGGTGGTTATTACTTTCCGAGTGAGGAAACAGGCCCCCAAGTGAGATGCTGAGCCAGCATGAGCCCATGAGAGATGCTCACAGGTCCGTGCGCTGCTTGGGTGCAGGCCAGGGTCCCAGAGCCTCGGAAGCTGTCTCCTAAGTCCCGGCAATCAGGATGCAGGACGCAGAGCTCAGGGTCAACCCCACTTCCCCCCAAGGATTGACAGTTCCTCCAGCCCTCCCTCCGTCCCTCCCCTCCTCGCTGCTTCTAGAAGCTCGGGGAGGTTTTCTGGCCACATGCAGCCTCAGCCACAGTAGGTTAAGGCCTTGCTGAGGTTTGATTTTTTATTAGATGAGCCCAATGGGGTGAAGAGAAATTCTGTCCCTTCCAGCAGCCCCCTCAGAAGGCTTAGCTTCATCAAGCCTCCAAGATTAAGTCATTTACTTTTTTTTTTTTTAATCCACGCCAGAGAAGCATTGTCTAAATCAGTGCCTTGTCCAATTAAAGAGAACACTTCTCGGCAATAGCTTCCAGCAGGGCTCTTACGAGGCGTGGAGGATCCCGGCTTTGTGTGAGAATAGAGGTGACGGTGCTGACATTTCAATTAGCTTCATTTTACTTGGGGGAATTTAAACCTTTCCCTAGCATAATTACACTCAGAGCTTGTCCTCAAGTCCTCCCACCCTTGACAGTCGCTCTCTGGCCTCACCTCCTCCTCCAGGAAGCCTTCCATGACCTCTCACCCTGCAGCCTCAATGACCCCCTCTTGACTCTGACCTGCCTGATACAGCATCCTTCAGGCCCCCGATTACAGTTTCTTACATGGCCTCCAAAACAAGCTGGCTCTCATCCATGCATCATACAAGACTAGCAACAGGAGCAGTCAAAGCTCCTGTCTTTACAGTGTCTGCTAAGAAAAGTCATGAACAGCAGCCGAGGCCTGAACACACCCCTTTCCTAACAGATCTACATGAACACTCAGCAGAGGGGCCTGAGGGACATTCAGTCCCAGCGAGGTCGCCCATGGAGAGGCTTGAGGACGATCAGGGAACAGAGGTGTGCCCTCGCCCCTGCCGGTTACCAGGCATGAGCTTGCAGACTGCCTCAGTTCAAGTCCCACCCCTGCCTCTTGTCCCTGGGAGACCTTGGACAAGTCACTGCACCTCTTTGAGAGCCAAGTTCTCATCCTGTATAATGGTTAAAACAGCTCCTCCATGGATGAACCTTGAAGGCATTATGCTAAGTGAAATAAGCCAGTCTCAAAAGGGAAAATACCATAGGATCCCATTTATACCTAGAGGAGTCAAATTCACAGAGACAGGAAGTAGAAGGCAGGTGGCCAGGGGCTGCGGGAGGGGGAGGGGGAGTTTGTGTTTAACAGGCAGAGTTTCAGAGATGATGGTAGTAGCACCACAATAGGAATGCACTCAATGCCACTGAATCGTACATTTAAAAATGGTGAAGGGGGGCTTCCCTGGTGGCACAGTGGTTAAGAATCCGCCTGCCAATGCAGGGGACACGGGTTCAAGCCCTGGTCCGGGAGGATCCCACATGCCACGGAGCAACTAAGCCCGTGCACCACAACTCCTGAGACTGCGCTCTAGAGCCCACGAGCCACAACTACTGAGCCCGCGTGCCACAACTACTGAAGCTCGTGTGCCTAGAGCCCGTGCTCCACAACGAGAGAAGCCATCGCAATGAGAAGCCCGCGCACGGCAACGAAGAGAAGCCCCCTCTCGCCACAACTAGAAAAAGCCCACGCGCAGCAACGGAGACCCAATACAGCCAAAAATATATATAAATAAAATAAATAAATTTATTAAAAAAAAAAATGGTGAAGGGACTTCCCTGGTGGCACAGTGGTTAAGAACCCACCTGCCAATGCAGGGGACACGGGTTCGAGCCCTGGTCCGGGAAGATCCCACATGCCCCGGAGCAACTAAGCCGGAGTGCCACAGCTACTGAGCCTGTGTTCTAGAGCCTGCGAGCCACAACTACTGAGCCCGCATGCCGCAACTACTGAAGCCCACGTGCCTAGAGCCCGTGCTCCGCAACAAGAGAAGCCACCGCAATGAGAAGCCCGTGCACCGCAACGAAGAGTAGCCCCCGCTCGCCGCAACTAGAGAAAGCCCACGCGCAGAAAGCTCCCATTTAAAAATGGTGAAAATGGTAAATTTTGTGTTATGTGTATTTTTACCACAAAAGAAAAATAGCTTCGAGTTCATAGGATGAGTGTGAGGATTTGATGAGATCATCTATGTGGAGTTCAGAATATTGCCTGGCATTGCTGCAGTGCTGATTGCACACAAGCTATCAGTATCATAGCCCTTTCCCTGTTTGATTCTGGGGCTCTGACCCCTGGCTGTCTCCCTGACCATGGCCTCCCTGATAGGAAATCTGTTAAGAGTCACAGGCTTAACATGGATGGACCTGAGATTATCATACTAAGTGGAGTAAGCCAGACAAAGAAAGACAAATATCATATGATATCGCTTATATGCGGAATCTAAAAAAAAATGATACAAATGAATTTATTTACAAAACAGAAACAGACTCACAGATTTAGAAAGCAAACACGGTTACCAAAGGGGAAACGTTGGGGGGAGGGATAAATTGGGAGTTTGGTATTAACATATACACACTACTATATATAAAATAGATAACCAACAAGGACCTACTGTATAGAACAGGGAACTCTGCTCAATATTTCGTAATAACCTAAATGGGAAAAGAATTTGAAAAAGAATGAATATATATATATATGTATAAATGAATCACTTTGCTATACACCTGAAACTAAGAACATTGTTAATCAATTATACTCCGATATAAAATAAAATTTTTTTTAAAAAAAGAGTCGCAGGCTTGAACCCCTTTCCTTCCTCCAAATGACAGCTCAGTTCACGGGATGCCTCTGCCCACCATCCTCCACCCACTGTCTTTGCCCACTACGTTCACATGTGCAGTCCCACAAGGGCAAGCCTTGTTCCTGAGATAACTCCTCAGGCTCCGGCACCAACTTGCCTATCCACCATAGTGAGCAGGGTGAGAAAACAGACTCAGAGAAGAAAAGCATCACACCCTGCCCTTCAAGGCTGGCAAAGGCAGAGCCAGGATTCAACGCCAGGTCTCTTTTACCCCACAGTCTAAATTCTTTCTACTAAGCAGCCATGCTCTAACCCCAAGAGGGAAGAGGAAGTAGCACCCAGTCAGTCTCACTCAAGGCCATACCTCCCAACACTGTCAACTAGGACTAAGCTGTCTTCTTAGCTTCTCACTCCTGTCAGCCCCACCCATTCCCTGGGCACTGGGCAAACACAACTCAAGTGTTTTTCTCTGCCTTTCTTCCTCACCACTCCCACCACCACTATCCCCTGCCTACTTCTTCTGGAAAACTCCTATTCATCCTTCAAAACCCAAATGAAATGTGACCACCTGTGAGAAAACTTCACAGATGCCCCCACCCTTCAGGCTAAATTTGATAGATATTCCTCCTTTATGTTAGACACATAACATATCTATCTGTACATATATCTGTATCTATATTTACATCTGTATCTGTATCTATTCTTTTTCAGATTCTTTTCCCTTATAGGTTATTACAAAATATTGAGTATAGTTCCCTGGGCTATACAGTAGTTCCTTGTTGTTTATCTATTTTATATATAATAGTGTGTATATGTTAATCCCAAACTCCTAATTTATCCCTCCCTTCTACTCCCTCGCCCCTTTGGTAACCATAAGTTTGTTTTCTGTGTCTGCCCACTTTTAACTTTGTAATTGTGCTTTTCTCTGCACAGGATTATCAACTTCTTAAGGGCTGTGTCTTACACATAAAATCACTAAAACAGAGGGTTCTCCCCTCCGAGCCTAAGGAGCCAATCATAGACAAATGGATACCAAATACAAGGTGGGGTGGGAGGGGAGGAGTGGTACAAACTGAAGGGTCTCTATAACTTGAAGGTACAATCAAGCCTAGATTTTGAGAATGAATATATCTTGGATGGCTCAACATCATAGATTTCAAAAGTATATAAAACTCTGCAAAATATACTCAACCCTTGTTTCAGGGACTGTCTTCATCAACCTTGTGTGGCCTGACTTAACTGCTTCTCTCTCCCTGCCCACCAGCACCCAAGCTCCTCCCAGATAAAGACCCTGGAGCCAGATTTGTTCCCCCCAGAATTCCCTATCCGAAGCCCCAGTTGCGAGAATCGACAACACAAGCATTCTGCCATATTTTTCTTATAGTAAAAGAGAAGGTAGTGATGTACACAGCAGCATTTTTGTAACATTCAGATCAAAAATAAATCGTTCGTAAGCATGAAAATAGTGTTGAGGTGCTGCTAGGGGTGTAATCACAGACAGTAATACTCCTTTTTGCCAGGACGGACTTCCTGTGCAGTCGGTGAAGACACCCTATTACTTAGCAAGAGGGTGACCACGGGCTGCTCGTTCACATGAGTGACAGGAAGTCCCCAGTCTCTGGAGCCAAAAGCCACACAGACCTTTGCTCCATTCGCAGCTGATGCAGGAGAATCATACATTAAGCGTTTTCTGCCTTGGTTGCGTGTTCGAATCTCTCGGGAAGTTTTTTTAAACTGATGTCTAAACTTCAGCCCCAGAGGTTCTGTTGTAATCGGTGTCACTTGCTGCCCATCCTTTCTGCTGACCATCCTCCCTGCTGAGCACCAACCCCCTGCCCATCCCCCCGGCTGCCCATCCCCCCACCACCTCCACCATCCCCTTGCTGCCACTGTGGTCCAGGCTCTGTCACTCTGCATAGGAATCACTGCCCAAGTGTGCCTGGTCTTCCCTCCCCACACCCATAATCCTTCCTGCACCCCAAAAAGGGACCAGAGTCAGCTGTGATGGAGGAGACATGAGAACTAGACCAAGGGGGCAGGGTTGGAGGAAAGAGGGGCCTCCCTGTGCCCCACACGGTGTGAGGGCAGGCATGTGGCCGCTGGGAGGGCGGAAGAGCCAAGGCCATGAGATCTGGTCCTGTCATTTCACAGCCCATCAGCCGCCGGGGCACCACCTGCTCTGGCCGGATCCCGTGTCAGACACCCAGAGACAGAGAGAAAAGAAATCTTCATTTATTTACAAAACAGAAACAGACTCACAGACATAGAAAACAAACTTATGGCTCCCAAAGCGGAAGGGTGGAGGGAGGGATAAATTCAGAGTCCTGGCTTAACATAAACACATGACTATATATAAAATAGATAAACAACAAGGACCTACTGTATAGCACAGGGAACTATACTCAATATTTTGTAATAACCTATAAGAGAAAAGAATCTGAAAAAGAATAGATATAGATATAGATGTAAATATAGGCATATGTACAACTGAATCACCTTGCTGTATACCTGAAAGTAACACAAGATTGTAAATCAACTATACTTCAGTAAAAAAATAAATAAATACTTTTTTTAAAAAGAGAGAGAGAAAAGGCATCTCTGACGTCGGGAGCTCTGGGTCCAGAGAAGACCAGCACTAAACACAGAGTGGCCATGCATGTGACCACCGCCCTCGCAGAGGGCACCCAGGGGCCATGGGGGCCCAGAGGGGACACCTAGCCTGACCCACGGGGTCAGTGAGGGTTTCCGGGAGAGCTGATACGCCTGGATTTATCACCCGAGTTTATGGCATGCTCTCCCGCTTTCTCTCTCTGAAGCTCCTCAACCCTGAAACGCAGGCACTGTTACAGACCCTATTTGTAGATGGGACACTGAGGCTTGGGAACGTCAGGTAACTGGCCTCAGGTCTGAGGTGCTCACAGCCAATCTCTCAGCAGCACCAGTTGGTGTTGGATGGGCAGATGGGGTGAGGGGTTTGGGGGTCACTTGTCCCTGTGCAGGGGTCCCCACCTACCCATGGTGCCCACACCCTGGCCATCTCAGGGATGGCCCTTCCCCTCCCGTGGCCCCAGAAGCTTTGAGAGATGTGACCTGCCCTCAGAGGCCCAGCCTCCAGGGACAGGTAGACTGCACAACCAGCGACACGCGCCCCACAGACACTGTGGGTAGTGACCGGGCCTGGGAGGGCCTGGGCCCAGCAGCCCTCACGAGAAGGACGGGCTGGAGGGCACCCCTCACCCTCACCCCAGTCCCTGTCAGAACGGCAGCCACAGGCCCCCCCAGCAAGTGTCTGGCAGGGACCCCAACCCCTTCCAGAGCTGCAGGGGCTCCTTTGCCCACCTTCGCCAGGTCCTCAGGCTTCTCTGTGGCTGGATAACATTTTGAGATAATCGTGGACAGAATTACTTTCTCCCTGCCTTTTTCCCCTTTCTTCCCCACCCCCAGAGCTGATTAAGTAACTGATTAAGTCCTTCGGTGCCTCAAAGAAGGTGCCCCCCAGGGCAGAGAACAGGAGACAGCAGGTCTTCGTGGACTTTGTGTCCCAAAAGTCTAAGTTCTTAGGACAGTGGTCCTCAAACCCAGTAGGGTATCAGAACCACCCAGAAGGCTGTTCTGGTACCCACCCCAGAGTCGCTGTTTCCCAGCCTGCGGTGGGGCCCGAGAACTTTCATTTAAGACCAGCTCCGGGCACGCTGACCGTGCTGGCCCACAGGCCGCACTGAGGACACCTGCCCTCCACCCGTGCTTCTCACCTCAGCCGTAGATCGGAGGCGCCTGGGGAGGTTTCCACAGCTCTCATCCCTGGCATACGCCCAGAGACTCCGGTCTCCGTGGCCTGGGTCAGGGCATGGCCGCTGGCAAGTCCCCAGTCCTCCCGGGCAGTCACCCCACCCCACCACCACCCTGGGGCCTGCCGCTCGCTGGGTCCCCGCCTGCCACTGCCCAGCCACACGCCATGCCCGGGGGTGGCTCTGAGCTTCCGCCCCCTGCTCACTGCCTGGAAGGCTCTGCCCCCATGAACTCCCCCTCCTCCTCCTCCTCCCTGGTGATCCCACTCAAGCACTCACTGGAGGAACCAGCCCCCCAGCCCCCTGGGCCTCACCCCCAACCTTCCCAGCCCGCCCCCCAGTTCCACGCTCTGTCCCGCCTGCACCGGGGAGCACCTCGGACCCGGGTCTTCCTGAGGCCCCAGCCTGCAGGTCAGGTACCATCTCTCGCGCTCACTTCTGTGTTCCTGCCGCTTGGAATAGCGTTCTGCGCACAGTGGGTGCTCGTTGTTGCTTGAATGAGTCCGGAAAGAACCCTCCTTCCACTCCGACCGCATCGAGAGGCTCAGATTCAGCCCCAGACACCACACGGCAAGGGAGAGCGGCAGCTCTTTGGCTTGTAGGAGAAATACCAGTGGGGGTGGAAGGGCTGTCCTCAGACACCCGCAGGGCTGCAGGAAGGACCAGGATGACTTTCTTGGGTCGCCAGGGGTCGCTGAAGCTCTAGGTGGAGATTCCAGGGCAAGTCAGGAGCACCTCATTGCCATGGCGATCAGAGCTCCCAGGAGGCCTTCGGGCAGGGAGCTGCTTCCACCAGCCCAAGGGGCTGGGAGCAGCCCTGGACCCTCCCACCCAGAGAATCTGCCGGTGCATGGTGACCATGGTGACCATGGCGACAAGGCTCACCCACAGCACCTGCAGCGGGCAGAGAGGCAGTGGACTTGGGGTCACGATGAGGCACATGGCTCCGTGACCCTGGTCCGTCTGAGCCAACTTCATGGCGAGTGACCCATGCAGCCTCCAGCCCCACACTCAGAAGGACCCGGCCCTTGGTTTCATGCTCTGCTGTCACCACCTTGAAATTCTCAAAAATTATTTTTGACCAGGGGCCCACATTCCCACTCTGCACTCGGCCTTACAAATTCCCTAGCAGATGGAAACTATTACAGAGGGCTCCCAGATCTCTTTTAGCAGGAGAGAGTCGCCTATACACTTTTAAATCACAATTTGTAGCACCCCCAATAGCATCCTTTGGGAATTGCAAGTTGTCCAAATCAGAGCTGCACACACAGCATCCTTCTGCTTGTGGGGACCAGGGCAAAGCATCCATAAGGAGCTGTGTGGTTCTGGCTGTGGTCCATTTATAAATGCACACGTGGGTTCTAGGATTTTACTGGACCTACAGGTACTAACCCTGTGCTTGGCTGAACTCACTGGTCAAACAGCTATGAAGACCAAAACGAGATACTTTTTTTTTTTTTTAAAGCTTCTTCTTGGTTTTTTTGGTTTTTAATTTATTTATTTTTGGCTGCGTCAGGTCTTCGTTGCTGCGCGCGGGCTTTCTCTAGTTGCAGTGAGCAGGGGCTACTCTTCGTTGCGGAGCACGGGCTTCTCACTGCGGTGGCTTCTCTTGTTGCGGAGCACGGGCTCTAGGCACGTGGGCTTCAGTAGTTGCGGCATGCGGGCTCAGTAGTTGTGGCTCGCAGGCTAGAACACAGGCTCAGTAGTTGTGGCGCACGGGCTTACTTGCTCTGCGGCATGTGGGATCTTCCTGGACCAGGGCACGAACCAGTGTCCCCTGCACTGGCAGGCGGATTCTTAACCACTGCACCACCAGGGAAGCCCCACGAGATACTTTTTAAAAAAGGATTTTCTGTTTACTTAATTGACTCAGGAAAAAAGCAAGAAGTCAAGAGACTGCCTCTCTGAGTTTTCTATCTACGCGTTTGTTCAGGACAGTTGTTAAATCACTAATCTTTCCACAAATACATTCCCAACACATAGTTCCAGGAGTTTTCTAGAAATAATTCCATTCAATTTACGTGACATTTAACAAAGCCCCAGCACCCAGTTCTGTGCTCTACAGAAATCCAGAGGCTTCTTCATCCGCATCTGTCAAGTCTTCCTATTCCTCCATGTGGCCCCAGCCCCGCTTGTGTCCGCAGGGCTACTGTGAGAGCCCCATTAGTGACGCTCTGTGATCCACCCTCGACGGTCACAGGTGACTGGGCCAAGTTGGACAACTGACTCAAGCTAAGCCCATCAGAATCTCTGTCCCAGAAATTTGGAACTAATAGATTCTAGCATCTTGAAAGGATGTAAAGCAGGCTGCTGAGGGGAGCCGGGAGCCCTGATATAGCCTGGGGAGCAAGCAGGGAAAGTCGGTCTACAGAGCAGGAGGAGAGAGGAGGGACAGACAGACAGCTTTTAGGTGTGTGAATTCCCTGATCTCAAGGCCAGGCGGGGGCCAGCTGCACTCCCACCAGCTTCCAAATCTTCCCCTCTCTCTTGGAATACACTGTCCTTTTATGCTGAAGCAAACTCAAGTGGATTTCAGTCCTAGCCACCCGATTAGAGTTTGTCTCCACTTGATAGGGGGAAAAAATTTCAGGATATCTTAATCAGAGATGCAGAATCCATCACAATATTTGTTTATTCCTAAGGTTGTAGTTACCAGGTACATAAGCAGACAGAGGAAAAGAGAGTGTGTGATGCTACTCTTCAAGCCTTTTCACGCATTTAAACCTGATTTGTTTAATAACACAAAACATGCTAAATAAATACTAGTTTCCCTCCCTGCAGCCACCAACCTTCACAACAGTCCTGCTCCGGGTATGGTCCCCGGGCCAGCAACATCGGCACCATCTGAGAACTTGTTAGAGATGCAACTTCCCAATGTTCATGGCAATACTCACAATAGCCAAGACATGCAAGCAACCTAAATGTCCATTGACAGAGGAATGGATAAAGAAGATGTGGTACATATATACTCAGCCATTAAAAAGAATGACATAATGCCATTTGCAGCAACATAGATGGACCTAGAGATTATCATACTAAGTGAAGTAGGTCAGACAGGGAAAGACAAATATCATATGATATCGCTTATACGTGGAATTTAAAATATGATACAAATGAACTTATTTACAAAACAGAAACAGACCCACAGACAAAGAAAACAAACTTATGGTTACCAAAGGGGAAAAGGGGTGAGGGATAAATTACGAGTTTGGGATGAATATATACATACTACTATATATAAAATAGATAACCAACAAGGACCTACTGTATAGCACATGGAACTATATTCAATATCCTGTAATAAAGCATACTGGAAAAGAATAGGAAAAAGATTTATATATATATGTATAACTGAATCACTTTGCTGTACACCTGAAACTAACACAACAGTGTATATCAACTAGACGTCAATTAAAAATTAAATTAAAAAAGAAGAAACGCTACTTCCACCCTAGACCTCCCCACTCAGAAATGGGGTGGGGCATAGCCAGGTAAGTTTTAACAGCCTCCCAGATGATTCTGATGCCCGCTAAAGTGTTGGGAACCATAGGTTTCCTAGGTACCACATGCTTTCACAGGCATTATCCCAACTGCCCCTCAACACAGCCTGTGAATAACCGCTCTGAGCCCACCTTCACATGAGAGGAAGCCAAGCTCCAGGCAATGGCCTGGCGGAAGTCACCCAACCAGAAGAGGCCCTGGGAGCTGGCACTCAGGATGCACTGTGCTCTCCTCTGTTCCTCCCATTCAGCTCTCCCTGGGCCTCTCTCTCCCCCTCCCACCCCTGGAGGCTCAGTCACCTCCGGGTCCAGCTCAGGCCCACAGAGCTGGTCTTTCACTGCCACCAAACCCAGGCTCCCCCCTCAGCCTCAGGAGATGCTCCCTGTGGATGCCACTCATCACTCCCCTGTCATTCAAGCCCTTCTGGGGGCGGAGAGTATCCCATAAGGACCGAGACTATCTTCTGCACCTTTGGTTCGTCCCCAGCCTCGAGCTGGGTCTGAGCACTTCATGGTTTCCTAACGGTCTCTCTCTAACTCCAGCTTGCCCTCAATTTCACAATTCCCACTGTCACGCAGACAGCACATGGGGATGGAATTTGCTCCCCAGGGAGCAAGTTCTACCAATGAAGCATTAAGTTTGGGCAGCAATGCAGCTTCCTCAGAAGGAATTCGTACTTGAGCAATAACGAATCATTTATTTCTATGCATGAATGAAAAACTTGAGAATTAGTAGAAAAACTCCCTGTGTGTTGATAAAGCCGGCACCATCGCAACATTCACCGTGCTGACCAGGAAGGGGCTGAGAGAGGAACAAGGAAGTGTGTGCCGCCTCCCCAGAGCCCAGCGTTGCTGACAGCGGTACTAAGACCAGGAGGACAGAAGCAAGGGGAGAGAAGGATGCTGACAATCTGAACAGGTGGGACACGACTGCGCCCCAAGGTCATGGGTGTAAGACAATCTCCAGCCCCTTTTAAATACGGTCACAACCTGCATCTCTGGGCCTGAGAGATAGTTTCCCCAGAACCACAGAAGGCCACTCTGCCCATGAGGCAAGTCAGAAGTAGCAGGGAATTAATAGCTGCCAGGAGCAGCGTTTCGACTTAGGAGCTGGTGTATAAATACCCCAGCTCTCCCGCCTCGCCCCCGTGGTGGGGCGATTCAGAATAGATTTTGCACCATTTCTCAGACTTTCCCCCCAAGATGACGCTCCAGGTGCCCACTGTGACAGCTGGTTTAATGGTACACTCTTTTTTTAATTTTTATTTTATATTGGGGTATAGTTGATTAACAATGTTGTGTTAGTTTCAGGTATACAGCAAAGTGATTCAGTTATACATATACATATATCTATTCTTTTTCAAATTCTTTTCCCATTTAGGTCATTACAGAATATTGATTATAGTTCCCTGTGCTATACAGTAGGTTCTTGTTGGTTATCTATTTTATACATAGTAGTGTGTATATGTCAATCCCAACCTCCCAATTTATCCCTCTCCCCCTCCCCGTCCCCTTTGGTAACCATAAGTTTGTTTTCTAAGTCTGTGAGTCTGTTTCTGTTTTGTAAATAAGTTCATTTCTATCATTTTTTTTAGATTCCACATATAAGCAATATCATATGATATTTGTCTTCGTCTGACTTACTTAAGGTCCATCCACGTTGCTACAAGAGGCATTATTTCATTCTTTTTAATGGCTGAGTAATATTCCATTATATATACCACATCTTCTTTATCCATTCACCTGTCAATGGACATTTAACTTGTTTCCATGTCTTGGCTATTGTGAATAGTGCTGCAGTGGACATTGGGGTGCATATATCCTTTTGAACCATTGTTTTCTGCAAATATATGCCCAGGAGTGGGATCATATGGTGATTCAGGATTGCTGGATCATATGGTAGCTCTATTTTTAGTTTTTTAAGGAACCTCCGTACTGTTTTCCATAGGAGCTGTACAAATTTACCTTCCCACCAACAGTGTAGGAGGGTTCCCTTTTCTCCACACCCTCTCCAACATTTATTGTTTGTAGACTTTTTGATGATGGCCATTCTGATCGGTGTGAGGTGATACCTCATTGTAGTTTTGATTTGCATTTCTCTAATAATTAGCGATGTTAACAGTACACTTTTTATTAGCTGTTCCTTTTCTTGCCTTACTGATCTAGTCTCCTAGCAGTGTGTTCCCTGCACTTCCCAAATAAACTACTTGAACTTGAAAAAAAATAAATAAATTCAGCCAGCACCACCAGCACCACCAAGCAGGGTACCCCAGATGACGTGTGCTTCACTGCTTACAGACTCTGCTTCTGGCCATTGCCCTTACCCTGGCTGGGACACCCACCTGGAAGAACGTGGGCCCCGCCACCTGAACAGATGGGGCCAGGGGGCTTGGAGGAAAAGCAAAAATGACAAATACCAGGTCAGCAGGGCTTGTCCTGGAGAGAGAATTCCCAGGGCCACCTGCTCTCAGTCGGTGACTCTGGAGCAGACTCTCAAGTGAGCCAGCATTGGAGTCCCTGGGGTGGCATGAATCATGCCCTGCTTCCGCTCTGGGAGGGTTTCTTTACAGAAATGTCAACTGGACCAAAGCAAAGCAAACAGACTGTTCCAAGGGGCAGAGGCACAGCCTCTGATGAACCTGCCCCAGAAGCAGCAGGAGCTCTGGATCAGCTCCAGCCAAGGCTGCAGGGCAGGGCTCTGCTGGTCCCAAATAGTGCTGGACAGACCGAGTGGGGAGAGACAGGGATGTCCCAGGAGTGAAGGAATTAGGAGGTTTTGTTCTCACGCCAGAAATGAGAACAGAGAACCGGGGAATACAGAAGGAAGCCACCCTATGTTCAAAAATTAACAGAGCAGGGGCTTCCCTGGTGGCGCAGTGGTTGAGAATCTGCCTGCCAATGCAGGGGACACGGGTTCGAGTCCTGGTCTGGGAAGATCCCACATGCCGCGGAGCAACTGGGCCCATGAGCCACAACTACTGAGCCTGCGCGTCTGGAGCTTGTGCTCCGCAACAAGAGAGGCCGCGATAGTGAGAGGTCCACGCATCGCGATGAAGAGTGACCCCCGCTTACCACAACTAAAGAAAGCCCTTGCACAGAAACGAAGACCCAACACAGCCAAAAATTTTTAAAAATTCAAAAAATTAAAAAAAAATTAACAGAGCAAAAGGAAGTAATAACCATGATAAGAAGCCTACCTGTGTGTGAGAACTGAATGAGAAAATAATAACGACCGTGTTAAACACCTACTAGGTGCCATGCCCCGCACTAGATGATTTCCATACGAGGCCTAGAAAAATGGTACAGATGAACCGGTTTGCAGGGCAGAAATAGTGACACAGATGTAGAGAACAAACGTATGGACACCAAGGGGGGAAAGTCGGGGGGAGGGGAGGGGGGATGGTGGGATGAATTGGGAGATTAGGATTGACATATATACACTAATATGTATAAAATGAATAACTAATAAGAACCTGCTATATAAAAAAATAAATGAAATAAAATTCAAAAAAAAGAGAGGTCTTGTTAAATACTCACCATGCCCTGTAGGATAGAAATGATTACTCCCACCTTGCAGGTGAGCAAACTGAGGCCCAGTGAGCTATCTAGGTGAGTTGCACACTGGCTACTGCCGGTCGGGCTCTTCTCTGGACGGCTTTGCTCCTTCCGAGTCCATCGCCTCGTGCTTGAGGTCAGCGGTCTCCTGTTCTCGGTGGCTGCTTCCCACAGAAACGCCCTGGTCCCAATCCCTCCAAACTCTGCCCCTCCTCCTTTCTGAAAGTGTTCAAGCATCACTTCAGGCTTCTCCGTGAAAGCTCACCCTTCACCCAGTCCGAAGGCTCCTCCCTCCCCGCTCCTTTGCCTTCCTCCCTCCCTCCCTTTCTCTCTCTCTCACCTACTCCATCCATTCGTTTCCACGTCCCATCAGCCCAAACCCACACACCTCCTAGCAACCCCACAGTCCCAGGGCAGGCCAACTGCCCCCATCACCAGGACGGTGCAACTGACCCTCTGAGCGCTCCTGCATCCCTCAGCCACGAGGAACCTCCTAAAACGCACAACTGATCCGCCCCTTCCCTTTCACGGCTGGAACGGCTCCCGGCAGCTCTCAGGGCGGCGCAAAGACCTTAGCGCACAGGGTTTCCCAGGCCCCGCCCCGTCTGGCCCCGCTCCCCCCTCCAGCCTCAGTTCTCAGAGGTCACCCCAGACCCCGAAATGGCAAGGCCCTCCGTGCCTTCCGGTTCCGCCAGGGCTGATCCCTTTCCCGCGCCCAGCCCGCTCCTCCCCTCCTGTCCGGAGTTCACAACTGCTCAAGCCGCTCAGACTCACCCAGACTGCGTCAAAGGCGCCTCCCCCGGGCTCCCGCGGCCCCTCGCTCGCCCCACCGAAGCCCCCGCGGACCTGCACGGAAATGGCTCTCTGCCTGTCTGTTTCTGCGGACGAGCCCCCGGTCACTGAGAGCAGGGGTCGTGTCTTACTGATCGTCGTGTCCGATCTCCTGACGCTGCCTGGGGGCCACGAGGCGCAGCATTGAGCAAACATACGAAGGATCAGGTACCGCCACCCTCCCGCCCTGAGCTCTCAGCGCTAGAAGTAAGGTCTGGGGGGTCCTGCCAGCCCCTCCAGCCTAAGCCACCAGGAGCCCCGCTGCGGAGGGACTAGGTTAGGTTTGCTGATTGGCTGGCGTGGGGCAGAACTCAGGCCAGGCGGAACGCGGGGCACCTCGCCCACAGGGCGTTAGAAAGGACCTCCAGGACCGAGGTGTGTGTGCCAGTGACTTGGGGGAGGGCTTTGCTCTGGACCGGAAGCTGTCGGGAAGCAGGGCTAATCCTCTCACCGGGTAGTTTACTAAATCTTGTCCAAAAGGAGGGAGGAATCACGGGAGGTGGAAGCAGCGGTCACTCGTGTTAGCGGGGGTGTGGGGTGCGTGCCACTCCTGTGGCCTGGACAGCAGCCTTGCGTTTGAGTTCAGACGTGATGACGGAGGGTCTGGTTTTTGCCTTGACCCGTCCTGGTCACAGAGCGGCCTTGTCTGAGGTCAGTGTCATTGCCGTGACACTGATTATGTTCCGCAGGAGAGCACCGGACCAGCTGCAGTGCAGGCCAGCTTCCAGCCGTCGTGCGCTGCAGGTCTGTTTCTCCACCTTCCGCCAACACATCCTGCAGTTATCTGGCTGGGCAGCACCGGCGGGGCCAGAGGCTGAGCCCAGTGCTTGGTTTCACATCAAGCCCTGTGCTCCAGCCCAGAATTCACAGGCGTGGGAAGTGCAGGTGGCTTCTGGAACCTTCGTTCCCGGCCCCGGACAGCCTGGGTGGCTTCCCTGCCCATGGCCGAGAACAAAGATCTCCTCCCTTGTGGAACCTCTCCCCCTAGCCCTCAGGTTCCTTTATTCCATTTGCTCCCCTGACCTCCACCCCAGCTTCTGTTCAGGTATCAGTTCTTTGGTCCTGTCGCGTTCCATTCAAGATGTGTCTTGAATGGAGGGGCAGGGAAGATGCTGCAGATTCTGAACTGGACGGGAAGGAAGAGAAAGCAGACCTCACCAGCCCTCCCCCTGCAGCATGTACCCCGAACCACCAATCTTCCTGCTGCGGAGTTCAGCTTCCTCTTAGCATGGATTTTAGCATCCTTTGGCTAAAATGCCCTCTCTCTCTCTCTCTGTCTCTCCATCTGGGGTTGTACCACCAGTGGCATCCTGTATCAGGAAGACACATAGAGGGAATTAAAAGGAGAACTACCAAAAAGAAATAAACTGTGATGAATGAACAGGAAACCTTCCTCAACTGTCTGTAAATAGCCAAACCCTGTGCCTTCCACATTGCGCATCTTCTCGTTTGCATTGTCCCCCATGTCTCCCCTATGTTATTTGGTCGCCCCCTCCCCAACAAAACTGTAAGCCCCCAAGGAGAAAACCACACCCGTTATTCTGACAGCTGCCCTCTGACGGTCAGTCGTCCAGGTTGGCCCCGAGCGCAACACCCATCTGAGATGCTCACTGTCTTCCATGGGCATTTAAACACGGGGAGTCCAAAGGGATTTAAACCTCTGAGCCTCTCCCAGTAATCTCCAGCTGGGAAGGGGAAACCCCCATGTTATGGAGTGCAGCTTTCCCTTTTCTCCCACAGAGGGACACAGGGCCGGGCACCAGCCAAGCCGATGTTAGCTGAGGTCCTCTCCCCACCACCTCTAAGAGAATGCTCCATTGTCCCTGAGCATCTGAGGATGTGTGCACGGTATAGAAGTCTCTTTTATGTGCTCCCTTCAGAACAGTTGGTTCAAAGGAGAAAAACCACGACCTCTGCCTGCACATGCAGGCTGGTTGTGTGGGCTTGTGTTAGGGCAGCTGGCGGTGGGACAGGGGGAGATTTTCTATCAGTTCTTTCCCTGATATGTGTGGATGGAGACTTCAGCCACCACCTCCATTCCCACAGCGCTTGCTCTCTGTACTCAATTACATCCAAGGCAACACTGTCATAAACCAAATTCTCCCCTAATTTGTGCTGCTTCCTAACCAGTTTGTGGATTGGGGGTTGGGACCAGAGAAAGAATAACTGTCATGTCTTCAGGGTGGGACCTTTCTGTACTGGGGTTAGGCGTTCAACCTACAGTAGCCCAGACCTGGCCGGGTAAGCAGACATAAGGTGCTGTCACATTCCCAGTCTTAGATCTTAACTCTTCAAGGTCAAGGCCAAAAGCACCAGGATCTCATTTGAGCCCAGGAGGCTGAGGCAGGGCTAATTCTAATACCCAGGTCTACCTCTTCATTCATACCTAGTCTATGTGTGAAAACGCAGTAAGAAATATCCAAGCTTGGAAGTCACACAAACTAGGAGAGATTATTTGCATAACAAAAATATTTATTTTTTTGAAGAATTTTCTTAAGTAATAAATACTTCTTACCCTTTTTAGTTGCATGTTCCCAAGATATTACTTACTTGTCAAAATAAAAGCCAGAAAGGTAGAGAAACTGAAAATTAAGTTAATAGATTAAAACTGTAAATACTGACCATGGCGGTGTGGGAGGACACAGAGTTAGTGTCTCCCCACAACTAGGGTGCCTGCCGGCCACTGGTGAGGAACTCTGACACCCAAGGAGATGGGAGAAACCCCGGTGAACCAGTAGGACGTGGGGGGACTGAGGGTGTAGGAGTGGAGGCCAGAAAGGATCAGCGCCCTTGAGGTCAGGGAGATCAGGAGAGGCAGGTGGGAGGGTCCCTCCGGGAAGAGTGGGAGAGGAGCAGAGGGCGATCGCCTGGCCCGCTCGGGCATGGGGAGCCTTCTGGGCTCCCAGGTGAGGTCCCCTGCCCTCTGAGACCAGGGGAGGGGGGCATGCCTGGACCCTTCTCTTCCTTGAGCCTAAGCCCCAGCCCCCCAGAGCCCCCAGGGCCTTTTCCAGCCCTGTGGGTCCTGAGCATTGGCCCCACCCACCACCCAAACCTCACCCTTGCTTAGGCCCCACCCTCCACAGCCAAGGCCTTCCCCCCCCCCCCATTTTTTTTTTCTTTTCCTTCCTCCTCTTTTTTACTATTGTGGTACTGATGTACCTTCTGGTTGTTGATTCATCTATATTTTTATTTTTATATTCTTCCTAACGTATCTGTTAGCTTCCTAGTCTAATTTTATTTTTTACTTTGTTATTGGGGTTTTTTTTGGTTTTTTTGCCACCCCAGGTGGCTTGCGGGATCTTGGTTCAGGAGCCTGGGGTCAGGCCAAAGCTCCTGTGGTGGGAACTCTGAGTCCAAACCACTGGAGCAACTGAGAACCTCAGACCCCAGGGAATATTCATCAGCGTGAGGTCTCACGGAGTTCCTCATCTCAGCATCAAGACACAGCTCTACCCAATAGCCTACAAACTCCAGTGTTGGAAGCCTCAGGCCAAACAACCAGTAAAACAGGAACACAATCCCACTCATAAAAATTTTTTAAATTTAAAGAATGAGATGGGAAAAAAATATGTCACAGATGAAGGAGCAAGGTAAAAACCTACAAGACCAAATAAATGAAGAGGAAATAGGCAATCTACCTGAAAAAAAAATCAGAGTAATGATAATAAAGACGACCCAGAATCTCAGAAATAGAATGGAGGCACGGATTGAGAAAAAACAAGAAATGTTTAACAAAAATCTAGAAGAACTAAAGAACAAACAAACAGAGATGAACAACACAACACCTGAAATGAAAAATACACTAGAAGGAATCAATAACAGAATAACTGAGGCACAAGAATGAATAAGTGAGCTGGAAGACAAAATGGTGGAATAACTGCCAAGGAGCAGAATAAAGAAAAAAGAATGAAAAGAATTGAAGACAATCACAGAGACCTCTGCGACAACACTAAACCCACCAACATTCCAATTATAGGGGTCCCAGAAGAAGAAGAGAAAAAGAAAGGGTTTGAGAAAATATTTGAAGAGATTATAGTCGAAAACTTCCCTAACATGGGAAAGGAAATAGTCACCCAAGTCCAGGAAGCACAGAGAGTCCCATACAAGATAAACCCTAGGAAAAATACACCAAGACACATATTAATCAAACTAACAAAAATTAAATTCAAAGAAAAAATATTAAAAGCAACAAGGGAAAAAAAAACATACAAAGGAATCCTTGTAAGGTTATCAGCTAATTTTTCAGCGAAAACTCTGCAGGCCAGAAGGGAGTGGCAGGATATACTTAAAGTGATGAAAGAGAAAATCCTACAACCAAGATTACTATACCCAGCAAGGATCTCATTCAGATTTGATGGAGAAGCCAAAAGCTTTTCAGACAAGCAAAAGCTAAGAGAATTCAGCACCACCAAACCAGCTTTACAACAAATGCTAAAGAAATGTCTCTACGTGGGAAACACAAGAGAAGAAGAAGACCCACAAAAAAAAACCCCAAAACAATTAAGAAAATGGTAATAGGAACATACATATTGATAACTACCTTAAATGTAAATGAATTAAATGCCCCAACCAAAAGACACAGACTCGCTGAATGGATGCAAAAACAAGACCCATATATATGCTGTCTACAAGACACCCACTTCAGACCTAGGGACACATACAGACTGAAAGTGAAGGGATGGAAAAAGATATTCCATGCAAATGGAAATCAAAAGAAAGCTGGAGTAGCAATACTCATATCAGATAAAATAGACTTTAAAATAAAGACTGTTACAAGAGATAAGGAGAGACACTACATAATGATCAAAGGATCAATCCAAGAAGATGATATAACAATAACAATGTTTATGCACCCAACATAGGAGCACCTCAATACATAGGGCAAATGCTAACAAACATGAAAGGAGAAATTGACAGTAACACAATAATAGTAGGGGACTTTAACACCCCATTTACACCAATGGACAGATCATCCCAACAGAAAATAAATAAGGAAACACAAGCTTTAAATGACACAATAGACCAGATAGATCTAATTGATATTTACAGAACATTCCACTGAAAAGTGGCAGAATACACTTTCTTCTCAAGTGCACATGAAACATTCTCCAGGATAGATCACATCTTGGGTCACAAATCAAGCCTCGGAAAATTTAAGAAAATTTAAATCATATCAAGCTTCTATTCTGACCACAACGCTATGAGATTGGAAATCAATTACAGGAAAAAAACTGTAAAAAACACAAATACATGGAGGCTAAACAGTGCACTACTAAATAACCAAGACGTCACTGAAGAAATCAAAGAAGAAATTAAAAAAATAAATAGAAACAAATGACAACGAAAACACAATGACCCAAAACCTATGGGATGCAGCAAAAGCAGTTCTAGGAGGGAAGTTTATAGCAATACAATCTCACCTCAAGAAACAAGAAAAATCTCAAATAAACAATCTAACCCTACACTTAAAACTCCTAGAGAAAGAAGAACAAAGAAAACCCAAAGTCAGTAGAAGGAAAGAAATCGTAAAGATCAGAGCAAAACTAAGTGAAATAGAAACGAAGAAAACAATAGCAAAGATCAATAAAACTAAAAGCTGGTTCTTTGAGAAGATAAACAAAATTGATAAACCCTTAGCCAGACTCATCAAGAAAAAAAGGGAGAGGAAGCAAATCAATAAAGTTGGAAATGAAAAAGGAGAAATCACACTGACACTGCAGAAATACAAAGGATTATAAGAGACTACTACAAATAACTATATGCCAATGAAATGGACAACAACAAAGAAATGGACAAATTCTTAGAAAGGTATAACTTTCCAAGACTGAACCAGGAAGAATTCGAAAATATAAACAGACCTATCACAAGTAATGAAATTGAAACTGTAATTAAAAATCTTCCAACAAACAAAAGTCCAGGACCAGATGGCTTCACAGGTGAATTCTATCAAACATTTGGAGAAGAGCTAACACCAATGCTTCTCAAACTCTTCCAAAAAATTGTAGAGGGAGAAACACTCCCAAATTCATTCTATGAAGCCACCATCACCCTGATACCAAAACCAGAAAAAGATATCACAAAAAAAGAAAAATATAGACCAATATCACTGATGAACATAGATGCAAAAATCCTCAACAAAATACTAGCAAACAGAATCCAACAGCACATTAAAAGGATCATACAACATGATCGAGGGGGATTTATCCCAGGGATGCAAGGATTCTTCAATATACGCAAATCAATCAATGGGATACACCACATTAACAAATTAAGGAATAAAAACCATATGATCATCTCAATAAATGCAGAAAAAGGTTTTGACAAAATTCAACACCGATTTATGATACAAACTCTCCAGAAAATGGGCATAGAGGGAACCTACCTCAACATAATAAAGGCCATATATGACAAACCCACAGCAAGCATCATACTCAATGGTGAAAAACTGAAAGCATTTCCACTAAGATCAGGAACAAGCCAAAGATGTCCACTCTCGCCACTCATATTCAACATAGTTTTGGAAGTCCTAGCCACAGCAATCAGAGAAGAAAAAGAAATAAAAGGAATACAAATTGGAAAAGAAGAAGTAAAACTGTCACTGTTTGCCGATGACATGACACTATACATAGAAAATCCTAAAGATGCCACCAGAAAACTACTAGAACTAATCAATGAATTTGGTAAGGTTGCAGAATATAAAATTAATGCACTGAAATCTCTGGCATTTCTATACAACAACAACGAAAAATCAGAAAGAGAAATTAAGGAAACACTCCCATTTACCATTGCAACAAAAAGAATAAAATGCCTAGGGATAAACCTGCCTAAAGAGGCAAAAGACTTGTACTCAGAAAACCATAAAACACTGATGAAAGAAATCAAAGATGACATAAACAGATAGAGAAATATACCATGTTCTTGGATTGGAAGAATCAATATTTTGAAAATGACTATACTACCCAAAGCAATCTACAGATTCAATGCAATCCCTATCAAATTACCAATGGCATTCTTCACAGAATTAGAAGAAAAAATTTTACAATTCGTATGGAAACACAAAAGACCCCGAATAGCCAAAGCAATCTTGAGAAAGAAAAACGGAGTTGGAGGAATCAGGCTCCCCGACTTCAAACTATACCACAAAGCTACAGTAATCAAGACAGTATGGTACTGGCACAAAAACAGAAATATAGATCAACAGTACAAGATAGAATGCCCAGAGATAAACCCACACACATATGGGTACCTAATTTATGACAAAGGAAGCAAGAACATACAATGGAGAAAAGACAGCCTCTTCAATAAGTGGTGCTGGGAAAACTGGACAGCTACATGTAAAAGAATGAAATTAGAACACTACCTAACACCATACACAAAAATAAACTCAAAATGGATTAAGGACTTAAATGTAAGACCAGACATTATAGAACTCTTAGAGGAAAACATAGGAAAAACACTCTTTGACATAAACCACAGCAAGATCTTTTCTGACCCACCTCCTAGAGTAACAGAAATAAAAACAAAAATAAACAAATGGGACTTAATTAAACTTAAAAGCTTTTGCACAACAAAGGAAACCATAAACAAGACAAAAAGACAACCCTCAGAATGGGAGAAAATATTTGCAAATGAAACAACAGACAAAGGATTAATCTCCAAAATATACAAACAGCTCATGGAGCTCAATATCCAAAAAACAAAAATCCAGTTAAAAAATGGGCGGAAGACCTAAATAGACATTTCACCAAGGAAGACATACAGATGACCAAGAGGCACATGAAAAGATGCTCAACATCAGTAATTATTAGAGAGATGCAAATCAAAACTACAATGAGGTATCACCTCATCCCATTCAGAATGGCCATTATCAAAAAATCTAGAAACAATAAATGCTGGAAAGGGTGTGGTGAAAAAGGAACCCTCCTACACTGTTGGTGGGAATGTAAATTGATACAGCCACTATGGAGAACAGTATGGAGGTTCCTTGAAAAACTAAAAATAGAACTACCATATAACCCAGCAATCCCACTACTGGGCATATACCCTGAGAAAGCCATAATTCAAAAAGAGTCATGTACCACAATGTTCATTGCAGCTCTATTTACAATAGCCAGGACATGGAAGCAACCTAAGTGTCCATCGACAGATTAATGGATAAAGAAGATGTGGCACATGTATACAGTGGAATATTAGCCAGCCATAAAAAGAAATGAAATTGAGTTATTTGTAGTGAGATGGATGGACCCAGAGTCTGTCATACAAAGTGAAGTAACTCAGAAAGAGAAAAACACACACTGTATGCTAACGCATATATATGGAATCTAAAAAAAAAAAAAAATTGTACTGATGAACCTAGCTGCAGGGCAGGAATAAAGAGGTAGACATAGAAAATGGATTTGAGGATCTGGGGTGGGAGGGCAAACCTGGGGCAAAGAGAGAGTAGCATCGACATATGTACACTACCGAATGTAAAATAGTTGGCTTGTTGGAAGCAGCAGCATAGCACAGGGAGATCGGCTCGGTGCTTTGTGATGACCTAGACGGGTGCGATAGGGAGGATGGGAGGGAGGCTCAAGAGGGAGGGGATATGGGGACATGTATATGCATATGGCTGATTCGCTTTGTTGTGCAACAGAAACTAACACGGTATTGTGAAGCAATTATACTACAATAAAGATCTATTTAAAAAACTGTAAATACTAAAAATTTTAAGCAGCAATAAGCTAAAAGAAAACAGAATTGAATATGTTTTTAAACATACAAAAGAGAAAGAATGTCTATGCTTAAAGGGAATAGAACCCACAAAGGAAAAAAATGAGCATATCCCAGTAAAAACATACGTAGTTGAAATGAAATACATATGGTTAAATTTTAATGTCTAAAATTGATACGAACTGATAAAAGCACAAAGAATGCAAACCATTTAGAAAGAAACTATAATTAATAAATTATAAACATATGGGCAAATATTCAACTCCACTGGGAATCAAATAAATATGAATTAAAACAACAGAAGAAAACTTCTTTGGGGCATAAACACTTAGCATAAAATGCCCATTGTTGATGAAGATGTGATGAGATGAGCAATAAAATGCATTCCTAGCAGAAGCATAAACTAATCTCCACTTGGGAAGCAAGTGGAGATACGTATGTGCATGTGTGTATATACATGTGTGTATGTGTTTGTCTTTTGCCTTTTCCTTAGCTTTGGTAGGATGTGAATCTCTTATGATTATATGTACATATTATATAATGTACTGTAATATATAAAATATATTAATATGTACTATGTATCATATCTATAGAACTATACTATATATAATGTACTAGACCATTATATATATAAAATGTATAGATATAGGGACTTCCCTGGTGACGCAATGGTTAAGAATCTGCCTGCCAATGCAGGGCATATGGGTTTGAGCCCTGGTCTGGGAAGATCCCACATGCCCCGGAGCAGCTAAGCCCGTGTGCCACACCTACTGGGCCTGCACTCTAGAGCCCACGAAGCACAACTGCTGAGCCTGCGTGCCACAACTACTGAAGCCCGCGCACCTAGAGCCCGTGCTCCACAACAAGAGAAGCCACCGCAATGACAAGCCCGTGCACTGCAACAAAGAGTAGCCCCCGCTCTCAGCAACTAGAGAAAGCCCGTGGGCAGCAACGAAGACCCAACACAGCCAAAAATAAAATAATAAATTAATTTTTGTAATGTATAGATATACATATATAATGTATCATAACAGATTCACATCTTGCCAAACTAAAGAAAGAAGTTCACGTGGAGAAAAGACCAAAGACAAAGGCTTTTCTCCTCCATGCCGATGAAACTGACACTCATGTCTTCTACAGGAGCAGCATCTGGCTTTGCCTCTTTCTGTGTCCCTTGCCGAGCCTGAAGATGCCTGCAGACTGGTTCCTTCACATGTGAGCCTGCATCAGAATCTCCCGGAAGTTTCTGCTTTGACAGGTCTGCAGTGGGACCCTAGAATGTGCATTTCTCACAAATTTCCGGGCATGCTGCTGGTCCCTGAACCGCACTTTGAGAAGCATCGACCTGCACCCCAGGTACCACTCTTGGTGCCCCACCTAAGGGCACCTCCCCAACTGATGTTACTGACCAGGCTTGTTTGCCTGACACCCAGCCAGCCAAACACTGAGACCCCAAGTTGACCTTTTAACACACATGCCCAGTTGGAGGGTCGGTAGTCCTAACCAGTCTTAACCAGCTCGAGCTTGACCTGGACACGGTTGATTCCAAGTTCCTGAAAAATAACTTGAGCAAACATCGTAAGAGTCCTATATCAGAGATGCTATCTATAGGGCCAGTGAAGGGCTATTGCTACTGACTGTTTAGACTACGTTGAGGACATGCAAGTTTTTGTAAAAACAGTTAAAGCAAGCTTGATCAGTGAAGGCAGGTTACAGTTTATTATTTATTAAGCAAGTTATAGTTGAATGGATCTAACTGATGACTACCTTTGGTTTCACTGGCAGAACAATGTTGTACAGCTCTAAATTTTTTTTATTTTATTGACATATAGTTGATTTACAATGTTGTGTTAGTTTCTGCTGTACAACAAAAGGATTGAGTTATACATATATATACATTCTTTTTCATATTCTTTTCCACTATGGTTTATCACAGGATATTGACTATAGTTCCCTGTGCTCTACAGTAGGACCCTGTTTTTTATCCACCCTACGTATAACAGTTTGCATCTGGTATAGTTTTAAATTAGTTGACGAGCCACACCACCTCAGCAAAGACACATGAGGACTTACCTCAGATCCCAGGATTTAGTGATATCCTGCTAGTGGTCAGATGGAACCTGCCTCGTACTTCTCAGCACTCTGGTCTTTTCCTTAAGGTCAGGAAATCCTCAGCCCCTGTGGTAAAGGAACCAATTGCCCCAGCTCACTGGATGCCTCCATTTTTCTTCATTCCCTTTTCTTCCCTCTCCCCAGCTCATCACCAGGCAGCTGTCCACGGAGGGGACTCCGGAGGACTCAGAACTGTGTTCCCATCCTGGCTCAGCCACCTTCCAGCTATAAGACCCACAACAAGTGTCCTCCACAGCGTGAGTTTCAGGATCTCTATTGGCTAATGGCCATAGCTGCAGTGGTTAAATTGAAAATGAACACAAAAATCCCTCATAGATCAGTCAGTAAATGCTACTCACTATTCACTGCTCAGCCTTACCTGTAACCTTCACTTATTCTCATCAGTAACCCAATCTGTCCTGTTTGGTCTCCTTTGCTTATGTGCCTTTTCTTCTCCCATGTTGCCAAATGCCTTTGTTTGTTAATGGCTTTATTGAGGTCATCCCTGTTTATTGTTTTAAGTCATCCATTGTGAAGTATAAAAAAGTAAATCCCCCATCCCTCCTCTACCCCAGTCCTCAGAGGTAACTACTGCTAACAGCACAACCTTTATCCACAAATATATAAACATGTAAATACATGCATCTGTTCTATATATTTATTTTTCTGCAAAAATATAGTAGTGCCACATTTTTCTGCAGATTTTTTTGTTTTCTCCTTTTCTGCTGAAAAATGTATTTAAGGGACTTCTGGTATCCACTCCAATATGGAAAGAGCTTGGAAGTTCCCACTTCTGTCCTTACAATGTGAAAAAAAGTGAACAAAATGAAAATCGATTAATTTTTTGGGACCTGTCAGAGAATTGAGGTCATAGGGCAAGTCATCACCCCAAAGTCTGGAGAAGACAGGTGAATCCAGAGAGTCTCCGCTGAGATCACCTCACCCTGAGCAGAGGCTGCTGCAGCCATCAGCTAGAAGGAGCACTTCCGTGATGCACTGCTGAAGGTGGCGTGTGGATGAGGTTAGAAGTGAGGCACCCCTGGGGCCATAGTCTGTGGGAGTCCCATACTCATGTGGGTTTTACTTTCAGGAACCCCACCAGGTTCTCACAGGAAAGAGCTGAGAAAGAACCCCTCTGTCTTTGGCAGGGGAGGAACATAAGTGTCCATGGATAAATGAATGAACAGATGAAGAAGATGTGGTACATATACACAGTGGAGTATTACACAGCCATAAAAAAGGATGAAATAATGCCATTTGCAACAACATGGATGGACCTAGAGATGATCATACTAAGTGAAGTAAGTCAGAAAGAGAAAGACAAATACCGTGTGATTTTATTTATATGTGGAATCTAAAAAGCAAAACAAACAAAACAAAACAGAAACAGACTCATAGAGACAGAGAACAATCCAGTGGTTGCCAGAAAGGAGAGTGATGGGGGTAGGAGAGAAATAGGTGAGGGAGACTAAGAGGTACAAACTTCCAGTTTCAAAATAAATGAGTCACAGGGATGAAATGTACAGTGTGGGGAATATGGTCAATAATGATGTAATATCTTTGTATAGTGACAGATGGTAATTAGACTTACCGTGGTGACTGTTTCAAAATGTATATAAATTTTGAACCACTATGTTGTACACCTGAAGCTAGTATAATATTGTAAGCCAATTACAATTAAATAAAATTTAAAATATATATTATATAAAAGATAAGAATGAAAACGAAAGGAAGAAGAGCCAGTTAGAGACCCAAGACAACAGTAGTTCTCAAATTTTCAAATACAGTACCAGAGAATTGCCGAGAAGCTTATTAAAATTCATATTTTGGGATCTAACGCCCAGAGGTGTTGTCAGTGGGTCTGGAGTGCGGCCCAGCAATCTGCCAATAGAGCAGCTTTCCAGGTGATTCTGCGTGGAGGTCTCTGTGCCACACTTCGAGACCATGCCCTAGAAAAGGCAGAAAAGTTTGATCCCGTGGAGAGGTTGGCCAGTAGGTCAGGAAGGAATATTTCAGCTCAGGGCTCTCATCCCTGGCTGCATATTAGAATCTTCTGGGTGGCTCTTTAAAAATACTAATGCCCGAAAATCCTCATGGATCAGAATATCTGGGCAACTGTAGATTGTGAAAGCTCCCCTGGTGATTCTGATGTATGGCAGGGTTGAATATTGCTATGACTGAACAGAAAAGGCTGGCACTTTTCAAATGGCATCACAGAGGTGACCGCCAGCTGTGTCCACGCCTGGCTGCCCGCTCAGGCTGTCCATCACAAACCCTGGTGACTGGGCAGAAAACAATTTGGCTGAAAGCAAGCTGGCCAGAATGCACGTTTTAAATCCTTCAAACGGTGGACAAAACTGAAAGCGCGGCCAAAGCAGCAGAGCAGACATAATTGGCTTTAAATGAATTCAGAACTTTAAGACAAGGAATTCAAAAGCCCGAAAAAGTCCAGAAAATTTTCTTTTGCAATTTCTTTTGCTGATTGAGTTTTATTGTTGATTTCCTTTTACAAAAGCAATCAATTCCTATGAAAGAAATGGGAAAATACATAGAAGCAAAAAGAAAAAGGTAAAGAGTATCTGTAATTCCACCCACACAAAGAAGATAAAGCACCTTAGACCGTATCCTTCTAGACCCTTTCTTATGCAGATATGTGCATCCATTTTCATCTAATAGATCTTTCCTACTAATCCCATTAAGCATTTACAGCCAAACAAATTGTCCCTTTTATAAGAAGCATAGAAGAGGGACTAAATGGCTAAAAATTAACTTTAAATACAAAAGGAAAATGTAAGAAAAAATAAAATTCTGAAAAACTATCCAAAAATCCCCAAGGACACACACATTTTTGAAAAACCACTTGAATTGTGTTCAAATATTACCAGAAATGACCCCCCAAATGACATATGTTGTTAATGAAATCATGATTATGAAGAACAACTTGACCAGTTCAGCCAAATGAGAGATCTCAATCTGGGGGTACCTGCCGCCCATCACCGTCCCTCCTGTGGGACTGACCTGACTCAGTCATGCATCTCCAAGACACACATCATACTCCTCTTCAGGTTATCCCAATCCTTCCCATTGTTCAAGGCCAGGGTTGTTTTTTGGTTTTGTTTTGTGTTTTTTGTAGGGTTTTTTTGATTGAAGTATAGTTGATTTATGAAGTCATGTTCGTTTCAGGGGTACAGGAGAGTGATTCAGTTATACATATATACATACCTATTCTTCTTCAGATTCTTTTCCCCTATAGATTATTACAGAATATTGAGTAGAGTTCCCGGTGCTATACAGCAGGTCCTTGCTGGCAATCTATTTTATATATATAGTGTGTATGTGTTAATCCCAACCTCCCAGGTTTAAACACAATCCACCCCCCTCCAACCAGCCCTGCTGTATTTTCTCTGAACCCCTCAATGTTAATTCTACCTGTACCTGGGACTCATAATCGATTCCCTTTCTAAGCACCTCAGAATCCCCCGTGCATTAATCTCAGGTCCCCACCAAGGTCACCATCCCTCCTCCGCTGTATCCAGCTTATCCCCGTCTGTGTCTCTCACAGTATGGAGCACGGTGCTGGGCACACAATATACAGTCGATAAATATTGAATGAAGTGCAGGGGATTTATAGGTAGATTTTTTTTTTTTAAGACACTCTATTCATCAGTAAAACTCAGTGGGATGGCGCTGAGGATGGGAGGGTCACAGCGGAAGCCTGGATGTTGTTATAAAGGATAGGGTCTGACAGGAGGGCAACATGGTAGCTCTGTGCTCCGAAAGGCAGGTGGCTGTATGGAAATGTGGGCCGAACCTGCAGTGAGGACGAAGGAGAGGAAGAAAGCAGTGTCTCTGATGGAGGGCCCCCCCGGGCTGAACCCCCAACGAAGGTTTTCCCAACACAGTCCTCTAAATTGCTCGGGGTCAGACAAGCTGGCAGTGTCCTGGGGGAGCCACGGAAGCCGTATCGATGAAGACAGGAACCCACGAGAGTCGAGGCCACCAATTCCCACTGACGAGAGAGCAGGCTGTGATGTCCAACTGATGGCAGTCTTGAGAAGTGACAGCATCGTCCTGGAGCCCCTGAAAGGGGAGGACAGGAAAGCCGGTCCAAGAGAGCATCTGCTCCAGACTTTGGAGAAAGAGATGTTTTTATTCCATGAAAAGATCAAGACGATCCCGTGGCTCGGGACAAGTGGGAAGCAACTATCATATATAGGATGGATAAACAAGTCCTACTGTAGAGCACGGGGAACTATATTCAATATCCTACGATAAACCATAACGGAAAAGATTATAAAAAAAAGAATGTCTATACATGTATAACTGAGTCACTTTCCTGTACACCTGAAACGAACACAGCATTGTAAATCAACTATACTTCAATAAAAAATAAATTAAAAAAAAAAAGAGAAGGTAGCGATCCAACTTCATATTTTTCTAAAAAAAAGAAAGAAAGAAAGAAACTAAGTTCGCATCATAAAAATTCAAGGCTCCTATTAGGGTAGAGAAGGTGATGCTGCCTTAGCAACACCGAGGAGTACCCCCAGGGAGCCAGAGGCTGAGGTCCCCAGGGGGTGATGCCAGAGAAATTTCATCAGGAAGGCTAAAGCCCAGAATGATCGGGAACTGCCAAAATAAATAAGGGCAGTAAAGCTGGCTTTCTAAAGAAAGAGATAAAACTTGTCTTCACAGGTATTTTTCTGGGGATTGCACCATACTTGCTCAGAAGAAATTCCTTAATAAACCACTTGGGATAGAAGCTGTGGGCTGTAGCACATTTGCCGAAAGCCAATTCAGAGGAAGTTAATTCTCCAAAACACATGTGGCTGAATGTTTAATTCACTGAATGACCGATTTGGCAAACACTGTCAGACAAAGACTGTAAAACGGGTCCTTACCAGGTTGCCACACCGCTTCACCACACGTCCTGCCGAAGGTAAGTGTATTGTGGCTTTTTCCACGGTTTGGCTTCACCTTTCAGGATGAGACTAATTTGCGTGCTCTGATTCCAGGGGTCGTGCAATGCCTCCTGGGTCTGTGGGACAAGATTTCTGTCTTCTAGCATATTTTCACTCACTCCATTGCCTTCCCTGTATCACATAAACCAGAGAGTAGCTACATCAAATGAATATTTTAAGTACGGTTCATAGGCATGCAGAACTGTTTATCACTCCAGACGTGAAAGGATGGCTTTGTTCTTTTACCATTTTGTGCCAGCTCAGGGTGTCTCTGTTTTATGGACTGTGTTTTCAGCCTGCCACACAGAAGTGGGTGTGCTCTGTAAGCGTAGACACAGAGTCTGTGTAGGCTGATTCAGGCATACAAACGCAAAAATGGAGAGGACGGTGCCCTGTCCCAAGGGTCAGCCACTCCATTCGAATCCTACCTGTTGGCTACTGGACTCGAGATCAGCTGTGATATCACTTATACGTGGAATCTAAAATATGACACAAATGCACTTCTCTACGAAACAGAAACAGAATCACAGACATAGAGAACAGACTGCGGTTTCCAAGGGGGAGGGCGTGTGGGGGAGGGATGGATTGGGAGTTTGGGATTAGCAGATGCAAACTGCTGCATATAGAATAGATAAACAGCAAGGTCCTACTGTAGAGCACAGGGAACTATATTCAATATCCTGTGATAAACCATAACGGAAAAGAATATGAAAAGGAATATATATGTAAAACTGAATAACTTTGCTGTACGGCAGAAATTAACACAACATTGTAAATCAACTATACTTCAATAAAATTATTTTGTAAAAAGGATCAGCTCTGGGGCATGAAACATACAACACTGACACCCATCTACCTGCACCAATACCACACAAAACCCCTGCATGCCCCCTTTATAATTCTGAGCTTGGATTATCCAGGAATTGATTTTTGGTAAATTAGCACATATCCAAAAAGGGACCTCCCAGGTTGGCCAAAACTGGCTTGCGTATGGCCAGTAGGGAGGTCTCTTTGTTGTAAAGGAGCAGTGGAGGGGAGCCAAGAAAAGAGGAGAAAAGGAGGCAGGTGGAGCAGGTGAGGTCGCGGGGAGGCCCCAGCAGTGCTTTCCCCCCCCACAAACTGTAGGTAAAAGTCTGCAAAAAGTCTTGCAGGGCTTGATGTGAGCAGCCGGCGGCCCAGAGATAGAGACTAACAGTGGAGAATCCACTCACATAAGGAAGCTCAGGGAATGCATCGCATATGCAGCCATTCTTGTCTCTTCTGGATGTTTACCTTGCTAGTTCTACAATATTCTTAGTCATTATCTCTAATATCTCTATGAGGAATGATACATTCTGCGGAGAAAACTAAAGAAAATATAAAGAAACAGAATTCTACATCCAGGGAGTTGGGGTCCCGGTAGAGGGGTGTCCTGCCAATGACAGACAGGAGTCATGGGACCCTGCCGACACCCCGGAGAGAGCTCTCGATCATCAGAGGTCAAAGAAGGGGAATTCAATCAGGTTCAACCACATCTCTAAGAGGCAGGGAGGCTTGATGACCCAAGAGAAGACGAGGCTGTCCCACTTGCCTATGTTTAGAGCAAAAAGATGGACCGTGAAAGGGGAGTCCCAGTGCTTAGGGATGCCATAAGATTTATAAGGTGAAAGGAGGTAGAACTATATACACTCAGCCTTGCTTTCCTTTTCCCTCCCTGGGAAAATTGTCATCAACCGTGAAACTTGATCATGCTGAAAATAAAGGGCAAGATGGGGGGGAGAGAAGCAGTGTAACCACCCCCTACCAAAGATGCCCACACCCTAATCTCCAGCACCCATGAATGTTACCTTTCAGACAAAGGGACTTTGCAGATATACCTAAGGGTACGACCTTGAGATGGGGAGATTATCCTGGATTACCTGGTGCGCGCAACATAATCACATTTGTCCTTAAAAATGGAGACCCTTTCCCGGCTGTAGTCAGAGAGATGAGAGGAAGAAGAAGAGATTCAAAGTGTGAAAAGGACTCTACCGGCCATTGCTAGATTTGAAGATGGAGGAAGAAGACACTGAGCCCAGGACTGTAGGGGCCTGGGAAGCTGGGAACAGCCCTAAGCTGTCAGCCAGCAAAGAAACACAGACCTCAGTCCTACAACCACGGGGAACTAAATTCTGCCAACAACACAAAAGAGCAAGGAGATGGGTCCTCCCCTGGAGCCTCCAGAAAGGAAGGTAGCCCTGCAGACACTTGATTTTAGACCTACGCCAGACTTCTGACTTACAGACCCGGAGATAACACACCTGCATTGATTCACACCGCTACATTTGTGGTGGTTTGCCACAGCAGCCATAGAAAGCTAACACAATGAATCAGCAAATAAAAAGAAAGAAAGCAACACCCTTAAATGAGTGCAGATCCCTGGGCCTGGATTAATTATGTCCTAGAGAGAAGAGGGAAGAAATTCAGCATGGCAAAGTTAAGAAGCTCTGCATGTTCTATCCCCTTCTTAGAACCTTGCAAGACTCAGTAGCACATTAAAGCCTCTGAAAAGTCCTACCAAAAAAAAAAAAAAAAACTGTTTCACCTTCTTTAGTCTACCTTTCCCAAAATTGTATAACGTTGAAAGCCCGTTTTACATAATACCTGCAGACCCCTGGAACTGCAGTTTCTGTGGGTTGCTCCTGATGGATAAACATTCAACCATATCACTCCGCTCTTAGACACCCTTCAGGGACCCCCCCACCCAGGCCCTTCAGGATGAGCTGCTTGCCCCTTAGCATGGCACTCAGAGCTCTCCAAACTCACCCCTGCCGAGCTCTCCAGCCTCATTTATCAGCAAACTCCCCAGTCTCTGATAATTACGAGTTAAATCTTTTTGTAACCATTGTGTTTTCTAATCAGTTAAGAGCAAAATCCTGCCCCTTCAGCTTCCCTCTTTCCTGTAATTCCAGCCACATTGAAGAATTTCTCTAGGGCTTCATTTTCTCTCATTTCCATATCTTCCCACGTTTTATTTCCTTGGCCTGAAACACAAATTCTCGACTATCTTCGCCTTGAAATGTCTTCCGTCCCTCAAAACTCTGCTCCTACGTCTGTGTCTCTATTTCACTTTGCAAATAACATCATCTATACCATATAAAATAGATAACTAATAAGAACCTACTGTAGAGCATGGGGAACTCTGCTCAATGCTCTGCGGGGGCCTAAATGGGAAAGAAATACAAAAAAGAGGAGATATATGTATACATGTGGCTGATGCACTTTGCTGTACAGCAGAAACTAACACCACATTGTAAACAACTATACTCCAATAAAAATTTTTTAAAAAAAGAAACATAGCTTAGTCACATGCCTTAAAAAAAAAAAACAACTCTACTCATATGCCACTTCCCCCAGGCAGTTCTCCTGACTCTCCCCTACACGATTCAGGTTAAAGGCCCCTCCAATCTGCTCCCCCAGCACCCCAGGCTTAGATCTGTCATCACTATCGGCCCTCTAAGCGGTCATTTTCTGTTTACTTCTCTCCCATCCCCACTAGACCATGAGCTCCCAGCGAGCGGAAGTCTACACTCCCTCCCGGGCCGTGACCGGGCTGAGCGAGAGAGTGGAAGGACAGCACCGGGAGCAGAAGGGAACCGCAGGCAATTTCATAAGCAACATAGGCCCAGACACGGTAGGAATGGACGGGCAGTGGCAGAGCCAGACTCAAACGAACGGAAGCAAGCTGGAGCCGGCTGCCAAGCACAGGAAGAGAAGCAGTGGTCACACAAGGCATCCCAGGTGCACAAAAGGGAACCTTTACAGGGTGCCTCGGGCCTCGCTGGAGGCCGCGGAGGGAAGTGCTCCAAGCCCAAATCAGTCCAGCCTGGGACACAGAACACATTCGTTCAGTACGTACCCATTGAGCTTCAACTACAAGCCAGGCACTGTTCTAGAAGCCGGGTGAATGTGGGGAGCAAACCAGTCACAACTCCCGCTCTCAGGGAGTTTAGATTCTAGAAGGATGGGACTAACAACCAAGAGATGAATCAAGAAAATCTCAGATAGTGATCATTATAAGTGCTGGAAAGATGAAAAGATTGACATGGCAGAGGCTGGGGATGGGGGTGAGGATGTGTTGCTTACATCAGTGGCCAAGACCAGGGGCCTCAATTATCCAAAAGACAAAAGTAAACGTTGGTGGAGATGTGGAGAGAAGGGAGCCCATATGCACCCTTGGTGGGAATGTAAATTGGTGCAGCCGCTATGGGGAACAGTATGGAGGGTCCTCAAAAAATTAAAAGTAGAACCACCATATGCTCCAGTAATCCCACTTCTGGGTGTATATCTAAAGGAAATGAAACCAGGATCTCAAAGAGATATCTGCACACTCATGTTATTGTAGCATTCACACAGTCGCCAAGGCATGGAAGCAACCTAAATGTCCACCAGTGGATGCATAAAGATGTGGTACATATAAACAATGGAATATTACTCAGCCATAAAAAAGAAGGAAATCATGCTATTTGCAGCAACATGGATGGACCAAGAGAACTTTGAGCTAAGTGAAATAATCCAGGCCCAGAAAGACAAATACTGCATGACCTCACTTATACATGTAATTGAAAATAGTCACATTGAAAAAAGCAGAGAATTGAATGACAATTGCCAGGGGCTGGAGGGTTGGGGGGGGGGAGGGGATGGGGAGATGTTGGTCAAAGGGTAGAAAATTTCAGTTATGCAAGATGAATCGGTTCTGGAGACCTAATTTTCAGCAATGTGACTGTCGTTAATAACCTATAAGGAAAAAGAATTTGAAAAGGAACATAGATGATGATAGATAGATAGATGATATATAGATAGATATGTATGTATAACTGAATCACTTTGCTGTACACCTGAAACTAACATGATATTGTAAATCAACTATACTTCAATTTTTTTAAAATTTGACTAGGAAAAAAACACGATACTGTACACTTGAAATTTGCTAAGAGAGTAGATCTTAAGTGTTCTCCTCACCAAAAAAAGAAAAAAGAAAATGATAACTATGTGAAGTGATGGCTATGTGAATTACTTTCATTGTGGTGATTATTTCACAGCCTAGACAGATACCAAAACAATGAGTTGCACACCTTAAATATATACAATTTTTGTTCATTGGTTATACCTCAGTAAAGCTGAAGGAAAAAAAAGAAAAAGACCAGGAGGCGTCTCTGTGAATGTGACTCGAGTTGCATCCAGAATGACAAGGAGCCAGAATGTGATGACCTGGGGACAGAGATTTTCAGGCAGAGGAAACAGCAGAGGCAAAGGCCCTGGGGCTGGAACTAGCTCAGTGGGTCGGTGCAGAAAGAAAGCCAATGCAGCAGAGCTTAGCAAGGTGGGGAGGTGGGGCAGAGACCAAGGCAGAAAGAAAAGGGACCAGGAGCCACAAGTTAACAGTGTTAACCCGGAAGGAAAAAGGAAAAAATGGCCGACAGGGAGGAAATAGGACCCCCTTCCGTCCTTCAAGGGCCCCATGCTGGCTGCCACCCCTGCGCTGCTGGTGTTTAGCTGTCATCAGCCAGGTTGCTCTGTTCCGATCCAGGGCCCACGTCCACCTCGGATTTTCACTCCAGAGTCAGCCGGCCTCTGCTGTAATTTATCAGAGCCGAAGGAGATTAATTGCTGAGCGGAAAAAGCAGAATCTGTGCTTCCACAGGTGTGCTGGGTCTTCCCTCATCCTGCAGAGATCCTTCCTCTGCAGGGAGCCTTGCTCATCGGCCCAGTCCAGTGAGAAGATTCTGGGGAGCTGTGATAAATGAGGCCATTCTCTGCGGAGACGTTGTGTTTCCTAACCGGTTAAGAGCAAAATTTCAAGATGTTATTGGTGTAGCTACTGGCCAGTTCTGCCCCATTTAACCACATGGTCTTGAGGGCAGAGAGGTCAAGAAAGTTGGGGGTTTTTTGTTTGGTTGTTTTTGTTTTTGTTTTTCAATTGGAACTCATACAGACAAAGGGGAATGGAATGGAATTAACCACCCATCTATGGCCGGGAAGGAAATGGCAGGCTGACCCCCGAGCTTATCCTCCCCTCTGCTCTGGGGAGATGGAGCTTTCTGTCAAGTTCCTGCAGAAAAAGCCCAAGGCCAGCCTCAGACCCAGCCGTCCAACGGAGGCCCACAGAGCAATGCAGATGTCCCAGTTTTCCCCACGGAAATTGGATAATGGGAAATGCATTGATTAGGAAGCACAGTTTGTGTTCTGAGGACTATCGCTATCATTCTCCATGGTAGAGGCCAACAATAGGACAAAAGAGAAAATCAATCATGGGGGCAGTTTAGGAGCTGGTGGACTGTTTACTGAGCAGCCACCTACCCATCTGACAGTACGGATTTTTGTTACTGTTAGAGGTTGTGAACTACGCTGCAATTCGATGTTCTAGAAACCCTTTCATTTAGGTTTGGTGTTAATGTGCCACTCAGGATTGCCCTGGTGATACTTCTTTCAACTCATAGCTTTTGTACTTACCGTGATTAAAACTTGCCTTCATTAAATCAGAAAAACACAAATACCATATGATATCGCTTATATGTGGAATCCAAAATATGACACAAATGAACGGAACTACGAAACAGAAACAGACTCACAGACATAGAGAACAGACTTGTGGTTGCCAAGGGGGAGGGGGGTGGGGGAGGGATGGATTGGGAGTTTGGGATAAGCAGATGCAAGGTATTATATACCGAATGGATGAACAACAAGGTCCTACTGCATAGCACAGGGAACTACATTCAATATCTTGTGATAAACCATAATGGAAAAGAATATGAAAAAGAATATATATACATATATACACATATATATAAATAACTGAGTCATTTTGCTGTATAGCAGAAACTAATACATCATAAATCAACTATACTTCAATGAAATAAATTTTTTTAAAAACTCGCCTTCGTTATAAAAGAAACATTTAAAAATAACTTTGTGATTGCAATTCTGAAGCTCACTGACTTCTAACGCTTTTTCCCGTTGAAGCAATTAGGTTTATAGTGAAGTCAGTCCATAATCTACTTCCCAGGGCTGTTGTAAGGAAAAACGAAGAATATATGGAAAGTACATAATGGCCACAATAAATGTGAAGTCTCTTCGTAGCCAACCTGTACGGAGAGTTTAAACTTTTCCTAAAGGCATAAAGCAGCAGCAGGACTTCAGGGAAGCTTCGAGGTTTGGCGTGTAAAATTCAGACTTCAGAGCCAAAGAGACCTGGTGAAATCTTGGCTTCTGCTCTGATTAGCTGTATAACACATCTCTAAAACTCAGTTTTCTCATATCTAAAATGAAAATATGAATAGTATGTATGAATATATTAAATAGTATACATGAATAGTATATGTCTTGCAGGAGTTTGGTCAAGATGACATAAAATGTATGTATGTCAGACCCAGCCTAGAGGAAACCATCTATAAAATGAAAGCCAGTGTTGTCTCTTCAGGCCTGAAAGGGACAAAGCAAATGGTCCTTTCAAACCCAGTGTCCTGCCCTCCTGAGATGGTTCTGGTGAGTTCTGAGTCATCCTTAGTCTCTTGCAGGGAATTCCCCAGTTTTGATCTTTGTGACCCCCATCTTGAGTGAAAAGCAAGCTTTCTTTTCCGGAAGCAAATGCATGCACTAAGGAATTTATAATGGATATTTTGCTGCTGCCATTTATTCCTGGGGTCACTGGACATGAGGTCGTACGTTGATTTAGAGCCAAGGTCCAGCCAAGATGCTCGCAGGTGATATATTTCATCATCATGGTCAGGTGAGGACGGCTGCTCCACAGAAGGGCTCCCTTTCCTCTCCGAACCCAAGACACGCAGTCATGTGTTCTCAGAACTTCCCTGCACTGTCTCCCCCTCCCTGCAGCTCCGCCCCACCCGGGGCGGTGGGCGCTGCTGCCCTCCTCTCCTCACTCTCGGCAGGAGACGGAGGGGCTTCCTGAGTGGGCTTCCCATGAGTAGCACTCTCCCTGCAAGAAGAATTCGAAGATGAGCTTTTTAGGGATGAGGGCGATCCCTTAACTGTCACCCTTTCAGGCGGCCCCTCCTCGTGGCTGGGAAGATCTTCAGTTCTTCATTCATTCATTGGGTCACCCACTCACCAAACACATGCTGAGTGCCCACCGTGTGCCCCCAGCAACCCCCGCACAGTCCAGGGGGGCAGACGCGGGCAGGGGTGTCTCCCTGGGGCTGAGCATGTGTCTCCAGGTCAGACAGGGCTGGATGCAGACCATGCCTCCGCCTGCTGGAACTCTGCAGTGTCTCTGAGCACGTTTTCTCATCTGCTCAGAGGGAAGATGGTAAGAGCCATCTCAGAGTTGCTGAGATTTCTCTACATCCTAGCTTCTCTGACAGCCCCCACCCACCCCCACCATCCACCCAGACGCACAATTCTAGAGCCCTCTGAGCCAGCCCACCCCAGCTGACGCACGTGGCCAGGCCTCCACAAGGACAGCGCTGCCCAAAGCCGCCGTCCCGGTCATGGCCCGTTTCCTCCTTGGCCAGCCTCTTACTCTGCTTTCCCACCTCCTCTCCAGGAGGGCTGAGCCTCTGTCCCTTGGCCAGTCTCCTGGCTGCCACCGGATGTTGCCCCTCCCTCCTGGGTGTGACAGAACACCCCCCCCCCACCTCCTCCTCTGCTTGGACTCTCAAGTGATCCAGCTGCCCCGGGCTCCTCCCCAGGGGTCTTGCGGGGCTGTGTTCTGCCAGGTCCACCGTGGCCCTCTGCAAAGAGGAACCAGAAAATAAGAGCTCAGGGCTTGTCTCTGGGATGTTCCCATTCTGGACCAAGCCTCGAGCGTGGACCCAGCTCCTTGAAGCAATGCAGGACCAGAGAAGGAGAGCAGGGTCTTCTGTGTGCCTCACAGGGTAGCCAGCAACCAAGAGAGAGTAATTTCAGGGGCACGGAAAAGCTGGCACTCCCCAAAATTGCTCCCTTACCTGCTCACTGATGCCTGAAATTACTTCCGCAGAAAACAACGTGCTTTATTCCACAATTAGAAGTAAGCCTTTAAACGTAGATTTCTCTGGTTGAGAAAACACAATGATTGCACTCGTACTGAAGGATAAATCAATAATGCTCAAGGGAGCGGAGGAGTGTATCACAGTCTCCCGGGGTAGAGGATTTAGGACACATGCAGTTCTTTAAAAGCATCTTCCGTAGCTTAATCTAGGTTCAGAACTTCAGGCAGGCAGTTGGGTGGCACATATGAAAATGTTAAATATAAATGCCCTTTGACCCAACAATTCCTCTTCTGACTCTCTCCCTAGAGAAACTATTGTATATGTGCAGAAAGCGCTATGTACCAGAGTGTTCCCTGAAACATAATCTGTAACAATAAAAAAATAAGAATCAATTTGTATGCTCATTCACATGTGGTATTTCTGTGCTATAGAATACTATGAAACGTTTAAAAGAAAATGAGGTAAAACTACCTGCAATGGCGTGGTATGACCTTCAAGACATTTTGGAAGTGAAAACAAACAAGCTGCAAAACAATGCACAAAGAATAATAGTATTCAGGTAGAAAGAAAGCAGACAGACCGACTTATTTCTATAGATAGTTGTGTCTGTATATAAACGCATAAGGAAAAGATCTGGAAAGATACACATCTGAGATAAGCATGGTTACCTCTTGGAGGTCTTAGAATTGGAGGTGGTACTTAAAAGGGTCTTTAGCTTTGTCGGAATTTTGTCTACAATAATAATACATTCAAGAAATACTTGCACAGTTCAAGATATTTTTGGTAGTATTACATAATCTCATGTTTGGAAAAAAGCGTTTATAATCATAACACAAGTACAATATTAGAGCTAGACATTGGGGTTAACATATACACACTACTATATACAAAATAGGTAACCAACAAGGACCTACTATATAGCACAGGGAACTCTGCTCAATATTCTGTGATAATCTATAAGGGAAAAGAATCTGAAAAATAATACATATATATATATATATATACACACACATATATACATATATATAACTGAATCACTTTGCCTTACACTTGAAACTATCAGAACACTGAAATCTACTATACTTCAATTTAAAATTTTTTTAATTAAAACAACTTTAATAATAAATAAAAATAGTAAAGCTTGACAAAATTTTTTTAGGCAGGGGGTCATGGGCTAAAAAAGTTTGACAAACACTGAAATGATAGCAATGTAACAGCAATAATAATTTGAAAGTATTTTTGAAAATTATCTCCTCTTTTGCCTTCCTGACTACATAGTGTTCACCCTAGTCAGTCAGATTCATTCACTCACTCATATTTGTTACAGAAAAAATGCAAAGGAAATGAATGAGGCAATTATTATTCTGCTTCTGGCATGCAAAAGATGATTCTCAGCAAGGCAATATGCTTGAAAGACAGGTTTGTTGGAGAAGCGAGCATTTCCAATTCCTTTAGCTCTGACGTAGTAGATATGAAGGGCAAAATCTTCGGGGGTGGTGTTGCATGGAGTCCCCGCTACGGTCCCCCAGATGAGGGAAGATGGTCCTTGTACACATGACACACAGGTCATGGAGGTCACTGCTGTAGGGGAGAAGGAACAGCAGTAAATGACACTCCCTTTCCAGCCTGGAAGAGCCTAAGAAGCGGGGAGGGAGGACCAGAGGAGCCAAGCTGAGGGGTGTTCTCCCCCACCCGTCCTTCCAGTCTGGGGTGGTCAGACAGCGAGGGCAGCCCTGAGGGCATAAGGTGGTCCATGCGACTCCCCATGTGGAGCCCTGGAAGGAGAGCCCAGCATAAGCATCCCTGAAACAGCCACAGGCCTCAGGAGCCAGAAGACACCTCGCCCAGGACCCCAGCCCTGCCTGGTCCCTCTCACTCATCCACTCCATCTTGGGGAGAAGCCAGGAAGGAAGCAGAACAGCAGAGAATCCTGAGACACAGGCAATTGTACCCAAGTAGACTGAGCAGAGAGCCCAAGAATAAGTGTTGGGAGGATGGGGAGAAGTGGGCGCCTTCATACACTGTGGTGGGTTGTAAAATGGTGCAGCTGCTGTGGCAGTTTCTCAGATATCCAACATGGAGTTACCGTGGGATGTGACAATTTCGCTGCTAGGTATATACCCAGGAGAAATGAAAGCATAGGTCCCCAAGAAAACCTGCGCAAGAGCATTCATAGCAGCATTATTCATAATAGACCAAAAATGGATAGAAAACAAATTTATGGTTACCAAAGGGGGTGAGGGGGAAGGAGAAGAGATACATTAGGAGTTCAGGATTAACAGTTACACACGACTATATATAAAATAGGTAAGCAATAAGGACCTACTGTAGAGCACAGGGAACTATACTCAATACTTTGTAATAACCTATAAGGGAAAAGAATCTGAAAAAGAAGAGAGATATAAAACGAAATATATGTATAACTGAAAAAGAATGTATATACAGGTTTCTGGTAACTGACTGTACTGCTGAACTGAATGAATAAGCATTTTCAGAACTCTAATGAAAAACTGATGAACTCATAAAAGTGCTAACAAAAGATCAAGATGAAAAAAAAAAGAAATTAATTACATGGGACTGAGTGAACTGATGAGGATGAGTATAATTTTTGTGACTTTCTGTCTGAATTAAAAAAAAAAAAATCCCACAAGGACTCAGAGGAAAAGAATATACAAATCAATTTTCACTGCAAAGTAAAGGAGCTGTTACAGTGCAGGATTACTGGACTGAATGTCAATATTATGACATAGTATAAGTGTGTTTCATGTTTGGTAATTGCAATCATTGTTGCTTTTGTTGTGGTCATCCATGTACAATGCTTGGTGTCAGTCTATCTATCTCTTGTAAAAATAAAATACAGTGTGTGTGTGTGGAAAAAAAAAAAAAAAAAAAAAAAATTTTCACTGCAAAGTAAAGGAGCTGTTACAGTGGAGGATTACTGGACTGAATGTCAATATTATGACATAGTATAACTGTGTTTCATGTTTGGTAATTGCAATCATTGTTGCTTTTGTTGTGGTCATCCATGTACAATGCTTGGTGTCAGTCTATTTATCTCTTGTAAAAATAAAATACAGTGTGTGTGTGTGGGAAAAAAAAAAAAAAGAATGTATATATACAACTGAATCACTTTGCTGTACACTTGAAACTAACACAACATTGTAATTAACTAGACTTTGATTTTTTAAAAAATGGAACCCATCCAATTGTCCATCAACTAATAAATGAACAAATAAAATATGTATTCATCCAATGGAATATTATTTGGCCATAAAAAGGAATGAAGTACTCATATGTGCTACAACATGGATGAACCTTGAAAACATTATATTGAGAAGCCAGTCACAAAAGACCACATATTATATGATTCCATTTTCATGAAGTGTCAGAATAGGCAAATCTATAGGGACAGAAGGTAGATCTGTGGTTGCCAAGAGCTGAGAAAATTGGGCTGAAATAGGGAGTGAATACTAATGGATAGTGTTTATTTTGTACTGAAATTGTTCTAGAATTGATGGTGGTGATGGTTGCACAGCTCTGTAAACATACTAGAAGTCATTGAATTCTACACTTCAAGTGGGTGAATTATGTTTCAGTAAAGTAGTTGAAAATAGAAAAAGAAGTATAAGAAAAGGAGAATGAAGAAGCAGATGGTTTTGAGGCTGTGTTTTAGAGCAAGTTAGCTAACGCGAACCTTAAAAACTGGACATCCCTGGCGGTCCAGTGGTTAGGACTTGGTGCTCTCACTGCCACGGGTCCGGGTTTGATACCTGGTCAGGGAACTAAGATCCCATGTGAGGTGCGGCCAAAAAAAAAAAAACCTTAAGAAACATACCAGAGACTCTGGGCTTTCATGGCTCCTACCTTTACAGTTTTGCTGCTTGCAGGTTCATGACATAGTAGCTTTTGTCATTTTCCTGAGTCACAAATCGGAACATCACATCCCCAAGGGTGTCTTGAGGGAGGAAGTTGCTAGGCTTGTGAGCACGGCAGACCACCAATATCTGCTCCTCCAAAATGACCCCATTCTTCCACCTTCATTGTAACATACTCATACATTTTTATAAGCGATGAACACTTGTTTCTTTGCAGAAAATGACACCCAGAAGAAAGCCAAGTGTGTGTGCTGGTGAAGGGAGTGAAGAGAAATGTGAAAAGGTCTAATTAAAAAGTAGATGCAATACGTGGATGAACCTAGAGATGATCATAATAAGCAAAGTCTGAAAGAGAAAGACAAGTACCATATGATATTGCTTATATATGGAGTCTAAAATATAACACAAATGAACTTATCTACGAAACAGAAACAGACTCACAGACATAGAGAACAGACTTGCGGTTGCCAAGGGGGAGGGGGGTGGAGGAGGGATGGGCTGAGAGTTTGGGGTTAGCAGATGCAAACTATTATATAGAGCATGGATAAACAACAAGGTCCTACTGTATAGCACAGGGAACTATATTCAATATCCTGTGATAAACCATAGGGGAAAAGAATATGAAAAAGAATATACATATGTGTACCTGAATCACTTTTCTGTACACCGTAAACTAACACAACATTGTAAATCAACTATACTTCATTAAAAAAAAAAATTTTTTTAAAGTAGTTGCTTTAACAGTGGTCCTTCCTGTAAGGAATGGTAAAGGTCTCAGGACATAAATTTCCAAAATGACCACAGTCTGCTTTGATGGAAATACATAAATTGAGAGAAGCAGAAACTGGGAGACCAGGGGCACAGAGACTTAACAAAACGACAACTCAACAAGAAAACCATGTGCCCTGGGTCTCCCCAAGGCCAGGCATTGTTCAAGGCATGGAGGGACCCGTGGAAATCCAGGTCACACTGCCGTCCAGGAACTTGCAACCTTAGCTGTAATGTGAGACCCAAACACTAGAAAATTCAAACAGGAATTGAAGGGAGGAAGAGGACTCCAGGAGAGCAGTAGAATAGAGGCTACAAGGCAGGATGTGATTAACTGCCCAATGAATTGTGTTGCTGCATACAGCTGGAGGAGTTCTGAGGTGGGAGAGGTTATTGCAGGGCCTGCACAGAAAGAAGAGGCCATTTGAACAAGACAAATGCAAGAGGCCTTAAGAAGACTGGCCTGGAGAAAGACAAATATATGATATCACTTATAAGCGGAATCTTAAAAAATGATACAAATGAACTTATTTACAAACTGGAAACAAACAGACATAGAAAGCAAACTTATGGTTACCAAAGGGGAAAGGAGGGATAAATTAGGAGTATGGAGCTAACAGACACACACTACTATATATAAAATAGGTAAATAACAAGAACCTATGTGTAGCACAGGGAATTATATTCAATGTCTTGTAATAACCTATAACGGAAAAGAATCTGAAAAAGAATGTGTGTGTGTGTGTGTGTGTGTGTGTGTGTGTGTGTGGAACTGAATCATTTTGCTGTACATCTGAAGCTAACACAACATTGTAAATCAACTGTAGTTCAATTTTTTTTAAATGATTTTAAAAAAAGAGAAAGCAGGGAGGAAAAAAAGAGGGACATTTAAAAAGACATTATGAAACATGAGAAATGATTAACAAAATAAAAAAAGAGTATTGTTAAAAAAAAAAGGAGACTGGGACTTCCCTGGTGGGGCAGTGGTTAAGACTCCGCACTCCCAATACAGGGGGCCTGGGTTCGATCCCTGCTCAGGGAATTAGATCTCGCATGCATGCCGCAACTAAAGATCCCGTACACTCCAGCTGAGACCCGGCACAGCCAAATAAATAAATAAATAAATATTTTTTTAAAAAGAAGAAGAAGACTGGCCTGGAAACGTTTTGCCATTTGATACTTTTTAATTGAACTTGTCTTTTCCGTTGCAGGTTCAGTTACTTCTCATGGACCCCGGGGTCTATTTTGCAGCCTGGATTCTCTGGTCACTTGTGAGCTGGTCACCTCTTGACAGCGAGAGGAAGAGGTGAGGGGGAGAAGGACTTGTATGAGTTCCAGCACTCCCCCATCAAAGCTTACTGCTGCCTCCCCACCATCGTCCATCTCCCGCCCTACCCCCAGGATGGCCACCCGCCACGCTGGCCAAGCTCCTAGCAACTTGAGTCAGACTTCCCATCAGTCTTTATGAGATTGGTAAAACCTAGCCTCATTGCACGATTCCTGCTGGAAAATGCAATGAGAAGTGCCCAGTGGCCTTGAGAAGGCAGCGCCTGTATCTTAGTCCTTAGCTGAATGGCCAGCTTCATGCCCCTGGAGGAAGGCAAACCCATGGCCAGGAGCCTGAGGCTGGGTCTGAATCAGCCTACTGGGGAGACACACAAGGAAGCAAAGGAAAGGAATTACCTGCTCGGACTTTCACATAATTTTTTTTTTAATTTTATTTATTTATTTATTTATTTTGGCTGTGTTGGGTTTTTGTTACTGCATGCGGGCTTTCTCTAGTTGCGGCACACGGGCTTCTCTTGTTGCAGAGCATGGGCTCTAGGCTCACTGGCTTCGGTAGCTGTGGCTCGCGGGCTCTAGAGCGCAGGCTCAGTAGTTGTGGCGCATGGGCTTAGTTGCTCCGTGGCATGTGGGATCTTCCCCGACCAGGGCTTGAACCCATGTCCCCTGCATTGGCAGGCGTATTCTTAACCACTGCACCACCAGAGAAGTCCCTTTCACATGCTTTTTTAATCTTCTTGATAAGCATTCAAGTTAGATAAAATTATTCACATTTTATAGTTGTAGAAACCAACTTAGAGTAATTCACCGGTGAGCTTGTGTTGAGTTGGGTTACGCCTGCAGGTCTGTCTGATCCCCCAAACACTGCTCTTCCCATTTTATCACACTGCCCTGCACTGAGCCACAGCCCGTCAGACCTCACCTTCTGACTCTGCCAAAGAAATCAATAAAAATGATCGTTATTGTTATTATAACACCAGTGATTTTGCTCTGGGCCAGATGCTATGCCAGAAACTCTACTGTATTATTGTCAAACTTCAAAAAAGAAACTTGTCAGGGAGTAATCACTATTCCCATGTTACTGCCATGGAGATGGAGGATTGTTTCAGCGAGGTCAGGCAAGGCTGAACCCAAAATCTCACTAGCTTCACAAAATCCACATCACTCCTCACTCATACTAACTTCCAACAGGGCTCAGCCGGGGCTGCACTCTACTCACTCGCTCAAGGACCCAGGTTGATGGAGATTTTGCCGTCTTGTAGATTCACCATCTAGAACACAGCCTTCCTCATAATCGGGCAGCAAAAGTCAAGCACGGTGAACTCACACCTATTCTTCTGTGCTTCAGCACAGAAGAACTAACTCCCACCAAAATGCAAGGAGGTAGACTGGGATGAGTGTAAGAGCACTTGGATATTTGGTGAGCATTGAATGTCACTGCCACAAGTCTCAAGTAGGTTAAGAATATTGTGGGAGTTCCCTGGAGGTCCAGTGGTTAAGAATCCACCTTCCAATGCAGGGGACGCGGGTTCAATCCCTGGTTGGGGAACTCAGATCCCACGTGCCACAGGGCAACTAAGCCCACGTGCTGCAACTACAGAGCCCACACACTCTGGAGCCCACGCACCACAACTAGAGAGAAGCCCGCACCGCGCAACGAAAGATCCCGCGTGCCGCAACTAAGACCCAACACAGCCAAATAAATAAATAAATAAATAAAATTTAAAAGAAAAAAATGTATATTGTTCTAAGCCACAGAGCTCAGACTTGAAACTGGTCTGTGTCTCTCCAAAGTTCATGACCCATGTGGAATCCAGAAAGGCAACTGCTCTAAATCCATCAGAATTGCTATATAGGTCCCGCCAATGAGGATCTAGTGTCTGGAAGGAACACCCAGGGCTGCAGGAAGCCATAAATGTTCTTACTGATCTCCATCACGGACTTCCGCGATGTCCCAGAGACCTCCTTATTCCTCTCAACCCTCCAGCATGGGGTGCTCTCCTTGGCAGATTTATCCCAGCCTCTTGGACCTGCATTTATTTCTGGGCTGCGTTGCCCTTGCAGGCAAAAAGTTTTATGTTGCTCGTTTCTTCATTTGTACATTGCTATCTCACCCCATTCTACAAAGATGTGCTGCAGCATAACCCAAAAATGCCTAGAAAATAAGTTTAAAAAATTAATCTGAGAGAAAATAAGCGTTGAGAAAAATAAAGATGGGAGAAATGAGATGAAGTTAAGGATGATGATGTTGTACGAAGTGCGTACTGCTGGTTCTGCGAGCTTGCTTGGGTCAAGTCAAACATGTTTTCTGAGCTTCCAGGCAGCCCATAAAAGAAGGAAACAGAGAGTACATAATCCATAAATACCTATAAGATTAAAATTCAGCCAAATATTCAGGGGAAGCTCAGCTATTCCTGGTACTCACACCTGATAGAAATCTTCCCATGCGAGGGGCTGTAAAGGCAATTCCAGAAAATAAAGGGCATAGCAGGGGCTTCCCTGGTGGTGCAGTGGTTAAGAACCCGCCTGCCAATGCAGGGGACACGTGTTTGAGCCCTGGTCCGGGAAGATCCCACATGCCGCGGAGCAGCTAAGCCCGTGCGCCACAACTACTGAGCCTGCGCTCTAGAGCCCGCGAGCCACAACTATTGAAGCCCATGTGCCTAGAGCCCGTGCTCCGCAACAAAGACAAGCCACCGCAATAAGAAGCCCGCACACTGCAACGAAGAGTAGCTCCCGCTCACTGCAACTAGAGAAAGCCAGCACAGAACAACAAAGACACAACGCAGCCAAAAATAAAATAAATGAATAAATAAATGTATAAATAAATAAATAATAATACTTTTTTTAAAATGCATTGAAATCCTAAGTGGAAGAGTAAACATATGCTTTCATTTTTTGGTCCCTCTGAAACCCACCGAAAACAACAATAGATGAATTTTTGAAGACATCGACCCATGAAGACAGGAAGAACAGAATGAAGTCTCCGGATCAAAATTTTAGAAACTGGAAAGCAGATGGATGAGTGAGAACTGATTTAGAACGTTCAAGAACACTGACTCCTTAGCTGGCAGTAGGGAGAGTCAAGAAGCACCCAAATTACCCTGCACAACCCCTAAAAGATTTGGAGATGTCCAATACCTCTGGAACTGGGGGTAAAAGTGGGACTAAAAATAGGGTTAATAGAAAGTCCATAGGAAAGCAAACAACCAGATGCCCTCCCAAATTCCACACAGTCTGGGACTGCTCCCCCCGTCACCCAGCAGAAACCTGGAGGCTTGTTATTTGAAGAGGATAATACAGTCTCTGGGCCAGAGATACCAGGCATAGTCCAAGCTGGGGAAACGATTTTTAAAAGTGGTTCAAGTGCACATTTGCAAATAGAACTCTGAGGCTCACAGATCACTGTCAGCTGCATGCAAATACTCTAAGCCAGAGATTGGAAAGGTCTTCTCTGGGAAAATTCCCAAAGATGCGGACATTGGAGGTTCCCCAGTGGAATAGCCCAACCAGCTCAGCCTATGTTGAATACCATTCACAGTGTCCAAACTGCCTATCAGTTTTACAGCCTCACTACAGATTTTGTGTGAACAATGAAGGATTACCAGACATCAGAGGAAAGAATCCAACTTGAACGCCAGACACCAAATCAGAGAAAAGCAAATTAGAAGACCATGCAAAGGAAGATAACATCAGGACAAACTATCACATTTGAAACTACATGGATGCAACCAGAGACGGTCCTACTAAGTGAAGTAAGTCAGAAGGACAAAGACAAATGCCATATATCACTTACGTGTGGAATTTAAAATAGAACACAAATGAACATATCTACGAAACAGAAACAAACTCGCAGAGAGTTTGTTAGAGAACAAACTTGTGGTTGCCAAGGGGGAAGGGGGTGGGAAAGGGTTGGATTGGAAATTTGGAATCAGCAGATGCAAACTATTTATAGAGAATGGATAAGCAACAAGGTCCTACTGTATAGCACAGGGAACTATATTCAATATCCTGTGATAAACCATAATGGAAAAGAATATGAAAAAGAATGTATATATATATATATATATATATATATATATATATATATATGCATAACTGAGTCACTTTGCTGTACAGCAGTAATTAACACAACACTGTAAATCAACTATACTTCAACAAAATTAATTTTTAAACAAAGAAAGAGTAAATATGTTGGACCTCACTTTCTCATTTCTGAATCAAGACTGTGCTTTGCTGCTTAAAGGGACCTAGGAATGATTAGACTAGTCACAGGACCACCTGAGTTTTTATCTAAGCCATGGAGAGGATCTCCCCACTGAGAACATTTTAAGAGGCAGTGGAAAATCAAATGAAGTTGCATCTTCATTGTGCCACCCTAGCCCCTCTCTCTCCCTGGATCCAGCCAGGACTCAGGAAGAGACAATCCCAAGCTTCCCTCCTGGCTTGCTGGAACACTTATACTAAAGCCCTTAGCAGCCATGTAAGAAATCTTACTACCCTAAGTCCACCATGCTGTAAGGAAGCTCAAACTAGTGTATTCAGAGAGACCAAACGAAGAGGGAGAGATGCCCAGCCAGCCTCCAGCTTCTCCTTCCCCTCACTCTTCCAGATCCAGCCACTGTCTTACTGGAACAGCAGGACAGACCTCCATCCAAAATTGCCCAGCTGAGCCCTTACCAAATTTCTGACCCAAGGAAAACATGAAAGATAATAAAATAATTTTTGCTTTAAAAAAAAAATGAAGCTGCATCCTGATTACATCCCTTTATTCATGCTGTTCAACACGCTGATTACAAAAATTATTAACACCCATTCTATGGACAACTAAACAGTGCTTACAGAGAATGACAACTCGCATGGAAGATCTCCAAGACGTATTATTATGTGGGGGAAAAGCTAGTTGCAAAACAACACTTACAGCAGAGTTATGTTTATGTGCTAAGAAAAATACCTATACAAGTGTGTGTGTGTGCCCGTGTGTCTGTGTGTGTGTAGGTGTGTGAGATAGAGCAACTCTCTGCTCCCTCCACCCCCTTTGCTCAATCCCATCCTCACGCCAAGTGGGAAAGGGGTCTTTTAGTTCAACAGCATGCCAAAGTCGTGTATGAAAGGTAATCAGTAGCACAGGAGAGATTTGCCTGGCCAGCAGGTGCTCTTCTCTGAAGGACAGAAGGACATCACCCACCATTGCCAGGCAAGGATGCAGGAATGGGTCTCCCAGGTTTGGACTTAGAGTTGGTAGCAGATGAAACATCCTGACCAAGAAGCAGAAAAGGAAGGAGGGCAGGGGACGGGATGGATGGGCACTCCTCCTCGCTGGCTGAGCTGAAAGACCCCCAAATGGGAACAGCAAGGAAACATTCTGCATCATTATCTGGACTTGGATGTCACGGATCAGCTCACAGCAATCCTGTGGTCCTTCAGGCAATAGCCTACATGCACACCCTCCAGGCACGGGGCACAAAAAAATGACCTTCAGATGGGAAGGTTCAGGGAGGGACACAGAGGACACACAGTCCTCTACTAACAGTGGTCACAGTGGGGCAGTAGATTCGGGACTGGAAAGGAGAGATGGGCCCAGGAAGGAAACTTTCACTCTTCATCCTACGTTTACATTGCTGTAAGAGTTACAGCAAATAGGTGAGCATGGGTTGCTTGCGTGGCTTTTACTGCATGGTAAATTTGAATCAATAAATCAGAGGCTGCAAGGAGGAAAGAAGGGGGGGATAAAGTGGGAGATTGGGATTGACATATACACACTACTATATATAAAGGACAACTAATAAGAACCTACTGTGTAGCACGGGGAACTCTATTCAGTGCTCTGTAATGACTGATATGGGAATGGAGTCTAGAAGAAAGTGGATGTATGTATATGTGTGAATGAATCACTTTGCTGTACAGCAGAAACTAACACACCGTTGTAAATCAACTATACCTCAATAAAAAAAAATTAATAAAAAAATAAATTGGAGGCTGCAGGGTCCTTCCGTGGCTGTCCTCTGGCTTCTAAGAGGCTGAGCTCTTTACTGGCCATTCCAGCCAAGCAAGGCTTAAATGTGCAGGTGTCTCTGAGTTCACAGCAGCTTTCCTTCAGGCAGAATTGAGTCTGGGAGAAATCTGACATGGCAGTAACTGGGGCATTGCGGTGTCGTGCATCTCTACCACGCGGCACCAGGGCTGGAGGTGCCTGCCAAGAAGAAGCAGGAACCAAGGAGCCTCCACCATCCACAATTGGAATTGGGCCCTCTCGACAACCCCCCACCCCAGGCCCACCACTTTCAGAATCAGGCAGCGTGGAAGACTACAGAAAGCCAAATCCCTTCCTCCCTCTGGAAAGAGACTTGCCCCCGGGAACGCTGCCCTCTCCCCCAGGCAAATTTCACAGTCAATAAGCAAACGCTGCTGAGGTTGAAAGACCTTCCCTGGTGAGGGTACCACCCAGCTTTCCCGATGAATGTGGGTTCCGTACACCTGACAGCTAAATTAATTCCATGGTACTGAGCTCCGGCACTGAGGGGTAGGCCACTTAATCTCTTTGATGAAATTCCCTTCAAATAGTCCTATATCTCAGAGGAACAATTGAGACTGCTCTAAATTATATTAATCTTAGAAAATCATGTATTTAGCAAAAGGTAGAATTTAAAGACCATTCAATCATAAGAGAACATTAGCATGGCACTTTTGAAAGCAGTCTGACAGAACCCCTGAAGGTTAAATATACAGTTATCATATGACCTAGCAATCCAATAATCTCCTAGGTTATATACCCAAAAGAAATTAAAACATAAATTCACGCAAAAACTTGTAACAGAATGTTCATAGCAGTGTTAGTCTGATGAGCCGAAAAGTGGAAACAGCCCAAATGCCCAGTAGGTGATGAACGGATAAACAAAATGTGGTCCATCCACATAATGGGATGTTATTCAACCCCAAAAAGGAATGAAGTTCTGACACATGCTACAACGTGGATGAACCTTGAAAACATAAGGCTAAGTGACAGAAGCAAGACACAAAATGCCACATATCATATGATTCACTTATATGAAATGTCTGGAATAGGCAAATTTACACAGATATGGAAACACACTGGCTTCCAGGGAATAGGAGGGAGGGGACGGTGGGAGGTTGATGGCTGAACGGTGAAGAGTATCTTTTATTTTTAATTTTTTTTAATTGAAGTATAGTTGGTTTACAATGTCATGTTAGTTTCAGGTGTACAGCAAAGTGATTCCATTATATATATATATTCTTTTTCAGATTATTTTCCCTTATAGGTCATCACAAAATATTGAGTATAGTTCCCTGTGCTGTACAGTAGGTCCTTGTTGATTATCTATTTTATATATAATAGTTTGTGTATGTTAACCCCAAACTCCTAATTTATCCCTCCCCCCAACCGAAGAGTATCTTTTTGGGTGATGAAAATGTTCTAAAATTGACTCTGAGGCTGGTTGCCCAACTCAGCCAATATACGAAAAACCATTTAATTGTACGCTTTAAATGAGTGAAGTGTATGATGTGTGAATTATTTCTCAATATAGCCATTTAAAAAAAAAAAAAAGGAGAGGGAGAGAGAGATCTTTAAAATAAGGTCCAGCTCATTCTCTGGACTCAAGACAGTTTTCCTCAGATCGCAGCTACAATGAAACCCAAGAGTTTTGTCATTCATTTGTCCCTTCAACAAATATAAATAAAGCCCCACGTAAGTGCCAGGCACTGATGCGACACCGAGGACACAGCGGTGAACCGGGCAGACCACAGTGCTGCCAGGGGAGCTTCCACCGTGTCAGGGGAGGCAGGCGGTCATGGCTGAGAAACGCGACTGTGAGATGGTGATAAGGAACGTGAAAAGAAACAAATCAGGCCAAGGGGGGCGGGGCGAAGAGGGCGTGGCCTCGTCCTTCTCAAGGTGGGCGGGGCATCTCCTGGACCAGGTGCTGTTTCAACAGAGGCCTGAAGGGAACAGCTCACGCAGGAGACCCTGCAGCCGAGGGAACAGCAATTCCTCACACAGCCGAGTGTTTCTCTCTAGTCCTCATAATCCTTATTTGGCGCTAGGGTACCAGAGGCTGAGGGGTTAAATCTTATGCCCCATCAGTGGCAAATCTGATACACGAGTCCAGTTATCAAAGGGGGGGTGGGGAAGTCGGGGTGGACTTGTGTGAATTCAGCTCCCCAAAACAAACTGCATACCCTTCTTTTCTTTCTCTTTTTTTTTAATTGGAATAGAGTTGATTTACAAGGTTGTGTTAGTTTCTGCTGTACAGCAGAGTGATTCAGTTATACACATATATATACATTCTCTTTTTATATTCTTTTCCATTATTATGGTTTATCATAAGATACTGAATATACTTCCCTGTGCTCTACAGTAGGACCTTGCTGTTTATCCATTCTCTATATAATAGTTTGCATCTGCTTATCCCAAACTCCCACTCCATCCCTCCCTCGACCCCCTCTCCCTTGGCAACCACCAGTCTGTTCTCTATGTCTGTGAGTCTGTTTCTCTTTCATAAGCAGGTTCATTTGTGTACTACTTTAGATTCCACATATAAGTGATATCATGTATGAATACTGTTCTTTTCTTCTCTCTCCCTTCTCCACAGCCAGCTTCCATTACTCCAAGAAGTGTTTGTTCATTAACCCTGAAAGGAAAAGAAGAGCTTTCCCAGAGATCTGTCTGTGGAGGGCAATGAGGGATTTGGTTCTCTGCTGGCCCTTTTTCGGGGCATCTGACCCCAAAGGCACAAAAGAAAGGCCATGGTTAAAAGGAGGTGTGTGTGAGCCCCTCCTGCTGACCCTCAGGGTCCCAGCAACCCACCCTTGATGGGGGGCTCAGTATACATGAGTGTACATACTGTGCTAGGAATTCCAGCACCAGGAAAGGTAAGACGACTCAACAGTTTAACACTCACTGCAATATGCCATCTAACAAAATGTTCAGTTAGAGTTTATTTTACCAGAAATAAATCAGTTTATATGGACAGCCTTGTCACTCCTCTCTAGACAGGTCCCCAGAGTCTGGATTATGGGCCCCTGAGCAAAGGAAACTTTCCACATATGGGAGAGATGAGGGCTGGTCATTACTGGAAGGAGAGCCACGGCAGGGACACGTCTTCCCAAAGCTCAAGCTCTCCTTTCACCGTAAAAGTTTGTGGGGGAAGAAAGGGCAAATCCATGTAGACAGGAAGCAGCTGAGTGGTTGCCTGGGGCTGAGAACAAGGATTGACTGCACACAGGCACAAGGGATCTCATTGGGAGGAATGAAAAACGGAAACCGGATTATGGTAACGGTTGCAGGACTCAGTAAATTTACTAAAACATGAGTGAATTTTATGACATTGGAAATTATTTTTTTTAAGTTTGCATGAGATGAAAGATAATTTTGGGGGCAGGGTTGGCAGTTTTAAAACATGGCAGAACATTTGCAGCAACATAGATGGACCTAGAGATTATCATACTAAGTGAAGTAAGTCAGAAAGAGAAAGACAAATATCATATGATATCGCTTATATGTGGAATCTAAAATATGACACAAATGAATGTATTTGCAGAACAGAAATAGACTCACAGACATGGAAAACAAACTTATGGTCACCAAAGGGGAAAGGGGGTGGAGGGATAAATTAGGGGTTTGGGATTAACATATACACACTATTGTATATAAAATAGATAACCAACAAGGACCAACTGTATAGCACAGGGAACTCTACTCAATACTCTGTAATAAGCTATAATGGAAAAGAAACTGAAAAAGAATATATATATTATATATATATATAATATATATAAGAATATATATATTATATGTATATATATAACTGAGTCACTTTGCTGTACACCTGAAACTAACACAACATTGGAAATCAACTATACTTCAATAAAATAAATTTTTTTTAAATTATGCATTGGATAAAGGAAAAAATAAAAATAAATAAAAGATAGCTGAAAATTCTTCGACGTTTCTCTCATTGAGAGGTGGGGTCTATGTCCCTTCCCTTTTAACCTGGGCTGGTTTCTGACGGCGTCGACTGGCAGAGGAACCTGGCAGTGACACCGTGTGACCTCTGCCTTGTTCTCTGGGACCCTCCCCAGAGGCCCCACGCTGGGAGGAAGTCCAGAGTAGGTGCTCCAGGCAGCGACCCCAGCTGAGCCAGCATGCAGGTCACCCCCACCCAGGCTCAAGTGAAGAAGCCTTTCCAGAAGACTCCAGACCCCAGTCATTCGAATCTTCCCAGCTGATGACTGAGACATCGTGGAGAAACAAGCTGTCCTTGCAGTGTCCCCTTCAAATTCCTGACCTGCAGTTTGTAGGCTATGACTGCTAACATGGTAGCAACCGCAGGGCCGCTGAGGGGGCTGACTGGAGCCCTCGAGGCTGGGGCAGGATGTCCAAGTCCATCACAGACAAAACTCCGCTCAGCACCTGGTATGGCAGGTTCTCCAGCCCCTGCTCAGAGGGGATTCCTTCTATACCTGCCACCCAGCTCTTCGTCAGTCCTCGAGGACATGGACTGTTGCCCATGAGTCAGTGAGCATCTCCAAAACAAAAAAAGAATTTTAAAAAAATTGAGCATCTCCATGGGACTTCGCTGTGGTCCAGTGGCTAAGGTTCCATGCTCCCACTGCAGGGGGCCCAGGTTCGATCCCTGGTCAGGGAACTGGATCCCAAATGCCACAACTAAAGAACCCTCATGCTGCAACAAAGATCAAAGATCCAGCATGCTGCAACTAAGACCCTGCGCAGCCAAATTAATTAATTAAATTTTTTTTTAAAATGAGCATCTCCACTTCCCTCCCCACCTTAGCCTCCTTTGGCTGCAACCAGCATGAAACAGTCACCCACACAATAAAGGATCTCTTTGTCATCATTTTCTAGCAACTGCTCCTACATCAGGGGCTGAGACAGACATACGAAGACATGGTGGTCCTCACCTTTGAGGGGCTCACAGTCTAATGGGCAGTACAGATACATCATCTTTGTCATTATATAACTAACTTCTATCATTATTTTAACATCCATCTTCCCCACTGGACTCTCAACTCCTCAAGGAACTGGGTCTCTTCTGTTCACTTACTTATTCCCAGAAGGCACTTGATAAATATTTCCTGAGTGATTGTATTGAATTGCCAAGTAATAATCTCTTCAACAGAGGTCCAAACAAGATCCTGAGCAAATGATGGGTGATGTTGCTCCTAAAACAACCTAAGCCAATGGGCAGAGGCTCAGAGGAGAAATGAAACACCTAGAACAGGGGGAGCAGTATGGGTCCCTCCCAGGAGTAACTCACTGGCTCCCTCTTATTGAGACAAGCGACAAGCTCCCTGGGCTCTGTTTCACCCTCCTCTGGGCTTTGTGACCTACAGAAATAGCCCAGAGCCACCTGGACATCAGTAGTACCAATAACAATTGATGCTCGCTTACACCAAGTTCAGGGAACAGAGCTCCCAAACCACAAATGTATTCCCGCTTTGTTTTCAGTTGTAACAAACCCATCTATTTCCTACCAGTTGTATAAAGAACTTCTTGTTTTTCATTCTAAAATTCCAACTGTTTCAAGCTTTGGGAAACCTCTCTGTCTAGCCCCCCAGATCTTGGTGAACAAAGTCAGATTTGTGAGTTTATAATTCCCCATCCTTTTCCCCGCCGGCCACAATCTCCTGAAACCAGAGCGACATCAGGCTCACAGCCTGAACTCAGATCACAGGCTTTGGACTCTCTCCCTCGCCATCATTTTCATTTTTGTGCTGAATTTTATAGAACTTGTCATGTCAGGGAGGAGAAGGGCAGCCTCAGATGAGAGCAAGGGAGACACACATTTGCAGGCCAGCGAGCACGCACTCAGCCAGGGGGCAGAGGTGAGCAGGGCCTCCGCGTGAGAACCCAGTTGGAGCCAATTCTTACCAGGTCCCGCAGACCCCAGTGGCAAAGACAACAATGCCGCCACTCAGCCTGGGCTGCCAGCCTCTAACTTTAATCTGCCATCGGTATATCTGCCCGCTATAATTAGATCGCTGGAGACTTCGCCAATGAAACAGACATTCATCCCGGCCTCCTCTCCCTCCCCAGGACTCTTACCTGCCTTCTTAATCCCTAAATCTGGCCTCCCCTCTGGGCTCCCAGTGAGTAAGGAGAGGCCAGGAGATATTTCCTTCCGAGGAGCGCTTCCTCTTACTATTGGCTCCAGAGGGAAAAATCTTTCTTTCCTATTTCGCTGACTTTTTTTTTTTACCTTTTTCCCTAAAATTTTTAAAGATTTCTCTCCTAAAAGAAATTCTAGGTGGAAAATGTGGAATGCTCAGGAAAAGTTTAAGGAGCTTGTGAATCCTATAGCCGCATATGAGACTTTCTTTTGCTTTTCTTTTGTGTCTTTGGTTTGCAAACTGAGACATTGAATGCCTTTGTTCTCCTGGGGAAACTCATCACTCTTCATCCCAACTGGCCTGCCCTACTCGTGAAAGCAGCTTTTCTGCCCCTTTTCCTGTTTGCCCATTTCTGTTCCCCTCTAACCTTGAAAGAACATAGTTATAGGAATGAGATCACTAGGCAATTTAACCTAACTCCTAAGTTAGGCTCTCCTGAATGCTCAGCATGCCTGTCTAACCTGTTGATTCTTTTCCTAGAAAGAATGACCAGCTCTCTCCCTGCAACAGCTCCCTTAGCAATCCTGCAGGTGGATCATATTAGCAAGATAATATCTGAAGAGAGAGTCAGCCAGTCTGCACACAGTGGAGAAGGATGCAAAACCCAACCTCCTGCCTCAATGATTCCCTGAGATTCTCCCCTTTTTTCTCTTTAAAAACTTTCATGGGGGCTTCCCTGGTGGCGCAGTGGTTGAGAATCTGCCTGCTAATGCAGGGGACACGGGTTCGAGCCCTGGTCTGGGAAGATCCCACATGCCACGGAGCAGCTGGGCCCGTGAGCCACAATTGCTGAGCCTGCGCGTCTGGAGCCTGTGCCCCGCGACGGGAGGGGCCGCGATAGAGAAAGGCCCGCGCACCGCGATGAAGAGCGGTCCCCGCACCGCGATGAAGAGTGGCCCCCGCTTGCCGCAACTGGAGAAAGCCCTCGCACGAACCGAAGACCCAATACAGACAAAAATAAATAATAAATAAATAAATAAAATCAAGTAAAAAAAAAACTTTAAAAAAAAAAAAAAAAAAAAAAAAAAAAAAAAAAAAAAAAAAAAAAAAAAAAAACTTTCATGGCTGAGCAGAATCTTTGGAGGTGGTCTTAGGACATGAGTCCACCTTCTCCCCAGATTGCCAGCTTTTCTGATTAAAGCACCTTTCCTGTCTACTGACACTTGCCTCTCGATTACTGGCTTTTGAGCGGTGAGCAGCTGAAGCTGAGTTGGGTTCCACTCAGACTGAAAGCAAGGGATGCCCTCTGGGACAGGAGCGGTGAAGGCTCCAGGATGGACCTGCATCCACTAGCCCAGATGGCTTGAACTCTCTGGACCTCAGTTTCCTCACTGGAAAGTGATGTCAACTTCACAGGGTTTTGAGTGGATTAAACAAGATGACAGTGCCATCCCCATACCTAATGAATGCTCAGTGAAAGTTATCTCCCTTCCCCTTTTATGGCCCCACCTCCATCCCCTAACTATGCAGCCAAAGCCGCAAAACAGGCGTAAACGCATTCAAGGTGCAGAAATGTCTATCTGAGCAGGTGATTCTCACCACAGGTCCCCCCAAATCTGAGCACACAGAGGTGTGCCTGCTTCGGGTTCCAGGGAGAGGGTGCCTGGCAGCAGGTGAGCCTTGAATTGAGCAAAAGGGAGTTCTAGTGGGGTGGGAAACTTCTGCACTCTGCCAGTTTGGTTATAACATGACAGTGAGAACTTGAGAGTCATAGCCAAGAAGGTGGATGCAGGTGCACACAGATTCGGGCAAGAAGAGGGGCATCCTTCAGAACAAATGTTCATCTCAGAGGCACTCTCTCCAGAAATAATTCCAAAGTTTAGCTTTTAAAAAAAGTGAGCATAGGAGCTTAATGTTACATAATTTATGAAGGGCAATATTGTCGTATGCAGCAAAATCCTTTAAAATATGTATGTACTTTGACCCAGCAATTTCACTTCCAAGAATTTATCCCAAAGAGATAGTGATGCCAAATGCAATGTGGGGACCTTGTTTGACTTCTGCTTCAAACAGACAAACTAAAAAGACATTTGTGAGATGACCAAGAAAGTTTGACTTCTGGCTGGATATTTGATAATATTCAGAAATCTTTATTATTTTTTTATTAACTAAAGCCCATACTTTATTCAGATTGCCTTAGGTTTTTTCATTCTTTTAATTTATTCTATTTTATTGTTAACTGTGGTGAAATATACATAATATGAAATGTGTCATCTTAACCATTTCGAGGTATGCAATTCAGTGACATTAAGTACATTACACTGTTGTGCAACCATCACCACCATCCTTCTCCAGAACTCTTTTCATCTTGCAAAACTGAAACTCTAGACCCATTAAACATCCATTCCCCCCTCCCCCAAGCCCCAGGCAACCACATTCTACTTTCTGTCTCTATGAATGTGACTATTTTAGGTCCTCATGTTAAGTAGAATCCTACAGTGTTTGTCTTTTGTAACTAACTTATTTCACTTAGCATAATGTCCTCAAGGTTCATCCATATTGTAGGATGTGTCAGAATTTCCTTGCTCTTTTTTTTTAATTAATTTATTTATATATATATTTTTTAATTTTTGGCTGTGGTGGGTCTTTGTTGCTGCTCGCAGGCTTTTTCTAGTTGCAGTGAGCAGGGGCTACTCTTTGTTGCGGTGCGCGGGCTTCTCATTGCTGTGGCTTCACTTGTTGCGGAGCACAGGCTCTAGGTGTGCAGGCTTCAGTAGTTGTGGCACACAGGCTTAGTTGCTCCACGGCATGTGGGATCTTCCCAGACCCGGGCTCGAACCCATGTCCCCTGCATCGGCAGGCAGATTTTTAACCACTGCGCCACCAGGAAAGTCCCAGAATTTCCCTGCTCTTTAAGGCTGAATAATATTCTATTTAGGATTCTTGGACCCAATTCCAGTGTGTGGGAGGGAAGTTTCCTCCACACCAATAACGAGGCATTCTTAGGACACTAGCTGTGTATCCTACTGAGACAGGAAGGAAGGGGCAGGGCACAGTCATTAAAAGAAAGAATGGGGCTTCCCTGGTGGCGCAGTGGTTGAGAATCTGCCTGCCAATGCAGGGGACACGGGTTCGGGCCCTGGTCTGGGAAGATCCCACATGCCGCGGAGCAACTGGGCCCGTGAGCCACAACTACTGAGCCTGCGCTCCTGGAGCCTGTGCTCCACAACAAGAGAGGCCGCGATAGTGAGAGGCCCGTGCACCGCGATGAAGAGTGGCCCCCACTTGCCGCAACTAGAGAAAGCCCTCACACAGAAACGAAGACCCAACACAGCCAAAAATAAATAAATAAATAAATAAATAAATAAATTTAAAAAAAAAAAAAAAAAAAGAAAGAATGACCCAATCATTAAGAACAGGACACGACAAAAACGGGTTAGAACCAACTAGGCCCAAGATGGCCGAAGATTCAACTTCCAATAGCCTCAGTATACTCATTGTAATACATTAGCATCTAAATGACACACCCACAGGAGCCATGACAGTTCCCAGGCCGACCATAAAAGGTCAAAAAGTGGGTGGTGGCCCAATTCCTGGAAATCCCCACTCCTTCCCCAAAATAGTTGGAATACTCCTCCCACTCATTAGCCTATGAAATTATCCAGCTCATAAAAACTAACCACCCTCACACCTTGGGGCCGCTCTCACATTCCCAGGGGACCCCATGCCCTGGGGCCACCTCTCACCTTCTGAGATGGCCCACACCCTGTCTATGAGGTGTGTATCTCTCTAAATAAATCTGCTTTCACTTTACTATGGATTGATCTTGAATTCTTTCCTGCAAGAAGCCAAGGACACTCACTTGGTGGCCCATCCCAGGGACTCACCCGAGACCTGGGACATGACCATCCTCTTGGGCCCCATTTTTTCTACAGCACTACAATTCAACTCAATTACCTACCTGGAGACGGCGCCAGATTCCACGGGTCCAGGGCTCGGTCCTTTGCGACTGCCCTCCCTCCTGCTTCCGACACCAATCACAACTCGAGTCTATCGCCTGTGTTTCTGACCAACTGGCTTAAATCAGAGGTTCCCATGACCCCCTCCCCCTTCGGATTCAATTAATTTGCTAGAGCAGCTCACAGAACTGACAGGAACATTTTACGTACTGGATTACCAGTTCATTATAAGAGGATATAACTCAGGAACAGCCAGATGGAGGAGAGGCACAGGACAAGGTGTGGGGAAAGGGGGCTGAGCTTCCATGCCCTCCCCAGGCATGCCACTCTCTCTGAATCTCCATGTGTTCATCAACCTGAACCCAGTCCCTTCAGGATTTTTATGGAGGCTTCATTATGTAGGCATGATTGATTAAACAATTGGCCCTTGGTAACTGATTCAACCTTCAGCTCCTCTCTCCTCCCAGGAGGTCGATGGGGTGGGACTGAAAGTTCCAACACTCCTGTCATGTGGTTGGTTCTCCTGGCGACCAGCCCCCAGGCACAGGATGGGTCCAAGTCACCTCATTCACATAACAGAAGACACCTTTATCACTCTCATCTCTTGGGGAATTTCAAGAGTTTTAGAAGCTTTGTGCCAGAAACAGGACCAAATATATATTGTTATTATAAATCACAATATCACATATTCCATTGTATGTATACACCACATCTTATTTATCCATCTATGCGTCAGTGGACTCTTGGGCTGCTTCCACCTCTTGACAACTGTGAATAATGCTGTTGTGAACATGGGTGTGTAAATATCTCTCTGAGATCCTGCTTTCAATTCTTTTGAATTATTAGTAATTTTGATAATGGAATTGTGGAGATGTTACTAAAACAAGAAAGAGTCCTAATCTCTTAGACATACATTCTGAAGTATTTTTGGAAGAAATTGAAACCATGCACCTCAGATTGGGACTTGAAGCCACGTGCCAGGACTCGAATGTGGCCAAAACCCTAATTGAGACTTGAAGCCACATGGCTGGGACTTCAACCCAGCCAAAACCCACAGTCTACCAACTGAGATCACACACCTGGTTTCAGGACTTAATGAAGCTCAGGTTCTTGATGTCTCATCACAGAAAGAATTCAGTGAGAGACAAAGTGATAGGTAACAAGTGGATTTATTTAGAGAGAAACACACACTCCACAGACAGAGTGTGGGCCAAGTCAGAAGGTGAAAAAGGCACCAGGGTATGGGGTCATCAGTTTTTATAGGGCTGGGTAATTTCATAGGCTAATGAGTGGGAGGAGTATTCCAGCTATTTCAGGAAGGGGTGGGGATTTCCAGGAACTGTGCCACTGCCCACTTTTGGACCCTTCTCTTCGGCCTTGGAACTGTCATGGCGCCTGTGGGTGTGTCATTTAGCTGGCTGATGTGTTACAGTGAGCGTGTACTAAGGCTCAAGGTCTAGCGAAAGTCGACTCGACCGCCATCTTGGACACATTTGGTTCTAATCAGTTTATGTCATGCCCTCGGGCTACGTCATTCTTTCAAATGTTGTGCCCTGCCCCCTTCCTTCCTGTTTCAAAATGATATGAGAGTTTAAATTTGCATTAAATGCAACAGGGGTGAGAGGAAAAAAAATTGGATATTTTGATAATTACCAAAACTGGGTGATGGATGATTGGGAGTTTGCCACCCTATTCTCTACTCTTGTATTTGCTTGAAATTTTTCATTAAAAAAAAAAAAATTTAGGGAATTCCTGGCGGTCCAGGAATTAGGACTCTGCTCTTCCACTGCAGGGGGCACAGGTCCGATCCTTGGTCAGGGAACTAAGATCCTGCATGTCTTGCAGCACGGCCAAATATGCTTTTTTTAATTTTTTAAATAAACAAAATTTAAAAATAAGGTTTAAAACAGATATGGTAACGGGTGCAAAGATGTGTATTCATAGCAAAGCAAAATGCAAACTAAACGTACAATAATAGGTTTGTTAAATAAGTTATGGTACATTTATAATAGAGAATACACAAAACAGCCTTTTTTTTTTTTTTTTTTTTTAAATATTTTTGCCTTGTTTTGTGTCCTCAATTGGTTTTTCACTTCAGTTACTTTTTTTTTTTTTTTTTAATTAATTTATTTATTTATTTATTTATTTTTGGCTGTGTTGGGTCCTCGTTTCTGTGCGAGGGCTTTCTCCAGTTGCGGCAAGCGGGGGCCACTCTTCATCGCGCTGCGCAGGCCCCTCACCATCGCGGCCTCTCCCGCCGCGGAGCACAGGCTCCAGACGCGCAGGCTCAGCAACCGTGGCTCACGGGCCCAGCCGCTCCGCGGCACGCGGGATCCTCCCAGGCCAGGGCCCGAACCTGCGTCTCCTGCATTAGCAGGCAGGTTCTCAACCACTGCGCCACCAGGGAAGCCCAAAACAGCCTTTTAAAAAATTTTTATTGAAGTTTATATTACTTACAGGGTTAGATATTTTTAACATATTGTAAAATATTAAAAAGCAAGCCTACAAAAATTATGTGCAGTGTGTTTCTACTTTTGTTTTAAAACAAACATATCTATACAGAAGGCTGTAGTCCAAATGTTATCAAAGATTACCTTGGGGTAGTGGAATTGAGCTAACCTTGTCCTTTCTCCACTGGCATTTCCTAATTTTTCTACAATGAGTATGAGTCACTTGTTTGGTGAAAAATATTTTTAAAAGAAGGTATTACACCAGGACTTCCCTGGTGGTGCAGTGGTTAAGAATCCACCTGCCAAAGCAGAGGACACAGGTTCGATCCCTGGTCCAGGAAGATCCCACATGCTGCGGAGCAACTAAGCCCATGTGCTGCAACTATTGAGCCCACCTGCTACAACTACTGAAGCCTGCATACCTAAAGTCCGTGCTCCGCAACAAGAGAAGCCACCACAATGAGAAGCCCACACACTGAAGAGTAGCCATCACTCGCCACAACTAGAGAAAGCCTGCACGCAGCAACAAAGACCCAACGCAGCCAAAATAAAAAGAAGGCATTACACCTGCATCCATGGCCACCTTGACAATTTCACCAGCTTCTCTATGTACTTGTGTGTGTCTATGTTAAGTCTCCTTAAGTAACTAATGTCTGCTAAATATCAGGAAATCAGTAGATGGCGTTTGGGATGACAACTACATTCCTAACCTAAAGGATTATTCATTTATTCATAAATAATGTCATCAGGAACTGTTAGTAAATCAAAGTAACATTCCTGAGGCTGACAGGACAATCACTGTGTTATTTAAGACCCTTTGGGATTAACATATACACGCTACTATATATAAAATAGACAACTGACAAGGACCTACTGTATAGCACAGGGAACTCTATTCAATATCCTATAATGGAAAAGAATCTGAAAAGAATAATTGTGTATATATATATATATATATATATATATATATATATATATATCTGAGTCACTTTGCTGTACACTTGAAATTAACACAACATTGTAAATTAACTATATTTCAATTTAAAAAACTAAAAAAAAAAAAAAGAAGAAGAAGACCCTGTGGTTAGTCACTTAACCAATTTCAGAAGAGTCTAAGTCCCTGGTTCTGAAAGTGTGGTCCACGCTCAGAATGTTGCCTTACTACTCTCATTTGCTCACGAGCGTACAGTGGAGTTTTCCAGAGGCTGTATGAACGCGACATGGCAACAGATTGAATGTAGAAGCGGAGAGAAGAATCCACCATCTTCTAGGAAGCCCGCCATTAAAGCCCAGGTTTATTGTTGCTGTTTTTTCAGAGAATTAATGAATATTTTTTAAATGTCTCGGTTTTAAATTCTAAATTCAGTAAATATCCATAAATACAATCCACAGAAACAAAATCTTTTGTGGGGGTCCTCCACAATTTTTTTTAAGTGTACAGGAATCCTGAGACCACAAGTTTCTGAGAGCCCCTATCTTAAATACAAGCAAACAACAAAACAGTTAATTCTTTTTGTGTGTGTGGCTTTATTTTTTTTTTAATTTTTTAATTTTTATTTTTTTATTGAAGTAACAATGCTTTTTATTGATTAACAATGTTGTGTTAACTTGTGCTGTACAGCAAAGTGACTCAGTTATACATATATATATATTTTTTATATTCTTTTCCATTATGGTTTATCGTAGGATACTGAATATAGTTCCCTGTGCTATACAGTAGGACCTTGTTGTTTGTCCATCCTATATATAATAGCTTGCATCTGCTAACACCAATCTCCCAATCCACCCTTCCCCCAAGCCCCCTCCCCCTTGGCAACAGTCTATTCTCTATGTCTGTGAGTCTGTTTCATAGATTCATTTGTGTCATATGTTAGATTCCACATATAAGTGATATCATATGCTATATGTCTTTGTCTGACTTACTTCACTTAGTATGATCATCTCTAAGTCCATCCATGTTGCTGCAAATGGCATTATTTTGTTCTTTTTTATGGCTGAGTAATATTCCATTGTACATTTATGTACCACATCTTCTTTGCCCATTCCTCTGTCAATGGACATTTAGGCACAACAGTAATTCTTAATACAACATAAAGTAATATCACAGCATGCAAAGGCAGCAAGTTGAAGACCTGGGCTCCAGAACTGAGCAGTGCTCAGATCCTGAGGCAGCCCTGTCTTGGGTTTCTCCCTTTCTGGGGCCAGGGGCCTTGTGTCTTGATTTCCCTTTGGAAGCCAGCCTCTCCTCCCTCCTTGCAGCCCCACCTTCTCTATTCCTCTTTGCTGTACAAGACAGAAATGGCTGCCCAAGTGCCCTCCATCAGCTCAGAAACGACCCCATTGACCCACCTTGGCTTTGGCCATGGGGATGGAGAAAAGCACTTCTCAGAGAAGGAGATCCTGTAAGCTGCAGACACCCTGAGAGCTGCGTGTTTCAACCATCCCATCACCAGGTCCCATGGGGACTTTAGCTCCAGCCTCCCCACTGCCCAACCAGTCGGCCAGCCTCGCGCCACCCCTACGGTGCTGCCAGATAAGCCATCTGAGAGCTCAGCTCTGTCAAGTGGAAGTGTCCTACCCACTGGACTGCCAGGGAATCCCCTAAACGGTCGCCTCTTGATACCGAAGTCCTAATAGTCCAGGCTCACCACAGTCTGACCCCAACAGAGCACCCTAAGAGCCAGGCCGCTGTCCCCTCCTGAGAGCCCGCACCCCAGCTGTTTCCAGCACAGGCCCTTTTCCTTTCTTCCCCCCTCCCTCGATGGCATCACCCGTCCATCACAAATGCCCTCCCTCCATTGCCGCGGGACTCAGCCCTCCCCTCCCAAATCACTACTTTGGGGCCTCTTCCTCCAGGAAGCCTTCCCGGCTTCCTGCCAACAGCCTCCTTCCCTCCCAGCCCCTCCCGGGACCCTTAGCTCTGCCTTTCGGTCCTTATTAGGTCACAGCTGCCTTGAGGGCCTGTGGTATAATTAAAAATAAATACGCGGTCTTTGTCCGCAGTTCCTGGCCAGAGCTCCTAAAACCTCAGGAGTTTTCTGGTTTGGTGAGCTAATGAGACGGACGGGGTTGGGGAGGGTGTTAAATAGTTTCAGAATGGAGCTGGTGGCCCGAAAAACCAACCAGTGATTAGAGGGTTAGAACTTCCCATCCCACCTAGACCTCTGGGAACGAGAGCGGACCTGGAGAGCGAGTTCAATCACCAATGGCCAATGATTTAGTCAGTCGTGCCTCCATAGGAAACCTCCATCAAAAACCCTAGACAATGGGGTTCAGAGAGCTTCCGGGTTGGTGAACACTTGGAGGTGCCGGGAGGATGGTGCGTCCCGAGGGGGCACGGGAGTCCTGCATGTGCCCCCCCCATACCTCCTCACCCTACACATCTCTTCCGTTTGGCTGTTCCTGTGTTGTATCCTTTATAATAAACCATTAAAGGTAAGTAAACTGTTTTCCTGAGTTCCGTGAGTCATTCTAGCAAATGACTGAACCTGACGAGGAGCTGTGGGAACTCCCAAGTGCATCACCAGCCAGAGGTACAGGTGGTCCCTGGGACTTGCAGGTGGCATCTGAAATTGGGACAGTCTTGTGGGACTGACCCTTCACCTGTGGGATCTGCACTAACTCCGGAAGGTAGTGTCAGACTTGAAATGCGTGGTTGGACACCCACGTGCTGCTGGAGAACAGCAGAATCCGCGTGGGAAAGAAGCACACAGTTGGTGTCAGAAGTGGTCTCACTCCCTTTTGTGTGCTGCCTGGAATCACCCCACGCAGAGCAAAGAAAGAGGCATGGCAGTGCGGCAGCGGGGCCGGGGCACAGCCTGGCCTGACACTGTGGGTGCTGTCACACCAAGCCAGGCTCATCCTGTAACAGGGAAGAGCCAATTCTGAATCCAGGCTGGATCCGTGTCTTTGACTTTAGCCTTTGCTTTTTTCACTGCTTTGGTTAGTATAATCATACATCATGGGCTGCCTCAGGGAACCCTGCCCACCTGTGGATGGCTGCAAGAGAGAAGAAATTAACACATCCCCTCCCCGAGGCTGGCCATTCCAGGAGATGTTTTGCAACACTGACGGCCCTTTTGACTTTTCTTCCTCCCCGCCTCTCCCTCTCTATTCTGCCTTTTACTTTACTTCCCTCTCTGATTCTATAAAAGAGGCTGGCATCCGGACCCCAGTAAGATGGTTCTTTGGGGGACCCCCCCTCCGCCATCTTCTCGGTCTGCCGGCTTTCCGAAAAAAGTCATCATTCCTTGCCTCAGCACCTCGTCTCCCAGTTTACTGGCCTGTCATGCGGCGATCAGAGCAAGCTTGGACTCGGTAACAATCACCTCTCTGTGTCTCGCCTTTGCGATAAAGAGTTGAGACCCATCATCTCCGAGGCCCCTTCGTATCTAAAATGAGTTAGTTCCAGTCTGTGAGTTGATGAAGCCTTGGAACCCAGGTCATTGTTAATAATACTCCTTCCCAGGATTGTATTTGATGAGTTGAGTGTCTAAACACACTGAATTCAGGGAGAGAGAAAAAAAAAAAGGGCACTCGATTGATTTTTCGCAAAAATCAATTTTTTTTAAAAATTCCTAACAATTTTTAAAAACACACAAACTTTTTAAAGCACTGAATTCAGCTAGGGGAATTTTTTTTCTCCTAAATAAGCAACGGACTTGGTCATTAGATCTCTACTGGGTTTTCTTTTTTTCCAGGGCAAGTTCCTTTTATTTGCTGCCCGTATATTTTCAAGCTTCTAATTTGGGTATTAATTTGTCAGTTCTCCCTACTGTGGTTCCCAAGACTTCCCAGCCCAGAATCGTTTGTGACTTTAAGGAAGGCACTGCTGGTCTCTCTCCCGGATCATTAATAAAGCGGCTTAGGGGAGCGGGGTCCCGCCGCTGCCCCCACGTGACGGATGACTGTCGATCTTCACCCTTTGTTGCAGCTCTTCTGTGCTTCCAAACTGCATCAGCATGGTCCTACGGAGCCAGTGGAAGCCGTCATTTTCCAGGCCGCTTGGAGGAGAGGGTCACCTTCCCACCGCACCTGTTTCCTCCTGCACCTGTGCTCACTAGACCTCTCATCGCTCATCTCCATCTTCCCCGCAGCCTCTCTGCTCTTCGCCCCAGCGTCTCAGGATGAAAGTGCAGCCCCTGACTGGCTGGTTTGGAGAAATCCGTGTGCCACGTGCACAGACGCCTCATTCCATTCCTCCTCCTTCATCTGTCGGTGAACCCACACCCCCTGAGCCCTGCCTGAGTGACGGGTCTCCCAGCCTTTCAGAGGCTCCCATGCCTGTGGTTACATGGACCGGAGACAGACACTCCCGAGACCCGACAGGTCGGGGTGACGCAGGACGGCGTGTGAGGCGGCGAGAATGGCAACCGGGGCACACGAGCCTTACACCTGTCACATTTTTTAATTTTTGTAAATTTTTGTTGGAGTGTAGTTGATTTACAAGGTCGTGTTAGTTTCAGGTGTAGAGCAAAATGAATCAGTTATACATCTACATATATCCACTCTTTGTTTTTAAGATTCTTTTCCCATATAGGCCATAACAGAGTACTGAGTAGAGTTCCCTGTGCTATACGGCAGGTCCTTGTTGGTTATCTATTTTATATATAGTAGTATATATGTCGATCCCAATCTCCCAATTTATCCCTCCCCCGCGCCTGTCACATTTTAAGGTGCAGCTCAGAGAGCACAGGAGAGGTAAGCAAAGAATACCCGGCAGGGGTGTTCAGAGACGGGGACTTCTCAGGGCTACCCGAGTTCCCTCCAGCAGATGCACCAGGGAGTGGCCGAGGCACTCACTTGCCCAGAGTGAGCTCCTACCCAATGGCTGGAAGCCCAAGGTGGGGGAAGAGGGGCGTAAGGAGCCTCTTAGACCGCAACAATGTCATCCTGAAGCTCCCGTCTACTTACACGACGTGGTCGCAAAGCTGCCGACAGCAAGGCCTGTCCCCCGGATCTCACACCCAGGTCTGGGAGCCCCCCCTCTACCCACCAGCAGCTCCCCCTGTGGCACAGATTATAAGAAAATGAGTAGGTATCAAGCACGCCCAGCCCTGTTGCAACTTGCGTTTGCAAAATATGAAACCTCCTAAATTTGGGGGTCTAGGGGAGCCTAAGTACAATAGGTGTAGTCAAGGCCAACATCCCAGGGGAGAGGAGAAAGGACATCTCCCTGTTCAAGGACTGGGCCTCCAGGGCACCCAGCGGCACATGGAAACACACACACACAGCCACATACACACATTGACTAGGTCAGGCCGCTGCCTCTGCTGTCCTGTGCGTTAATCGTCCTGTTCACGTGTCTAACACCCTCTTCACCTCCACCATCCCTCACCCCAGCTGCTGTCGGTGCTGGGATGTTCCCCCTGGATTCCCAGACCTCCACACGGCCTGGCTTCAAAGAGGCGTCCCGAACGACGCTGTGTGAACTGAGTCTCGGGGGCACCGTGCTCTTGGTCTTCCCTGTTCTCAGCCCCCGGAATGTTTTCTCCTGCATCCCAGCTGGGCTTCCTGCTGGCAGCACAGAGTTGGGTGCTGGTTCTTACGTAGATCCAACTGCAGACGCGGCAGCACCCCAGAAAGAGCAGCAAGGCTTTGAAGACAGACAGAGCTGGTTCAACCCTGAGACAAGTCGCTGAGCCTCGGAGCCTCAGCTTTCTCATCTGTACAATGGGGACAGTGTTAGGGCTGCCCGTCTTCGAGAACTCTCAAGAAGAGGCTAGAACACGCCAAACACCAACCCCAGCAGCGGGCATGTAGTAAATTCTCAGTGAGTGGCATTTATCGTTGTCACCTTCATTTCCTCCCGGAATACACAGGCTGCAACGTCCTATCCACTCACCCAACCCATGTACACAATTCAATCCTTAGCCCTCTGACCAGCAACTTGAGGGACAAATCAGACCTTTATGGATATTCTGAAGGTACGTGAAACTTAGGGTTACCGGATCCATCAAACAAAACACAGGATACCCAGTTACCTATGAATTTCAGATAAATGGTGAATAAATTTTTTGTGTAAGTACATCCCAAGTATTGCATGGGACATACGTGTGTTTTTAAAAGTGTTCATTGTTTAAATGAAATTCGAAGGCAGCTGGGCATCCTTTTTATCTGGCAACCCTAGTGAGGTTCTCATGTGATGGATCTGATCTTTATCGGGCCAACCATACCTTATTTTGAAGGCTCTGCCCTCTTCTCCACAACGAGAGTATTGCTGAGAAGTACGGTGAGAGGTTTCCCAGCACTTTGGAACTGGCTTAGGGAGGAACCTCCGCGTGTTAGGATAGACACAGGAATCTTTCATTTTCCCCAGACCTGCTGGGCTCACTCACAACCTCCCACTCGTTCCCGCTGGGGGACAGCTCCCATAATGACATCCCAGTTGGATTCCCTAATTTTGTGGTCATTTTCAGTTAATTAAAGCAATCGCATTCTGGCTTTTAAGGCTCAGTCCTATTCATCTTAGAACTTAAGTTTCATTTTCGATTCAAAGCACTCCCGCCCACCCCTCCAGCAGAAGCCAAGATCGCAGACCTTGGAGCTGGGAGGACAGGACAGGACGGAGGTGCTGACCTCCCCCACCCCCTTCCCCAAGCTTGACCCTCTAGAGTTGCGGTGGGAAGAAGAAGGAAGGCAGACGCCCCCTGCGTGGCTGCCTGGGGAGGCTGCGGTCCTCTCCTGGAGCCCGGCGTCGCCCCAGCAAGGAGGCGTGGAGCCCCTTGCGGGAAGGTGCCCCATCTTCCAGCTGAACCCCAGCCGTGGGCCTCCCTCCACCCTCCTCTGATGACAACGCCTCTGGCTTTTGCTACAGAGGTCCAGGCCAGCCAAGCCGGCTGCATCACTCTCTGTGGGGCCCACAGGCAGGGGCAGGCTCCGGCTCCCGGGTTTCCCTGGCATTCAAAGGGGGTGCTCTGTGCCCCCCACCCACCGGCTGCCCCCCACCAAGCTCTCATCTCAGTGGTCCAGCAGCACCAGACACCGTCATGGGTCAGCTTTCCCAGAAGCAGACTCCGAAAGGAGGATTTTCGAGCACATGAATTATGAAGGCATGCTCCTGGGGGGCCCTGCTAGGGAGTGGGGGGACCAGGCAGGGATGGGGAACAGCCAAGAGAGGGTCTGGTTTCATCTTGTGAAGCTCTAGGGCCAGCAATTTGCAGCAATTTGCTCCTGGGGGAGCCAAGGCCCACCACCTGTATTATGTGGTCCATGAGCTAAGAATGGTTTTCAGATTTTTAAATGTAGAAATCTTTAGCCTTACTTGATTTTGTCTCTTGACCTGCAAAGCCTACACTTGTTACTCTCTAGCCCTTTACAGAAAAAGTTTGACCATTCCTGGATAGTGTGTAATCCTTGATCGGATCCTGGTTTGACAAACAGTCTGTAAAATATATTTTGGGAATAATTAGGAAATTTTTACTAGGAACTTGTGTTAGGTGATATTAGAAAATTTGTTAGAGATGTGTGCTGAATTATTCAGGATTGAAAGGTCGTGATGAGTGTAATTCACTTTAAATACTTCAGTAAAGCAGATGAAACAAATATGGTAAAATGTGAATGATTGTAAAGTCTAGGTGATGGATTTCATTATACCACCCTCATTACTAGATGTTTGAAATTTTCCTAATTAAAAATTAGGAAATTATTATACAGTTTCCTCTTTTTCACCTTTTATATCTAACCCATCATCTAAGTCCTGTCTGTTTTATTTTACTCTCTAAATTGCTCTCAGATTTCTCCCCCTCCTTCATCCCAACTGTCATAGTTTCAGCCCAGGCCATTCTCAAAGACCATAGCGCCATTTGGTAGGGAAATAAAACAACAAACAGCCCTAAAGACGATTCCTTCTTTCAGCGAATATTCATGAAATGCCTGCTACGTGTCAGGCTCTGGGGCAGGCACTGGGGTGCAGCAGTGACCACACAAGAGTTCTGCCCTCTTGGGTTTCCCAATCCCCAGAAATAGTCTCCACTTTCCATAAGCATGGATGTTTGTGATAAGGTCCCCGGATCATCCAGAAAGGGTTTCCTTATGCTCAGAGTATCCTTGTATCACCCACTCCAGAAAGATTTCCATGAAAATATTTTTCATTTCTTTTTTTAACTTTTTCCATAACTTTTTAACAGTGAGCTACTCTCACTACCCCGAAAGGTCACTCTCAGGAGTCCTTCTGCCCTAGCTGACCCTCAGGCTTCCCTCTCCCACCGTGTTATCCCGTCCCCAAAGTACCCGTGGCTCTTCCCAGTGGTGTGCTGGCGAAGTTTCAAGAGCTAGCCCTCTGAAGAGGAGAGAGAAAGCCCCATGTGTCTGTTTGCCAATTTCTGTGATGTAAATTTTCCCATTAAGCCAAGGTACCGACTTGATGGCTCAGGACACAAAACTGGGGAGAGATGCATATATTTCTTTTTTTTTTTAATTTTTTTTTTTTTTTTTTTTTTTGGCCACGCTGCTCGGCTTGTGGGATCTTCGCTGCCTGACCAGGGATGGAAGCCTTTCAGGGCTGTGCGAAGGAGCAGCTGGAGTGATACATAACAGCTATGTGCATCCCAGCACTTCCGCTAGAACGCGCTCCGGAAAAATCTTGGGTTCTGCAAACTTGCACACTAAAAATTTTTTAAATAGAGTTTATGAGAAAAATAGGATTCGGGGCAGAAAAGCCTCTCAAAATCTAAGAGTCATTGTAGCCAGAGCACTCATAAAACAATAATAACCTGCTAAAAACCCACGGAGCTCAGTCCCCTGCGTGGGGGCGCACAGTATCCCCGTAGCCCACACCTCCCAGGCTTGGCTTTCTCCCTGGGGGCGGGTCTTTGCATCAGAATTTAAAATGTGATCCTGCCTTGTCCATCCTGTTTGAACACAATGGGAACCGTCTTCCCATCTTCATCACAGCTGTGCTAGCCTCGCGGGACAGCTTAATGGTGTGGACAGTGTGGGTTCTTTATTTTTTTTAGTTGAAGTATAGTTGATTGTAAATGTATAGTTGATTGTGTTAGTTTCAAGTGTCCAGCAAAGTGATTCAGTTATACATATACATATAGTCATTCTTTTTCAGATTCTTTACCCATATAGTTTATCACAGAATATTGAGTAGAATGCCCTGTGCTATACAGTAGGTCCTCGTTGGTTATCTATTTTATATATACTGTATCTGTTAATCCCAAGCTCCTAATTTATCCCTCCCCACCTTTCCCCCTGGGCAACCATAGTTTGTTTTCTGTGTCTGTGAGACTATTTCTGTTTTGTAAATAAGTTGATTTGAATCATTTTTTAGATTCTACATATAAGGGATATCATATGGTATTTGTCTTTCTCTGTCTGACTTCACTTAGTATGATCATCTCTATGTCCATCTATGTTGCTGCAAATGGCATTATTTCATTCTTTTTTATGGCTAATATTAAGTATAGGTTCTTTTTTTTTTTAACATCTTTATAAGTATAGGTTTTTGAAGCCCCCAAACCAGCCATTGCTTGCACCAAAAAAAGCCCTTATGCAGGATTTTCAGCTTTTTTTCTTAAGGTCTTTTTATATTGCCAAAGCTTTCTCTTTCATTGCGGGAAACCTTGCCTCTCCCCACCTCCGCGTGGCTTCAACCCTTACTGAGAAAAAGTGAGTATAAGCCCACATGTGTTACTGACGCCATTCCCCTATTTACCAGGCTTATGTGAATTAATTCACATCACAGAAACAGGTGTTGAAGCAGAGCTCGCCTCCTCCGTGGCTTAGAAATAGTTAATCAGAGCGAAAGTCATTCTCCTTCCCCTAAAAAGCCCCACGATTCCTACCAAGCCCTCAGGTAGACAAGGGTCAGCGTTTCAGGAATTATGGCATCGAAAACATAGCTTCTTTACTTAGGAAGATGCACCCCTCATTAAGCAAACCTATATTTAGGGTTGCACGTTCCTTCAGGGTAAACACTTTCTCTGCACCTGCTTGGCATCAAGAAAGAGAAATGAGTCATTCGTTTCCAAAAAGGGCCCACTAGTCCCCATTTACCATTTCACACACACACACACACACACACACACACACCACACACACACACAATCCTTCCAAAGCTACAGGTCTTCATCTGACCAAGAAAAGTCATAAATCCAAAACAAAAAGACCCAAACTTTAAATCCTTAAGAAGTAAGAAAAAGCCCCCATGCTCTCCAAGGATTTTTTTCCATTTGTTTGACTATTTCCATTTTGTAAAACCCTCTCTCCTCATTATCAAGTCAATTGAACACATGTTTGTTGAATAATTACTGTGTCAGGCCCTGTGCTAGAAGCTGGAAACCCAGGAAAGAGATTCTGTTTCAAAAGCCTGGGATTTATATAATCCAATTCAGGAAGATTTTCATTAACCTTTTTTTTTTTAACTTTGGCTCCTGAACGTGGTAAGCTCCTTGGGCTGTTCTCCTAAGCAGTGGGACCTGTCTCTCCCTCAAAGAGAATAGGAGAGACAGACATAAAAATGAATTACTGGGGGGAGGGGTAAATTAGGAGTTTGGGATTAATATACACACACTACTATATATAAAATAAATAACCAACAAGAACCTACTGTATAGCATGGGAACTCTACTCAATATCTTGTAATAACCTATAACGGAAAAGAATCTGAAAAAGAATATATATATATATATGTAACTGAATCACTTTACTGTACATCTGAAACTAACACAACATTTTAAATCAACTGTACTTCAATTTAAAAATCATCATTTCAGAATACTCATACATAAATATGAATGTAAAAATATTGAATAAAATATTAGCAAATTGGAAAGAAAGAAGAAAGAGAGAAAAAAAAGAAAGAAAGAAAGAGAGAAAGAAAGAGAGAAAGAAAGAAAGAAAGAGAAAGAAAGAAAGAAAAAAGAAAGAAAGAAAAGAAAGAAAGAAGGGGAAAGAAAGGAAAAAAGTGGTCACCCACCGAGAAATTTTAAAAAAAGAGGTTCAAACTTCCAGTTATAAGCTAAATAAGGCACAGGGATGTAATGTACATCATAGGGAATATAGTCAATTATATAGTGATAACTTTGTATGGTGACAGATGGTTAATAGACCTCATGGTGATCATTTCATAATGTATGTAAATGTTAAATCCCTATGTTGTACACCTGAAACCAACATAATATTGTATGTCAACTATACTTCAATAAAAAAGAAAAGAGAGGGAAAAAATTAATGAATTACTGTGCAGCTTAAAAGTAGCAACATTCAAAATATATGCAGGTTGGAAATTCCCTGGCGACCCAGTGGTTAGGACTCTGTACTTTCACTGCCGAGGGCAAGGGTTCAACCCCTGGTCAGGGAACTAAGATCCCAGAAGCCATGCAGCATGGCCAAAAAAAAAAAAACTGCAGGTTGAAAAGGAGGACACAGAGGGAGTAATTAACTTTTTTTTTTTTGGCCATGCTGTGCGTCATGTAGGATCTTAGTTCCCCAACCAGGGATTGAATGCGTGCTCCCTGCATTGGGAGCTCAGAGTCTTAACCACTGGACCACTAGGGAAGTCCCATAATTAACTTTCATAGTCAGGGTCAGGGTTCTGGGAGGCCAGGGATACATTCCTAGAGAAGGTGATACTTTAGATGGGTTTTGAAGGATGCATAGGAGTTTACCAGTTGAAATGTGATTGGCAGGCCACTACAAGGAAAGGGAATAGCAAGCACTAAAGAGATGACTCAGAGGCCACTGAAAGGAGAACTTTATACAAGCCTCCTCAAAGGAGGTATCCCCGGGTGCTCTAGAGCAGGGTTTCTCAACCTCAGCACTATTGACACTTTGGACTAGATAGTTCTGTGCATGAGGAGCTGTCTTATGCACTGCAGGAATATTTAGCAGCATCCCTGGCCTCTACCCACTGGATGCCAATAGAACTGGTCCCCAGGTTGTAACAGTCACAAATGTCTCCAGTCATTAATCCTGCTATGACACAGGGATAGAAACTTGGGCAGAGGAGCTGCTGTGGGAAAGCAGCACGAATGTCCCCTTCTCCTGTGGCTATTACGTCCGTGGCTTCCCAAGTGGTTCACAGCCCTGGTGACGTTCAGTGCTGACTGCTCTGGGTGTTTTTCATGGGGCAAGGAAATTGACTGAGTCATAAATATCAAGGGCAGGCACAGAGGCCCAGACAGACCAAGGTACCGGGACCACAGCTTCCTCTCTGCCCCTGACATGGACATCTTTCACTCGAGGAAGTGCAAACGGCACCATTTCAGAAAGACAGTGATTCGGGGAGCTGCCAGGAAATTCTCACGTGGAGCTGTTACCAACCGCGGTTCTTGGCCTTCCCCAATCAATAGAAATTGATCAGAGGCCAGGCAAGAAATTCAGGCAAGGCTTTACTGGGGCCCCTGCTATAGCAGGGGGGAGCGTGAACAAGTAACAGGTTCCCTTGCTTGCTCCCCGAGGTGGGGCGGCGAGCTGGTCCCTTATAGGGGGTGAGGGTAAGGGTGTGTCCCGGGGTCGGGCTGGCGGCGGCTTAGGTGTTTCACCCACCCCCTTGGTGGTGCTGAGTGCAGGGGGCATGCGCAGTACCGTGCTTTGCGCCCTACCCTGTTTTTGCTCCTGGCTCTTCGGAAGTGGCAGCTGGGGTTTTTTTGGTCTTTTTGTAGCTTTTTGTCCAGAATTTGTCCCCACTGGGCATGCATGCTGTTATTTTTAGTCCCTTATAGTTTTTTTTTTTGTATTTTATTGCTCTAGGAGACGTTTGTCCAGGTGCCAGCCCTGCAGCAAAGGGTCCCAGGTCCCAGGTCCCAGCCTGTCTCAGAGACAGGCCTGAGGTTAGAGGTGCAGTTCAAGTGTCCCCAGAAGGTATTTGCTGTCTGAGTGACATTGGTCACCACTCTGGGCAGTGGCACAGCCTTCAGAGAGAGCACAGGAAGGAGAGACCGCTGCATCATTTCAGCGGCCTGCTTCCATCTCTTGCAGGGTAACTAAGGGTCCTTTCCCCTCCCCATCAGGGCACAGCTCTCAGCCAACCACTGGGAAACAAGGGTGGCTCTGGAAAAGAAGGGAGTGGCCCTGTGCTGGCTGCCGGGATTGCGGACAGAAGTCTCAAGATGAACCAACTTGCGGAACTCCCCGGTGGTCCAGTGGTTAAGACTCCGTGCTTCCACTGCAGGGGGCACAGGTTCAATCCCTGGTCAGGGAACTACGATCCAGCGTGCCCCAAGGCACGACCCAAAAAAAGAAAAAAGAAATAAAGATGAGCCAACTCATGCCCTTGGGACAGAATCAAGATTCATGAGCCTTGGGATCCTGGGCCCACGTTCCCCGAGGGACCCAGCCAGTTGCTTGGCTGAGTCTCCCAGGACTTGTCTCTCATCTCAACACTTCGCACCCAAAGCTCTCCCCACTGCAAACACTACGAACATTCCCAGAGTGACCCACGCCCCACAGCTTCACTCACACGGCTCCCTCCACGCAGATGCCCTTCCCGCCGGCACCTCCACCTGCCCGGCAAACACTGCAGAGCTTCAAGACGCCGTCCAGACGCCCAGCCCCCCTCATCCCTCCCCTCAGGGAAAACTGTCCCCTCCCTGCCCTCCCTGCAAGGTGTCCCTCAGCCCGCCACGCCTCCCCTGGTTTGTCGTCCTCCTGTGTAGAGCGTGAGCCCTGGAAGGCCAAGACCTGGTCCTCCTCCTGTTCCTGGTCCCAGCACCAAGCTCGGTGCCAGGCATAGAACAGGCGCCCACATGTTTGCTGAGTGGATGCAATCATGCCACGCTCACCATGCCTCTCTGACTCCACAGGAAAACGGGAAGGGCCTGGCCCTGCCTCACCCGCAGCTAGGCCTGTGTGTGTGAGTGTGTGTGTGTGTGTGTGTGTGTGTGAGAGAGAGAGAGACCTCTCTCAACTTCTGCTACGTCCAGATTTCCTACTCCCTAGGGATGCGCTTCCTTGTGGGCCGGCGTGGAGGACTCTTTCCACCTAGGGTGTGAATGGCTAACAGGGAACAAGTTCCTTCCCCCGATAACAGAGGCATCCTCGTGGGGCCTCGAGCACCCCCGCCCAGAGAGATGCGGGAGTGTATGTGAGATGTGAGGTTCTCCAGATTAGCACCGAGGGTTCGCTGGCCACCATCTCCTGCTTCCCACCCGTTACTGGGCACGCGCAGGCCACCTCCTGCAGTCAGGGCCTGGACATATGCAAACAGCCTTGGGACGAAAAGTGCAGGTGTTGTTTCCAGGCACTCGGAGTGTCTGAGGACTAGGTTAGCAGATGTCAAGTGGTGAAGGTTGAAAGCTCCTTCTAGAAGCCTATGGAAAATCAGGCAACGATATAAACAACAAGGTCCTGCTGTAGAGCACAGGGAAATCTATTCCATGTCCTGTGACAAACCGTCATGGAAAAGAATATGAAAAAGAATGTGTATCTATGTATAGCTGAGTCACTTTGCTGTACAGCAGAAATTAACCCAACCTTGTAAATCAGCTATACTTCAATAAAATTAATTTTTTTAAAAAAAGAGTTAATAGAAAGGAAATATTTGAACACTATTCCAAATGTGGATTCGGTGCAAATTAGAAAACGTTTCGCACGAGACGCTTTGTGGCCATCTGCTAAAAGATGGTTATGGTGACTCCCCAGCCCTGCAATGCTTGCATTTCCAGAGCACCTGGAGGTGCGCTCAGTGAAACACAGTCCGCATACTGTAGGTGGGCGCCGGGGGGAAGTTCATGGTCAGGAAGCCAAAGTCAGGGCCCCGGGGAGCCGACCTCCAGCCATGCTGCCTGCAGCCTACAAGCCCACAGGACCACGTCCACTGAACTGGGACCACAGAGAGAGAGCAGTCAAGACAGTCTCTTAGCCTTGATTAGGGGTCAGGCCACCTCTCTGTAGAAGGTTTTGCATTGTTCTGTTTGGATTATGTAACTATGAGAGCAAGAAAAAAAGGAAATGCAGATGTCAGCCTGTGTGCTCAGGATATTCTCGCCGAATATTTTATAGATGTCTCTCCTTGGGAAACAGAAGCAGAGAATTTCTGGTTCTGGAAAAATGGTGAAATAAGCTAACACAAAACCTTTCCACCACAATACACAGAGATTCTAGATGATCCATTAAATAAAAATGGAAAAATGCATTATTTTAGAAATTAATTTAGTTATGTCTTTTCTTTAAGAAGACTATTTTTTAGAGCAGTTTTAGATTAACAGAAAAATTGAGCTGAAAGTACAAAGAGTTTCCATATTACCCCCCCAACACACACACACACACACACACACACACACACACACACACACAGAGTTTATCATGCATCTGCGTGATACATAAAAATTCATTTTTAAAATTTTTATTGAAGTATGGTTGATTTACAATGTCGTGTTAGTTTCAGGGGTACAGCACAGTGAATCAGTTATACAGATACATATATCCTACAATGTTGTGTTAGTTTCGGGGGTACAGCACAGTGAATCAGTTATACACATACATATATCCATTCTTTTTCAGATTCTCTTCCCTTATAGGTTATTACAGAATATTGTCTAGAGCTCCCTGTGCTATGCAGTAGTTGGTTGTCTGTTTTATGTACAGTCGTGTGTATGTGTTAATCCCAGTCCCATAATTTAATAAACTATTTTTTACTTTTTCCCATAAGTCAGATAAAACAGTCATTACACACGCCACTCCCAAACAACGCTTGATAGGCTATAAAGGATAACCAGTGAGGGAGAAGTTGCCACCCCAGGGGAGCTAGGCCTTGATCTAATACGGATAAAAACATCTACCGGTGAGTGGAGGTGGGAGGTTGGCACCCATTTCCTTTCTGGCCACTACACTCCCATAAGGAGGGCTCTTCTTTTTTAGTGGCCATGTGTAAACAGAACTCAGTTTGGGTGAGCAAGGGAGAGTGGATTGAAACAGACCATCTGTAAATTTCCCAGGATGGTCCAGCAGTCATTCTGCAAACTGCCCATCTCTCCCTGTCACCGAATGCAGCTTTAATGAGCGTGATTTCTATTATCTGTTTCCAAAAGCAAAATGGATAGCCACGTACGAAGTGGACTTAAAAGCCTCCCTGCCCCAAAATGTCTCTACCACTAGCCAATGGCAGCCTAAAATTGCACCAACAGAGATTCCTTGTTTGGGGTTAAGCACTCAAAAGGCAAATGGAGGGACTTCCTTGGTGGCGCAATGGTTAAGAATGAGCCTGCCAATGCAGGGGACACGGGTTCAATCCCTGGTCCGGGAAGATCCCACGTGCCGCGGAGCAACTAAGCCCGTGCGCCACTACTGAGTCTGTGCTTTAGAGCCCACGAGCCACAACTACTGAGCCCATGTGCCACAACTACTGAAGCCTGTGCACCTAGAGCCCGTGCTCCACAACAAGAGAAGTCACCACAGTGAGAAACCCATGCACTGCAATCAAGAGTAGCCCCCGCTCGCCACAGCTAGAGAAAGCCCACGCGCAGTAACGAAGACCCAGCACAGCCAAAAATTAAAAATTAATAAATTAATAAAACTTAAAAAAAAAAAAGGCAAATGGAAACTGGGGGCCAGGGAGGGGGAGGTCGGAGAATCCCCTGGATCTAGAGGAGTGGGGGGTGGGGGGGGGCGGCGTGAGAGACAGCGGGGGGTCACCGAGCCCACTTCTGCAGGCTTTGGCCCGTGGCCGAGGCCTGCAGCACAGACACACTAGGGAAACCCTTCAGGCTGAGAGCCAGGGGAAGGCGTGTGGAGTTCAGGTCCCGGAGCAAATCAGCACAGAGAAAATTAAGAGGATCAATAAAAGAGTTTAATGAAACATAAACAGGTTCAGGCAGGGCTTAAATAAATTCACGGTCAGCCCAGAGCAGGCTGTCAAGGGCCATCCCTGACTCTTGTAGGCTGATGCTCTGGAAAAACAGCCGCCCCCGCCTCACAGGTGCCTCGGAGCCCTGCCGGACAAGGGAAGGGGACTGTCCTGATAAACTGTGACCAGAATCGGGGGGGAGAGGCTGTCCCCCAAGTACCACCAGGTCAGCCTCACTTGTCATGGCCGGAGGACACAGACGCGGGAGGAGCAGAGCAGACGCCTGCTGTCCTGCACGTGTGATTGGTACCCTGGCCACAGCCCGGCAGCTCCCCGGATCCCAGCTCGGCCACCACCCTCACCCCCCAACAGGGAGGCAGGGACACGAGGTGGCCTCCGTGCTGTGACCCAGGAGGGTCAATCAGGCCCGCGCTCAGCCCTAACACCTTGTCCCCTGCTGCAGGTGCCCATGCTGATACGAGGAAGGGGTGTCCCCCAAGCAGGTCCACACTGGGGACAAGGGCTCCTCGAACTCCCACACCCGTGCTGACCTCAACCCCAGCATTCCCAGTAGCCCAGGGCTCTGCTCAGAGGGGAGAAAGTGTCTGCCTGCTGGCCTGCCTGCCTCCGACTGCCCCATCTGCCCCCCTCTTCTCCCAGGTGGAAGGAAAAGGCTGTCGGTGGCTGCCTGCCCAGCCAAAGCTCTTCTGGCACGTGCTCCGCCCTCGCCAGGACAGCCTCAGCAGCAACTGTGCTAGATGGAAAAGGCCTGGTCTCTTCGCCGAGGAGGAAACCTTAGGAGGGAGGCCACGGCTCCGGGCTGTAAATGTGGAGACACAGAAAAGAAGCGACTGAATACAGCCCCAGCACATTCTCACGCTGGAGGTTCATTCCCCGCGACCTTCATTTCTGCTCACTGGTCTCCATCAACACCGCCCAGCCCCACCGGGGACCTTGGCCAGGAGGGCAGGCCCAGAGGGTCTTGTATCAGAAGGCGAGAAGGCAGAAGGAGGGCAGTGTTTCTGCTTAGAGGCAGTGGGACCCAGCCTGGATCTCCCAGTCCCCAGAATCAGTGTCCCAGCTGTGCGGGGCTGACCAGATCAGGGGACAGCATGATGCCTGCCCTCGCCGCTCTTGCTGGCCAACTCTGGAGACCAGCATCCTGCAAACATGCTCTCCCGGGCCTGGGTCACAATATGTGTGGCCTGATTCGCCTCTGTTCTCTCTGTTCTCCGAGAAGAAATTCAGACTGAGACAGGCTGGGACCTGGGACCCTTTGCTGCAGTGCTTGCACCTGGAGCAACAAAATACAAAGAAACTATAAGGGACTAAAAATAAATGTGTGCATGCACAGTTGGAGCAAATTCTGGACAAAAAGATACAAAAAGACCAAAAACCCAAGTGCCGCTTCTGAAGAGCCCGGAGCGAAAGCAGCGTGTTGCGAGCAAAAGCAGGGTACTGAGCATGCCCCCTGCACAACACACCACCAGAGGGGTGGGCAAAACACCTAAGCCACCTCCAGCCCCACCCTTGGACACACCCCTACTCTCACTCCCTAGAAGGAACCGGCTTGCCACCCCCCCTCAGGGAGCAAGCAAGGGAACCTGTTACTTGTTTTCGCTCCCTGCTGCTACAGCAGGGGCCCCAGTAAAGACTTGCCTGAATTTCTTGTCTGGTCTCTAGTCAATTTCTACTGACTGGGGAAGGCCAAGAACGCTGGTTGGTATCAACACCTTAAAATATTCTAAGCCTGAGAAGAATATCTTTGATAACTCTGCTAGCCACCCCCTTCTCTCCCTCTGGGTGGGAAAGGGCGGCCTCTGCACCCCTTTCCCACCCAGGCCCCAGCCCTGGTCTCACATTAGCCAGGCTCTCCAATTCCAGCTCACAGGACACATACACGCTACCCAGATTTTCAGGGATCCCTGATGGGACAAATAAAGTGGGTGTGTACTGAGCAGTCTCCACTCAGCGATGCAGAAACCACCTCCTGCTTCTCTCAGAATGACGGTGAAGGCTTTTTTATTTTTAACATCATTATTAGAGTATAATTGCTTTACAGTGTTGTGTTAGATTCTGCTGTATAACAAAGTGAATCAGCTATACATATACATATATCCCCATATCTCCTCCCTCTTGCGTGTCCCTCTCACCCTGCCTATTCCATCCCTCTAGGTGGTCACAAAGCACCGAGCTGATCTCCCTGTGCTATGCAGCTGCTTCCCACTAGCTATCTGTTTTACATTTGGTAGTGTATATATGTCTATGCTACTCTCTCACTTCGTCCCAGATAACCCTTCCCCCTCCCCATGTCCTCAAGTACATTCTCTACATCTGCATCTTTATTGCTGTCCTGCCCCTAGGTTGTTCAGAACCTTTTTTTTTAGATTCCATATATATGTGTTAGCATATGGTACTTGTTTTTCTATTTCTGACTCACTTCACTCTGTATGACAGACTCTACATCCATCCACCTCACTACAAATAACTCAATTTCATTTCTTTATATGGCTGAGTAATATTCCACTGTATATATGTGCCACAACTTCTTTATCCATTCATCTGTCAATGGACACTTAGCTTGCTTCCATGACCTGGCTACTGTAAATAGTGCTGCAATGAACATTGTGGTACATGTCTCTTTTTGAATTATGGTTTTCTCAGGGTATATGCCCAGTAGTGGGATTGCTGGGTCATATGGTAGTTCTATTTTTAATTTTTAAAGGAACGTCCAGACTGTTCTCCATAGTGGCTGTATCAATTTACATTCCCACCAACAGTGCAAGAGGGTACCCTTTTCTCCACACCCTCTCCAGCATTTATTGTTTGTAGATTTTTTGATGATGGCCATTCTGAGCAGTGTGAGGTGACACCTCAATGTAGTTTTGATTTGCATTTCTCTAATGGTTAGTGATGTTGAGCATCCTTTCATGTGTTTGTTGTCAATCTGTATATCTTCTTTGGAGAAATGTTTATTTAGGTCTTCTGCCCATTTTTGGATTGGGTTGTTTGTTTTTTTAATATTGAGCTGCATGAGCTGCTTGTATATTTTGGAGATTAATCCTTTGTCAGTTGCTTCATTTGCAAATATTTTCTCCCATTCTGAGGGTTGTCTTTTCATCTTGTTTATGGTTTCCTTTGCTGTGCAAAAGCTTTCAAGTTTCCTTAGGTCCCATTGTTTATTTTTGTTTCTATTTCTATTTCTCTAGGAGGTGGGTCAAAAAGGATCTTGCTGTGATTTATGTCATAGAGTGTTCTGCCTATGTTTTCCTCTAAGAATTTTATAGTGTCTGGCCTTACATTTAGGTCTTTAATCCATTTTGAGTTTATTTTTGTGTATGGTGTTAGGGAGTGTTCTAATTTCATTCTTTTACATGTAGCTGTCCAGTTTTCCCAGCATCACTTATTGAAGAGGCTGTCTTTTCTCCATTGTGTACTCTTGCCTATTTTATCAAAGATAAGGTGACCATATGTGCATGGGTATATCTCTGGGCTTTCTATCCTGTTCCATTGATCTATATTTCTGTTTTTGTGCCAGTACCATACTGTCTTGATGACTGTAGCTTTGTAATATAGTTTGAAGTCAGGGAGCCTGATTCCTCCAGCTCCATTTTTCCTTCTCAAGATTGCTTTGGCTATTTGAGGTCTTTTGTGTTTCCATACAAATTGTGCAATTTTTTGTTCTAGTTCTGTGAAGAATGCCATTGGTAGTTTGATAGGGATTGCACTGAATCTGTAGATTGCTTTGGGTAGTAGAGTCATTTTCACAATGTTGATTCTTCCAATCCAAGAACATGGTATACCTCTCCATGTGTTTGTATCATCTTTAATTTCTTTCATCACTGTCTTATAGTTTTCTGCATACAGGTCTTTTTTCTCCGTAGGTAGGTTTATTCCTAGGTATTTTATTCTTTTTGTTGCAATGGTAAATGGGAGTGTTTCCTTAATTTCTCAGATTTTTCATCATTAGTGTATAGGAATGCAAGAGATTTCTCTGCATTAATTTTATATCCTGCTACTCTACCAAATTCATTGATTAGCTCTAGTAGTTCTCTGGTAGCGTCTTTAGGATTCTCTATGCATAGTATCATGTCATCTGCAAACAGTGACAGTTTTACTTCTTCTTTTCTGATTTGGATTCCTTTTATTTCTTTTTCTTCTCTGATTGCTGTGGCTAAAATTTCCAAAACTATGTTGAATAATAGTGGTGAGAGTGGGCAACCTTGTCTTGTTCCTGATCTTAGAGGAAATGGTTGCAGTTTTTCACCATTAAGAACGATGTTAGCTGTGGGTTTGTCATATATGGCTTTTATTATGTTGAGGTTAGTTCCCTCTATGCCTACTTTCTGGAGAGTTTTTACCATAAATAGGTGTGGAATTTTGTCGAAAGCTTTTTCTGCATCTATTGAGATGATCATATGGTTTTTCTTCTTCAATTTGTTAATATGGTGTATCACATTGATATGTGTATATTGAAGAATCCTTGCATTCCTGGGATAAACCCCACTTGATCATGGTGTATGATCCCTTTAATGTGCTGTTGGATTCTGTTTGCTAGAATTTTGTTGAGGATTTTTGCATCTATGTTCATCAGAGATATTGTCCTGAAGTTTTCTTTCTTTGTGACATCTTTGTCTGGTTTTGGTATGAGGGTGATGATGGCCTCATAAAATGAGTTTGGGAATGTTCCTCCCTCTGCTGTATTTTGGAAGACTTTGAGAAGATAGGTGTCAGCTCTTCTCTAAATGTTTGATAGAATTCACCTGTGAAGCCATCTGGTCCTGGGCTTTTGTTTGTTGGAAGATTTTTTAATCACAGTTTCACTTTCAGTGCTTGTGATTGGTCTGTTTATATTTTTTGTTTCGTCCTGGTTCAGTCTTGGAAGGTTGTGCTTTTCTAAGAATTTGTCCATTTCTTCCAGGTTGTCCATTTTATTGGCATATACTTACTTGTAGTAATCTCTCGTGATCCTTTGTATTTCTGCAGGGTCAGTTGTTACTTCTCCTTTTTCATTTCTAATTCTGTTGATTTGAGTCTTCTCCCTTTTTTTCTTGATGAGTCTGGCTAATGGTTTACCAATTTTGTTTATCTTCTCAAAGAACCAGCTTTTAGTTTTATTGATCTTTGCTATCGTTTCCTTCATTTCTTTTTCATTTATTTCTGGTCTGATCTTTATGATTTCTTTCCTTCTGCTAATTGGGGTTGTTTTTTTTTTTTTTCTTCTTTCTCTAATTGCTTTAGGTGTAAGGTTAGGTTGTTTATTTGAGATTTTTCCTGTTTCTTGAGGTAGGATTGTATTGTTATAAACTTCCCTCTTAAAACTTCTTTTGCTGCATCCCATAGGTTTGGGGTCATCGTGTTTTCATTGTCATTTGTTTCTAGGAATTTTTTGATTTCCTCTTTGATTTCTTCAGTGATCTCTTGGTTATTTACTAGTGTAATGTTTAGCCTCCATGTGTTTGTATTTTTTACAGTTTTTTTCCTGTAATTGATATCTAGTCTCATAGTGTTGTGGTCGGAAAATATACTTGATATGATTTCAATTTTCTTAAATTTACCAAGGCTTGATTTGTGACCCAAGATATGATCTATCCTGGAGAATCTTCCATGAGCACTTGAGAAGAAAGTGTATTCTGTTGTTTTTGGATGGAATATCCTATAAATATCAATTAAGTCCATCTTGTCTAATGTGTCATTTAAAGCTTGTGTCTCCTTATTTATTTTCATTTTGGATGATCTGTCCATTGGTGTAAGTGGGGTTTTAAAGTCCCCTACTATTACTGTGTTACTGTCAATTTCCCCTTTTATGGTCATTAGCATTTGCCTTATGTATTGAGGTGCTCCTATGTTGGGTGCATAAATATTTACAATTGTTTTATCTTCTTCTTGGATTGATCCCTTGATCATTATGTAGTGTCCTTCTTTGCCTCTTGTAACAGTCTTTAAAGTCTATTTTGCCTTATATGAGAATTGCTACTCCAGCTTTCTTTTGATTTCCATTTTCATGGAATATCTTTTTCCATCCCCTCACTTTCAGTCTGTATGTGCCCCTAGGTCTGAAGAGGGTCTCTTGTAGACAGCATATATACAGGTCTTGTTATTGTATCCATTCAGCCAGTCTATGTCTTTTGGTTGGAGCATTTAATCCATTTACATTTAAGGTAATTACTGACATGTACGTTCCTATTACTATTTTCTTAATTGTTTTAGGTTTGTTATTGTAGGTCTTTTCCTTCTCTTGTGTTTCCTGCCTAGAGAAGTTCCTTTAGCATTTGTTGTAAAGCTGGTTTGGTGGTGCTGAATTCTCTTAACTTTTGCTTGCCTGTAAAGGTTTTAACTTCTCCATCGAATCTGAATGAGATCCTTGCTGAGTAGAGTAATCTTGGTTTTAGGTTTTTCCCTTTCATCACTTTAAATATATCCTGCCACTCCCTTCTGGCTTGCAGAGTTTCTGCTGAAAGCTGTTAACCTTATGGGGATTCCCTTGTATGTTATTTGTTGTTTTTCCCTTGCTGCTTTTAATATTTTTTCTTTGTATTTAATTGTTGATAGTTTGATTAATATGTGTCTCGGCATGTTTCTCTTTGGGTTTATCCTGTATGGTACTCTCTGTGCTTCCTGGACTTGATTGACTATTTCCTTTCCCATGTTAGGGAAGTTTTCTACTATAATCTCTTCAAATATTTTCTCAGACCCTTTCTTTTTCTCTTCTTCTTCTGGGACCCCTATAATTTGAATGTTGGTGTGTTTAATGTTGTCCCAGAGGTCTCTGAGATGGTCCTCAATTCTTTTCATTCTTTTTTCTTTATTCTGCTTCCTGGCAGTTATTTCCACCATTTTATCTTCCAGCTCATTTATCCATTCTTCTGCCTCAGTTATCTGCTATTGATTCCTTCTAGGGTATTTTTAATTTCAGTAATTGTGTTGTTCATCACTGTTTGTTTGCTCTTTAGCTCTTCTAGATCCTCGTTAAATGTTTCTTGCATTTTCTCCATTCTGTTTCTGAGATTTTTGGATCATCTTTACTATCATTACTCTGAATTCTTTTTCAGGTAGGTTGTCTATTTCGTTTTCATTTATTTGGTCTTGTCAGTTTTTACCTTGCTCCTTAGTCTGTAACATATTTTTTTGTTGCTTCTTTTTTTTTTTTTTTTGATGGGTGGTGCTGTATTCCTGTCTTACTGGTTGTTTGGCCTGAGAAGGCCAGCACTGGAGTCGGCAGGCAGTTGGATAGAGCCGGTTTTTGCTGCTGAGATGAGGACCTCTGGGAGGCCTCACTCCAATTAATATTCCCTGGGGTCTGAGGTTCTCTGTCAGTCCAGTAGTTTGGACTCAGAGCTCCCACCACAGGAGCTCTGGCCTGGGAACCAAGATCCCACAAGCTGTGTGGCACGGTAAAAAAAAAAGAAAAAAGAAAAAAAAAGAGCAGTACAATATCAAAGAATAAAAAACAAAATAAAATTAGAAAGATAAAAAATATATTAGGAAAAATAAAACTATAATTGAAGCAACTGCAGCAAGGTAAAAGAAAACCAAAACAGAAAAAAGAAAAAAAAATGGGGTGGGGGCGAGAAGCAAAAGGAGAGAACAATAACAAGGTATAAAGAATAGAATAAAATTAGAAAAATAAAAGATTTATTAGGAAAAATAAAAATATAAATGAATCAACAACAATGAATCAATAAGGTAAAACAGAACCCCAATCTAAAAGAGGAAAATAGAAAAAAAAAAAAAAAAGCCTTGGCTACAGGGGGCGGAGTTTAGGTGAGGGTGGAACTTAGGCAGAGCCGGGGTTTAGGGTGGGGCGGGGCCTAGGCAGGTGGGCGGGTGATGTTTGAGTGTGGGGGCAGGGCCTAGGCGGGGCAACGTTCAAGCTTGGGGCGGGGCCTCTGCTTAGGACCAGCAAGGAAGCAGAGGCAGCACACGGAAAGGAGGGCCTCTGGAGTGTGGAGTTCTGGAGTTTGGCTGTAGGGCCCTGAGTGAGGGTGTGTGGGTGAGGCTTAGGCCCAGTGCATTGGAGGGGGTCTCCGAGTGTAGAGGTGGGGCCCTGGCTGGGGGTGCAGGGGCGGGGCTTGGGCTCTGCTCGGCAGGAGGGAGGCTCCAAGGGAAGAGGGTCAGGCCTGGGAGCCCAACAGGTGTCCCAGTGCCCAAGCTGGCCCCGTCCCCTTCCGTTCCTCCACACCCCTCCCCCACCATCTCCCCCAGGTTCGCCCCCGTCCCTGCTGGACCCCTAACCATGGGTAGGTCCTGCTGGGTGTAGGAGCTCCTCCCCTCCCCCAGCCACCCCTCAAGGGTGCGGGTCCCAGAGGTCCAGGCTTTACTTTTGTTCCCCCTTCCTTCCCTCCCTCCCACTCCCTCAGGACCCGCGCGGCTGGAGGAGGCCTCGGTGGGCAGAGGATCCGGCCTGGGATCTCAGCAGGCTCCTGGGGGCCCAAGTGGGCAGGGGAAACCTGGCCACGCTCCCTTTTGATCTTCTGTCCTCCCAGTGGTCCCCCAATTTCCCCCTTCGGGCGTGGGATCCCTTCCCCTCCCCCAGCTGCCCCTCAGGGGCGCCAGTCCCGTCCCGCCTCCACTTCTCCTCCCCTTCACTCCCCCCATGACCCACGTCCTACCCAGTCACTGGGGGTTCCTCCCGTCCCCTTAGGTGTCCATGGTCCCACACCAGTGCCTGGTAGGTGCCCCAGTTGTGAGGAGACGCGAATTCCACGTCCTAGTCCGCCATCTTGACTCCGCCCGGGTGAAGGCTTTGAGAGAAGAAAAGAGACCAACAGAAAGATGTCAGCTGCCTGACACTGCCAGCCCGTGACTTGCCCGGCCCCGACCACCAAAAGCCAAGCCCCCAGCCTGCAGGGAGGGGTCTGATTATTCCCCCGTCCACGCCCCATCCCTCCCCCAAACCTCTCTCACACTTGGTGATGCTTTTGCACAACCCTAGATGCCTACGCCTTCTCCCCCGTGGTGGCCAGGTGGCCCAGGGAGGGCGTTCCGTGACAGAGCAGAAAGAACAGAGGCCCAGGAGGAATGTGGTGAGGGCCGGGAGTGATGGTGGTCCAATTTTTCTGACTGGCTTTCCCCAAACTTGAGAGCGTGGTTTGCTCTGGCCCCTTGCGCCCATGGGTTGGAACATGAGCAACGAGATGCCCCATCACTCAGGATGAGAGCATTATCCTGTGGGGCTTCTGCAGCTGCAGCTGGGCTTCTCATTAGGCCCATGTACCAGTGGGAGGTATGCTCCAGCAGGTGACACACCGATGGTGCCTCAGTGTCCTCATCTGTAAAATGGGGCAGACAGTAGGACTTAGCGTGTAGAGTTGATGCATGCTCTAAATGACGAGGTGTACGCACAAAACTTAGCACAGAAACTGGCATTGACTAAGTAGTCAATAAGTGACGGCCGTTATCCACTTGATAGGAGAGAGACAAAGAGCTCCATCAGTCTCCCCGTCTTTGACCAGTCTGCCCAGTGCCTGCACCACCCAGCAGTGCTGCAGGACCAGGACAGGCAGCTGGAGAAGCTGTGTGTGAAGCTGGACTCTTTTCTGATCCCTTTGGTTCATAGCCCAGGCATCTGCAAAAAAAAAGAAAGAAAGAAAAGGTTTGCTTTACAGGACAGCTCTGCCCTTTTTGGCCCCTTCCTTTGCCCCAAGGAAATTTCTGGTCTTTGAAAGCCAGGTTTTGTACCATTCTCCAATTTATTTCCTTAGTGTTTTGTCCAGTTCTGGAGAGCAGGCTCCCCAAACAGCTCAAGATTTCCATTTTTTTATCGCTTTGCCTCTTCCTTCTCTGTTTTTCGTATCCTGCTCCTGTTTTCGTGTCTAGCTAAAGACTTGAGTCTTATTAACGTTGCTGGCCCTTCACCTCCTCCACAGAGCACTTGGGTGTCAGAACATCACAACCTGGGTGTCGCTCAAACCTTCCCCCTGCATCAGGCATCATTCAGATAGCTCAGAGCAGAGTCAGAAGCAGCAGGACCTGAGCAGTAATCCGGAGAGTGCACAGGCGGTGGTAGGCAAGGTGAGAACTGAAGCTGAATCCAGCCTCTGCACCCCGACACAGAATCTGAATCTCAGAGACAGAGTTTTGGGTGAAGTAGAAAAGAATAGCTCTATTGCTTTGCCAGGCGAAGGGGGACGCGGTGGGCTCTTGCCCTCAAAGCTATGTGTCCCGACCTGAAGCTGGTAGTGAGGAGTTATTGTTATGGTTCAAAGAGGGTGTGGTCAGCTTGTGGACATTCTTCTGATTGGTTGGTGGAGAGGTAATTAGGAGTCGGCATCATCAACCTTCTGGTTCCAACAGGTCTGGGGTCCACATGCTTGTGGGCAGCAGACAGTTACCTTCTCCCACCTGGTGGAGGTTTCAGTATCTGCAGAAGAGCTCAAAGATATTGTTGTGTGTATCCCTTGGGGGCACCAGGACCCTGCCCCCCCCCAAGGCTGCACTATTGTTTCTTGACTGTTCCTCCCTTGTGTCTGCATCCCCTTTCCTTCCCTGATTAGCAACTGTTTGAACATTCCCTTTGGAACTCAGGGAAGGTCATAGAGGCTGAATGAAGCCTATTTCCTGTAATCAAGAAATGGGGGGAGCACGGAAAAACTTTTGTGCCCAGGAGCCCCATGGGGTCCTGCTTGGTTTCAGGACCAGCCGTGCCTGCCGAGGTGGAGGGGGCAGCTGCCACTCCAGGAGCCAACCAGTTCCAACACCCCCTGACCTTTGTCTAGACCCAGATCTCTCTAGGAGCATCCCTTTCCTTGGGGGAAGGAGTTTCCCTCTCTTCAGGGCAAATACACACCCCCTGAGAGAGGAGGAAGGTGCTGCTATTGTCTGTGCCCCAGGCACCTCTATTTAGCCAGGAGGCCCTCCCCATCCCACCCCACCGGTCTGTCTCAGTAAAGGCAGCCCTCAGGACACAGGCCACAGGCCACAAGGAGACCCGTCCAGACACAGCCCCACCCGACACATACACTCAGGAGAAGGCAGCTCTGGTCCGTGCCCAGCAGTCACGGTGTTTCCAACCTCTGCAAGGTCGTGGAGACCTCGCTCAGGAGAGAGGGAGGGAGGCCGAGGGAGAAGGGCCAGGCAGCAAGTATACAAAGTCCACAGGAAGCTCGTGCAATCCCCACCAGCCCCAGAGTCAGGCGGGAACAGAGCTGGCTGGCCCTCCAGAAGATGGGAGGGGAGCCTGGGCCTGAGTGTGAGGGTGAGGCAGGAGGCTGATGGGCCCCAGGCTGCACAGCTGGAGTCTGTCCCCTGTGGACAGATGCTCCAAGATGAAGAGGGGGAGGAGCTGAGCCCTGCCCAGATAAGAGACTACATAGTTCTCATTCTTGAGGCCAAGGAGACATATTTCTCATATTTCTCGTTCTTGAGGCCAAGGAGACCTTCCCGACTCTACATGCGCAAGAAAAGCTTCTTGGAGGTCAAAAACGGAGCGATGTCAACCTACCCATAGGCCTCTTCGCTAGAATCCATCTTGGCTAAGAGATGCGCGTGCACACATGGGAGGACCCCGAGATAAACCAAATACGGACTCAGAACCAGGCAAAGCAAGATGCTGGGGCAAAGGAAACCCAGAAGAAATGCTCCATATAAGTGAGTCAGACTACCACAAGGGCACAACCCTCTCTCTGAGCCCACCCATATGTCTATCCATACGTACTCTTTTCCCTCCTAATAAACACTTGACCTGTTTCACTACTTTGTTTCTTTGTGGAAATTCATTTTCTGCAAAGCCATATGGGCCAGGGGCTTGTCACTGGCCACTGGCCATCATGGTCTAGTGGCGAGGATTCAGCTCTCACTGCCTCGACCCAACTTCAGTCTCTGGCCAGAAACGGAAATCCTCTTCAAGCCGCTGCAGGTTAAGGCCACCCAAGATCAAGGGCAGCAAGCAGAAGGGCCAACGGGGACACAGGGGCAGAAGATGAAGCCGTGGTCCTGGGCAGGACCACAGAGGGTATGGGGAAGGCACAGCAAAGACGCTTCCAGGGCTGAGACTTTGCAAAGTCTGGATAAGAGCCTCTTGGTCTGAGCTGGAGGCAGGGAAAGCCAGCTTCCCCAGTGCCAGTTTGGTACCCATGGGACCCAGCCAGCCCTCTGACACTCATTTTGTTGCTTTGCTCAGTGTTAGCTTGCTGGCTTGCTTTCATTCTGTTTCTTTTCCCAGCTTTGGCGTCCTCATTAACATCATGTTCTACTAAGGATTAGGTGCTTCAGAAGCTTAGGGAAAGGCCAGGAAGCTCAGGCAGGATCTAGGCTTTGAGGCGTCTCGGGAGATACCGGGGCCTTCGTGCAGGTGGAATCATTTGTGTCTAGTGCCATCTTCTGGTCATTTCTGAGAACTGCACCTGATGGAGCTAAAGGGCCCGCTTGTCTGCAATGCTGAAAAGCCTCCTAGACATCTAGTTCAGAGAAAAAGCCAGTCTAACTTGGCAAAGTCTGAGCTTGAGATCATTTCTGAGTGAAGCAATGTTTTAAAACTTTCAGACGCTTATAAGAACCATTGCTGGGCCAGGAGGCAGAGCCGGGGCCTGAGCCATTCTTCTAGGAAACTCTGGAACAGTTCTTAAAGGATCAGCAAGTAGCTCATCCTCATTTTAGTCAATACCTGCATACAATCCGTTTTACATGTGAAAATAACTCTCTGGGTTTTGCCCGTAGGAAAGCTCAGTGGTCCACCTCTCCAGGCCAGCCCCCTCCAAGGCCCCTCACCGTACAGCACTTCCTGACTTGGGCTGTTGGGAAAAATCGCATCTCCCCAGGGCCGTGCACTCCTTGGGGGTTTAATCCTGCTGTGGCTGGAGGTACCTCTAGGTGCCGGTGTTGCCTCTCTCCATTTAGTGACCAGATGGGGTTTCTCCTGCAAACGCCCCCCTCCCACGGGGATCACGAACTCAGACAGCCAGACCCAGCAATACCACTTCTAGAAATATATCCTCCAAAGAAATACACAAGCATGGAATGGTATTGGTATAAAGTTTTCCTAATGGTGTTGTTTGGAATTGCAAAATACTGGCAATAATCTACATTCCTCTCACCAAGAGAATATAAAATAAATTGTGGATTCCAATATAATAGAAAGCTAGGTAACCATAAAAAAAAGAATAATACGGAAAGAGCTCCAAGATATATTGTTATACGAAAACAGAGCACATAGTATGCTAGCATACACAAGAGTATGCGTGGATGGATGGATGGATGAATGGATGGATGGATGGATGGATGGATGGATGGATGGATGGATGAATGGACGGATAGATGGATGAATAGATAGAGTATGCAATCTAATATTTCTAGAAGAGTATACAAGAAACCAATAATATTGGAGCCTTTAGGGAGGGGAACTGAGTTGTTATAGACAGGTATGAGAGGAAGACCTTTTTATTTTAAAACTATTTTAAATGAGTATATTTACTTTTTCAAAAGTATATAAAGAAAAACAAATGGCCCCTGTCACACGGAGGCTGACCAGGAGCTGGAAGGCAAGCATTCCATGGGGGACCATAAGGAGAAAATGAATGATACATTTTGTAGTTAGATTGCAAATTTTATGCCATTCTCTGTATTTGCTTCTTTTGTTTTTCCAGGGCTTTCCGTAAAGCACTGTTTGAACACTCCAGGCTTGTTTCAATTATGCTGTGGGATTTAGCTAGCAACACCAAAAATGCTGATATAGATTCTGCCTTCAAAGAGTTCCCAGTTTCTTGAGGTGAAGAAACACTTATAATACCTTGCAGTTAATACATTTGGATTATCTATTGCTGTGCAACAAACTACCACAAATTTAGTGGCTTAAAACAATAATTTATGGGAATTCCCTGGCGGTCCAGTGGTTAGGACTCAGAGCTTTCACTGCCGGGGCCCGGGTTCAATCCCTGGTTGGGGGAACCAAGATCCTGCATAACATGGCCGGAAAAAAAAAACCCATAATTTATCACTATTCCCTTATGTTTCATGGGTTAACTGGACCTGCTGGGAGATTTTTATTTGGGCTCTTTCATGGAGTTGCAGTCTGGACTTGCGGTAATGGAGTTGGAGTCATCTGAAGGCTCGACTGGTCTGGATGTTGAGTGCTGGCCCAAGGCCATGGAAGCCCCTCCATGGGGCTAGTTTGACTCCCTCACAGCATGGCCATCACGATGGTAAATGGCTTCTCCCAGAGATCGTGGGGCTTCTTATGACATAACCTCAGGAGTCAGGCAGCTTCTCTTCTGCTGCATTGGTCAAAAGCGAGTCACTGGGCCAGCTCAGAGTCAAGGGGAGAAGACTAAAGTCATGAACACTGGCAGGTGTGGTTCATCGTGGGGTCATCTTTGGAGAATGGTCCCCACAGGCTAAGATAAGGACAAGTCCAGGGTGCCATAGGAGCCCAGATCTTGACCTTGATTGAATGTCTGTCCCAGAGCTTAATCCTCAGAGGAACACTTTCATGCTTTTGGAAAAAAAAAGGCTTGTTGGAGTGTTATTATGCAAATTTCAAACCTGGAAAAATGAGGAAACCAATTAGAAAGATTGCAAACCTTGTTTCTCATTTATTGCATTTGAGAGATACTTGGTCAAAAGCAAAAACAAAAAACCACACATCCTGGAACCAACTTTATTTAGCTGAAAACTGAGGAGATTTTGGAATGTCAAGGCAGAATCAAAGAAACCCTGCTATGGCACGTGGGAGGACCTCTGGGTCCTCAAGACCACCCCGTCTTCTCTCCACAAAGCACAGATTCACACACATCCTCTGAAAAAGGAAAGGCTTTCTCAACCTCCTGCCTATCCCCATCTCCTGAAACAAGACCACCATCCCTACTGGGCTTGCTTTATCCAAAAATGGACCCAAATAATCAACAAGGAAGTTATATGAAATCTTTAAAATGCTGATGAGATTCATCCTTCATCTTCATTCAGATACATATGATGTAAAGAGAATAGAACACAAATAGGATACTTACAAAACTAATAAAAATAGCATCTTTTGAACAAGATTTAATGATGTGAGGTCATCACAATAGGTTATTAACTGAAAAAAGAAAAGATACAGTAACACAACATTGTAAATCAACTATATCCCAATTAAAATTAAAAAAAGAAAAGATACAAAACTATCCACAGTATTTACCAATACAGAGGAAAAAAAGATGAGTGGAAAAGACACTGAAAATATTATAGTGATTCTCTCTAGTGGTAAGATTATAGGAGATTTTTATTCTTTACCTATTCCTGTATTTTGTACAATAAGCACAGAGACCTTTTATAGTCAGAAAAAAATTCCATATATGCATATGTATCTACTTTGGTCTCTTCTCAAAATCCGCTTTCCCAGTTCCCACTGAGAATTTCCCTGTTCACTCCAGTTTGACAGCTTAACCAGGGGACAGCAAGTTAAGGCCTCCCTAGGCTGACAGCAGTCTCCTGTTTGGATTCCAATCTGGTCCTTGATATTGGTACAAAGGAGCTTGTTAAAATGTTGAGCTACTTGTGATCATGTAGGGGGGCTGGAGGGCATCTGGAACGAGAGGTTGCCATGGTGAGGAGGGCTGTTCAGGCAGTAGTTTGAACAGAAGACATTCGACTACTAAGAACAAAGGCAGAAGAAGAGCAAGCAACAGCAGAAACATCCTGTAGGAAACTCTCTCAGTCTATCCACTCACTCCACACTCTCCCTCTCAAAGGTGCACTGACCTCCTGCACCTCACAATGGGCATCTTTTATTGTCATCATTATTATCATCAATATCACCACCACCACCACCATCATCATCATCACCATCATCATCACCATCATCATCATCACCATAATCATCATCACCATAATCACAATCATCATCATCATCACCATCATCATCATCATCACCATCACCATCATAATTACCATCATCATCACCATCATCACCATCATCATCACCATCATCATCATCATCATCATCACCATCATCATTACGATCATCATCACTATCATCACCATCAACATTACCATCATCATCACCATCATCACCATCACCATCATCATTACGATCATCATCACTATCATCACCGTCAACATTACCATCCTCATCACCATCATCACCATCATTACCATCATCATCACCATCATCATTACGATCATCATCACTATCATCACCATCAACATTACCATCGTCATAACCATCATCACCATCATCATCATCATCACCATCATCATCAACACCACCACCACTATCATCAAAATAACCACCATCTTCACCATCATCACCACCACCACCACCACCACCATTATCATCACCATTACCACCACCTCCCCACCTAGAATATTAAGCATTATCTCATTTAATCCCGCTAACAACCTGTTGTATAGGGATTATTAGCTCCATTTTAAAGATGAGAAAACTGAGGATCATTGAAGTGCCTTGCCTTAGGTCAAATAGCATAGTAGTCAAGTGCACAGTCTCTGGAGCCAGAGAAGCAGGTGTTTGATTCCCAGCTCTGCCACTTCTGGTTGTGTGACCTTGGACAAGGTACTTAATCTCACTGTGCCTCAGTCTCTTCATATGTAAAAAAGAGACATTAATAGTACCTACCTGTATTCGTTTCCTATTGCAGTTGTCACAAGTTGCCACAAATTTACTGGCTTAAAGCAACACACATTTTTTTCTTTTTTAGTTCTGAAGGTCAGAAGTCCAAAATGACTCCTATGGAGCTGAGCTCAAGGCATCTAGAGGGCTGTTTCCTGCTGGAGACTCCAGTGGAGAATCCATGCCTCACCTCTTTGACCTACTAAATGCTGCTTCCTGCCCCTCCCTCCATCTTCAAAGCCAGCGCTACAGCATCTTCTCTTTTCCCTGACCTCCTGCCTCCCTCTTGTAAAGCAGGGATCCCCAACCTTTTTGGCACCAGGGCCCAGTTTCGTGGAAGACAATTTTTCCACGGAAGGAGGTGGGTGCAGAGGATGGTTCAGGCGGTAATGCGAGTGATGGGAAGTGGCAGATGAAGCTTCGCTCACTTGCTTGCCCGCCACTCACCTCCTGCTCTGTGGCCTGGTTCCTAACGGTACCGGTCCACAGCCCGGGGGTTGGGGACCCCTGTTGTAAAGGATCGTCCTGATTACATCAAGCCTACTTTGATCATCCAGGATCATCCCCCCACCTCAAGATCCTTAATCATATCTGCAAAGTCTTTTACCAGGTAAGGGAACATATTCACAGGTTCCAGAAACTAGTATGTGAATTGAATGTCTTTGAGGGGAGGCATTATTCAGCCTAGGAAGGCTATTATAAGCATAAATGAGATAATATAAAGGGAGGGCTACAGAACACCATCAGGCATGATGCTATATAAGTGTTAGTTGCTGTTATTAATAAGTCACACACACACACAGATGACATGGTGTAGCTAAGATTCGAGCCCATGCCAAAGAAAAGCCCAGATGTCATAGGAACCGTAAAATCCCAAAGTGGAGTGAAAATCCCAGGTGGGGAAAAAGTTTTGCCTGGTTCTGCAACAGACCCAGGATCATCTGTCTGGTTTCCTTGATTAGGAAGTGCCTTGGATTTACAAGTCAGTTGGTTTCGACCTCAACCAAGAAGATAACACAAAATGCCAGACATGATCTCTGAATTATGGAAGGAACTGGGCTCCTCAGCTTTTATCAGGGTCTAGATGTTTCCCCGGGCACAAGGGAAGTTGAGCTGTAAACATAAACAGAATCACAAGTCATGCCCTCAAGCTTTAATAGCAAGTTGGGGAGTTTCTCCCAACTTTTGAAAGGGCAAATAGGCTCTCATTAATTTCATTCCATCATTTAGCATTTCTGATGGTTTTGACAGTCTAAAAAAAAAATGAGTGGCTGCTAAAAAAAAAAAAGAAAACGTCTACTATTTGGAAGACAGCCCGGTGAAACAGAAGAAGGGGAGAACTGGGGTTTGGAGCCAGCAGGCCTGGACTCCCATCCACGCTCTGAACCAACATCTTCTGTAACCAAGGGTGGACCCCTCCCCTGGCAGGGCCTCAGTTTCCTCAACAGTAAAGTGAAGGGGCTGAGGTCCCCCCAGTTTCTGATATTAGATCATTTATTGATTCAATTCTTCTGAAATGCCTTCCTCTTTCCCCTACTCCCTCTCTCACCAAAAATTTCATCTTTTTTTTTCCCTTCCCCCAAAGGAGGCTCTTTACTTTGAAAACACTCGTTATTTCTAATTTGCACAACAAGTCTAGCTGGTTTGAATAGATAGTAGAAGAAACACGGATTTGGGTTTTGCTCTGTTGTTTACCAGCTGTGTGATTTTGAGCAAATTACTTAACCTCTCTGTTTCCCCAGCCCTAAAACACAGATCATTCCTCCTCATAGGAATGTTGTGAGGCTTAAATAAAATACACACAAAGAACTTAGAATAGTGGCTCCCATGTAGCAAGTGCTTAATAAAAACGGACATTAACCGTTATTATTAGTATCATTATATATAATGTTATTATTATCGTTTCCTTTGGCGGATCTCCTAAATCCCACCTTTTGGTGATTTTAATAAGGGCATTTTGAAAAAGTCATTTCAGATGACAAAGTCTCCTGTCCTGGTGCCCCTCTTCCAGGAAGAAAGGAAAGAAAGCAAGAAGGAAGAAAAGGAGGAATCCAGGGAGGGTAGGAAGGACAAAGAGAGGGAGGAAGAAAATTCAAATACCCAACATCAGAGGGATTTAATCACAAGGAAAGAAAAACACCATTAAAAGCTATAATTTATGGCTTTCAAGAAATTATATCGATTTGAAAAGGAGCATTGAAATTGTGCCTCCTTAGGAGTAAAATAAACAGCTTTCTGAAGGGTTAGGAGATAATTTTTTATGAAAACTGAGTTTGTTTAAATGTCAGAAAAAGTGATTAGAATATTTGACTTTCTCCTGCAATAATGGCAGCAACTGGCCTGGAAGATTTTCACTCAAGTTGTTGAAGGTGAATTTGATTACAATTGAAATGCGCAGACAAAAGCTCAGGTCCCTGATGGCATCTAGCTGGCAGCCAGTCAAGAAGCGGATGACATCACCCATGTCCGGAGACCTGTCTCGGGACCCCGCCCGGGGATTCCCCCAAAACACGGGACTCTCCTATGGTACCTGCCTTCCTCACGGGGAGAGCAATTCTGATCAAACCCACACTGAGCAAGTATTTGCATTTTATGGGGTTTTGTTTAATTACAAAGCTAATACATGTTTATTACAAACAGTTTGTTAATATGAGACTAAAAAATAATTTTATTTAATCACTTGCCCTCACCCAAACCCAATCCCATGAGCAAAGAAGACTGCAGTAAATATTTCAGGACTGGGAAGATACTTCTTCAGCATTACAAAGAATGTCTATTTCAACCCAATTGTTCACAGCATCTATTGCAGTGAAATTCTAAAGCAGCATTTCCCAAAGTGTTTCCCTAGACCACCAATGCATGAAAGTCTCTACCAAAAAAAGGAAGGGGAAGAGGCGGGTCGGTTGCACCCATTTCCCAGACATGCACAGTGAGCACTATCATACCTAAGACTCAGAAGCTGTGCAGGAGAAAAAAAAACACTTTTTAAAAATTTAACCAAGCATTACCCAAGACATCCTGAAAACCCAGAATCCCATGGAACACACTTTAGGAAACACTGCATTTAGAAGCAAAACAAGACGATCTCCTATGACAGTTATTAAATATGATTTTTCTAGATTTTTTTTAGCCAATACTCTAACACATGAAAATGGAAATAATTGGAGCTTTTAGAAATCAGACAGAAATCATCTGTTGGCAGATGTTTTGTTTATCTACAAATTACAAAAGAATAAGCTCTAAAACTGTTAGAATTAGTAAGAATTCAGCCAAGTTGCTAGAATAAAGGCCAAATATTCAAAATAATGGATTTTCCATAGTGTGGCAATAACTAATTAGATGTTAAGATATTTAATCACAATAATAATTTTTTAATTATGGAGATATATCTATAATGAAAAAAAGTTAAAATTTTCATTAGGGAGATGAGACGGTATTTTATGAGTAATGCTCAAGAAGGAATGCTTAAATAAGGGAATTAGTAATGGTGTGAATTTAAGGAAGGAGTGAAGAAATTTTGGAGCAAGTTGGCCTTTCACTTGAAAAATGGTGTGCCTCTTCCTCTGGCCTCCATGGTTTCTTATGAGGAATCCTCTGTCATTTGAATCATTTTGTCTTTATATATAATGCCTCATCTTTCCAGATGCTTTCAAGATTTTTTTTTCCTTTGTCTTTATTCTTTGTCCTTAGTTTTTGATTATGATGTGTCTTGGCATAGATTTATTTGGGTTATCCTATTTGGATACACTTGACTTCTAGAATCTGTAGGTTTATGTCTTTTTGCCGAATTTGGGGTGTTTTCAAGCATTATTTTTCCAAATCTTTTTTTGGTCCACATTTTATCCTCTCCTTCTAGTACTCCAATGATACAAATGTTAGATCCTCACAGGTCCCTGGGACTCTTTTCATTTCTTTTTTAGTCTATTTTCTCTATGTGGTTCAGATCAGACAATTTCTGTTGTTCTATCTTCAAGTTCATTGATTTTTTTTCTTCTTTTATATTTGTTCTGCTATTGAGCATATTCAGTGACCTTTTTAATTCAGTTCTTGTATTTTTCAATTCTAAAATTTCCATTTGGTTCTTCTTTATATCTTCTGTTTCTTTGCTGAGACTATTTTTTCCTTTGTTTCAAACATGTTTGTTATTACTTATTGATGCATTTTCATAGTGGTTACTTTAGAATCTAAATTCTGAATCATTTCTGTGTTGGTGTCTATTGATCCCCTTTTCTCATCAAATTGAAATTTTCCTGGTTCTTAGTTTGAGGAGTGACTTTAATTGTATCCTGGCCATTTTGAGTATTATCCTGTAACACTCTGGACCCTATTTAACCTTCTTTTTTTGCAGACAGTCACCCTGTTTAGGTGTGGTACGCAGGCCCAAGTGGAGCAGAAGATCCCCGCTGGGCCCCACTGACACCATCCCAGGAAAAGTAGAGCACAGACTCACACCACCTCATTGCCCCCAGGTTGGGGTGGAAACTCCCTGCCTCTAGGTGGGGCCAGAAGTCCAGCTGGCCACTTAGCTCTGCCAGCACCACAGGGAATGGGAGAATTCAGGAGGAACTTGGGGGAGATTTTCCCTTGGTGTTTGGCTGGAATGGGGTGAGTGCTAGCTGCTAGGCTGCCCTTTTCTCAGACCTTTGGTTAGAGTGAGCAGGCTTCCCTAGGAGAGCTTTTTCTGGTCATACCTGTTGATGGTTCCAGATTGCTGGCCACGCACAGACACAGGAACACCTGGACTATCACTTCCCAGGTGCCCTCAAGACCTCCCTAAGGGACTTCCCTGATGGCTCAGCGGTTAAGAATCTGCCTGCCAAAGCAGGGGACACGGTTCCATCCCTGGTCCAGGAAGATCCCACATGCCGTGGAGCAACTAAGCCCATGTGCCACAACTACCGAAGCCCGCACGCCTAGAGCCCGTGCTCTGCAACAAGAGAAGCCACCGCGATGAGAAAGAAGCCCACGCACCGCAACAAAGAGTAGCCCCCGCTTGCTGCAACTAGAGAAAGCCTGTACGCAGAAACGAAGACCCAACACAGCCAAAAAATAATTAATTAATTAATTAATTAAAAAAAAAAAAAAAAAAAACTCCCTAAGAAGGGTTGTCAGTGGAGGGGGTCAAAGCGGAGATCAATCAGTCTTCCTGGGTCAAGCCCAGATGCTCTGCTGACATTTTCATTTTTTCTTTTTTTAAACAGCTTTACTGAGTAAAGCTCAGAGTTTGCTCAAAGAGTTTGCTCAAAGTGTAAAATTCAATGGTTTTCATTCATAGAATTGTGCATCCGTCATCACAATCAATTTTGACATACAGTTCACCCTTGAACAACATGGGTTTGAACTTATACACAGATTTTTTTCAATAAACATATTGGAAAATATTTTGGAGATTTGCAACAAGTTTGAAAAAACCCACAGACAAACCATGCAGCCTAGAAATATCAAAAGAAAAAAGAAAAAAAGAAAAAGTTAGGTATGTCATGAATGCATAAAATTTATGTAGATACTAGTCTATTGTATCATTTACGATCATAAAATACACACAAAACTATTATTAAAAGTTAAAATTTATCAAAACTTACACAAACGCTTATAGACCATACATGGCACCGTTTGCAGTCAAGAGAAATGTAAACAAATGTATGTAAAATGCAGTATTACATCATAACTGCATAAAAGCAGCAGTGATGTAGCTGGTACTGCTAAGAAGCATCAAGCAATAAGGATGGAATCAAAAGTGAAAATAATTGAGAGAATGGAGGGAGGTGAAAAGATGGTAGACCTGAAGGAATTGGAGGCCCAGAGAAAGGACGAAGAGAGACAAGAGGAAGAAGAAGTAACTGAAGAACCGAAGAGATTCATGACGCAGGAAACGGCAAGGGGATTTTCTTTATTTGAGGAGGCACTGTTAGTTTTTGAGGCACAGGACCTGAACGTAAACAGTACACGAAGGTTGCAGCAGCTGTTCAGAGTGCAATCCAGTGCTTCCATGTCATCTATGATGAGAAAAAAAGAGCTACTACCCAGACATCACTGGATCGTTTTTTCAAGAGGGTAGATAGAATTGAATCCAGCAAGGAACCAGAACCTGTGCCATCAACATCAGGTGTGAGTGACATTGCAGCTTGCCCTCCATCTCCTATTGCTGACGACCCTTCAGCTCTACCATCTCCCACCTCCTCTCCCTCCTCCTGTCAGTAACTCTTCTTGCCTGTTCACTCGATGCCAGCCCCTGGATGCCAGCTGTTGTACTGCACTACTGTACTTTTCAAGGTACTGTACTGTAAGAATAAAAATGTTTCATTTAAAAACATCATAACTGCATAAAATTAACTGAAGTACACACTGTACTGGTGTAACATTTTTGGAGTCACCTCCTGTGGCTCTGGAGGGTGAGTTCAAGTGTTGTGAGCACCCACTTGAAACTCTGTGTGACACTAATCATCTCCAAGTGAACAGTGCGTCTCTCCAGTAAATTGCATATCACAGTAAAAAGTGATGCTCGCAGTTCTTGTATATTTTTCATCATGCTTAGTGCAATACCATAAACCTTGAGTAAAAACCATGAGACCCATACGAAATGCCACCGGTGATGCTGGAAGCGCCCCCAAGAAGCGGAGAAAAGTCATGATGTTACAAGAGAAAGTTGAATTGCTTGATGTGGACCATAGACTGAGGTCTGCAGTTGCAGCTGCCGCCATTTCAAGATAAATGAGTCCAACGTAAGGATCATTATAAAAATGAAAAGGAAATTCATGAAGCCATCGCTGCAGCTACACAGGCAAGCATGAAAACCTTGCACTTTTGGCAAAATACTTTTAAATCTCATATTGAAAATGCAGCTTAGGACTTCTCTGGTGGTCCAGTGGTTAAGACTTTGCCTTCCAATGCAGGGGGTGCGAGTTCAATCCCTGGCTGGGGAGCTAAGATCCCACATGACTTATGGCCAAAAAAGCAAAAAAAGACATAAAACAGAAGCAATATTGTAACAAATTCAATAAAGACTTTTAAAAAATGGTCCACATTAAAAAAAAACTTTAAAAACAAAAAAAGAAAATGCAGCTTTATGTGAGTGCAGGATTGCTATAAGAAAGGCAAACCTATAGACTCTAATATGATTGGAGAAAAAGTGAAGTCATTATAGGACAACTTAAAGCGCAAAGAAAGTGAAGGATCCAAAGCTGGAGATTTAATGCTAGCAAAGGATGGTTTGATAATTTTAGAAAGATGTTTGGCTTTTTAAATGTCAAGAAAACAACAGAAGCAGCTTCTGCAACCAAGAGGCAGCAGACAAGTTCCCAGATGCCATTAAGAAAATCATTGAGGAGAAAGGACATCTGCCTGAGCAGGTTTTTAATTGCAGACAAAAGTGCCTTATTCTGGGGGGGGAAATGCCACAAAGGACATCTGTTAGTAAGGAAGAGAAGGGAGCATTAGGATTTAAGGCAGGAAGGGATAGACCAACTCTACCGTTCTGTGCAAATGCAGTCAGGTTTATGGTCAGGACTGCCCTTATCTATAAAGCTGCTGACCCCCAAGGCTTGAAGGGAAAAGATAAACACCAGCTGCCAGTCTTGAGGTTGGATGACAAGAAGGTCTGGATAACAAGAGCCCTTTCTCTGTATTGGTTCCATTGATGCATTGTCCTTGAAGTCAGGAAGTGCCTTGCCAGTAAGGGACTGCCTTTTAAAGTTCCTTTGATATTGGACAATGCCCCTGGCCACCCAGAAACCCATGAATTCAATACCAACGGCATCAAAGTGGTCTACTTGCCCCCCAACACGTCTCTAATTCAGCCTCTAGATCAGGGGGTCATAAGGACTTTTAAGGCTCATTACACATGGTGCTCTATGGAAAGGATTGTCAATGCTATGGAAGGGAACCCCAATAGAGAGAACATCATGAAAGTCTGGAAGGATTACACCATTGAAGATGCCATCGTTGTCATAGAAAAAGCCGCGAAAGCCATCAAGTCCTAAACAATAAATTACCTTTGGTTTCTAAATCTCATTCTCCTCATGTACAAAATTGGCACAGTATCTAGCTTGCAGATTTCTTGTGAAGATAAACAATAACAAATGCAAAGCACTAACACAGCGTCTAGTACACAGCTGAAGACCAGCTCATGTTATCTTTTATGATGAGAGAAAATCAACTTTATTTTAAATTGATGAATAAACAAATGCCTGGTAAACATGCATATATTACCTGGTAATAGCCCCTAAGGTCATCTCCTATCCTTTAATTCAATTAATGTCTATTTATTGAGTGTAAACTATAGACCAGGCATTAGTCTTGTCACATTCACCCAGACTGGCTGCTGGATAAATATTCTGACACTCCTGGCTGCTGAGAAGAGACCATTCAAGGCCAGGAAGGTTCAGATGAGCAGGTGCATTGCAACCATAGCTCTGGGGAAGGGAGAGAGAAATGTGAAAGCATCCAACCAGGGAGATGGAGCACCTAAGCCCAGCACCTAAGATGCTGGCGTCATCCTCCGGGGACACTTGAATTAGACCCTAATCACAGTCGGTCTTGGAGACTTTGCTTACTGCCTCTAAGGCTGATCCTTGCCCCAGTGAGCCACAGATGGCCAGACCCAAGGTTTTGGGGTAGGAGTCAAGGCTGCATCTGGCTGAGAACCACCAAATCTGTTTGCTAGAGCTGCCGTAACAGATACCACGGACGAGTGGGCTTACACATAGAAATTTATTCCTCACAGTTCTGGAGCCTGGAAAGTCCAAAATCAAGGTGTTGGCAGGTTTGGTTTCTTCTGAGGCCTCTCGGCTTGGCTTGCAGACGGCCACCTTCTCGCTGTGTCCTCCTGTGGTCTTTCCTATGTGCACACGCCCCAGGTGTCCTCGATGTGTCCAAATTTCCTCTTCCTATACAAGTACCACTCAAATTGGATTAGGGTCCACCCATATGACTTCATTTAACCTTAATTACATCTTTAAAGGTTCTATCTCCAAATACATTCTGAGGTATTGGGGATTAGAATTTCAACATATGAATTTGGAGGGGACATAATTCAGTTCATAACAGCCACCAAAACAAAAAAAACCTATCTTTCAATAGAGAGTTGTCTCATGTAACAAGAAGTCTAGAAGTAGTTGTTCAGGGCTGGTACTCAAAGATGTGATCAAGGACCCTGTTCCTTCTATTTTCCCACCCTCCAGCCCTAATTTAGTTTTCAACCTCAAGGTCACACTTTCACTCCAGGCAGGAAGCAGCAGATGGCAAAGGGCCAAAGGTTATACTAGTTAGAGCATGGCCCTTTTCAACATTTTCCTAAAAGCACCTCCTGGTGACCTCCACTCCCACCTTCTTGGCCAGAATGACATCACATGGCCACCCCTAGCTGCAAGGAAGTCTTGGGAGATGAACGTGTTTCACTGGGCTCGCAGCTTCCCCAATAAGGTTGGGCTTCTATTGATAAAGGAGAAAGGAGAATACTCTTGGGTAAGAAGGAGCAGTGCCTTCCACAAATAAGGTGGCAAAGATGCTATTGCCCTAATGGTGGGCACTAGAAGTCCTTGAGGAGGAATGCTGGGCAGCTGGGAAAACACTGAGATAATTATTTTGGGAGGGAGCTCTGGGTGTCAGCTAACATCTAGCCATTAGAGGAAAGGGCAAGCTATGCCGCATAATCAGGGTGAAGTACTTGCAGCTTCCAGAGGCCAAGAGGGACAAAGGGATGCAACCAGAAATAGACTTTGGGGAGCAAGAGAGGAGAAGAAAAGTCAGAGTGGATGATCAGGGGGCAAAGATGGGCAATTGAAAATTTAAAAAAGAAAAGCCTAGTGTTAGAAGGGCCAAGATGCGACTGTGGGGCTCCCGGGTACAAATCCTTTCTGTGTCCCCTGTTTCTTGTTTGTAAGAAATAGATTCAGCCTCTTTGAGCTTCCCTGAGTTTCAAAGGGCAGATTCAAACAGTTGCTAATCAGGGAAGGGAGGGGATGGAGAGACAAGAGAGGAGCAGTCAAGAAACAACAGTGCAGCCTTGAGGCGGGGTCCTGGTGCCCCCTCCAGGGATACACATAACAATATCTTTAAGCTCTTTTGCAGAACTAAAACCCCCAACAAATGGAAAGTGTTAGCATTCTTCATTCCAGAGAAGACCACCTGAGGCCAGATTAAAGGAACCAGAGAAGCTCATCAAGAGACCACCTGAGGCCAAATTAAAGGAGTGCAGGCCCTGCACATCACCCTGATCTTATCAGTAGCCCTGCCCTTGAACCATTGCTATAAAACTCACCAAATCCTTCCAGGTTGGGATGCAGTTTTGAGGGGCATGAGCCTGCTGTGTCCCCCTTTGCCTGGCAAAGCAATAAAGCTATTCTTTTCTACTTCACCCAAAACTCCGTCTCCGAGATTCAATTCAGCTCCAGCACAGAGGCCGAGTTTTTGGCATCATTACCTGCTGCAAGTATTGAATAATAATCAATTCTTCCTTCTCCCGAGCTTTGGCTCGACACCGACCAAGAGGCAAACCCAGTTTTCAGGTAACAAATTTGGAGACTCTGGTGGGACATCTCTCCCCTGACCCCTTAGGAGAACAAAATACCCAGAGAGTAAGCGATGGCTGTGTGAGTGCCAGGAAAACCCCTCCTCCTCTCCCTCCTGGATCTTCTGCAAAGTCTACTTTGCTCATGAAAGTTTTATTGGGGGAGGGGGAGCGCCCTGGAGAGGCACTGGGTTTCAGGTCAGAATCAGTGGCAGCTGCACGGAGACCGCTTGCAGTCAAACCCAGGAGCGTAAAGCAGGGGAATATGGGCTTTCGTAGACCTGGGGCTGATGAAGGGCTGAACCCAGGGGTCTGAGAGCCCTGGCCATTGTCCAGGGCTCATAAGGGAAGGACAGTGGCTAGAAAAGACGTGACTTCTTTCTGAGATCTCTCTTCCACTGGCACCTGACCTGGGTAAGAGGAAGCCACCATCTATGGCGAGGTGGCCCCAAATCTGTCCTCTCCAGGTCACCTCTGTTTGTCCCAGGAGAGGATCTTCCAAGGGTCTGCTCTCAGCCAACTGCCCTGGTAGGAAATGGTTCTACTAATCTTCCTCCTGTGACGACACCCTCCCCATCTCCCTCCCGTGCTCTATATTTTACGCTGTATTGATCTCCATCTGGCACACTAGGCATTTTACATGCCTATTTGTTGATTGTTTATCTCCTTCAGTTGGAATAGAAGCTCCGTGAGGGCAGGATTCCCTATGTTTCCTTCACTCCCATATTCCCAAGCTCTTGGCACACAGCAGCTGCTCAGGGAACGCATCACGTCAATCAGTCACATTAACTCTCGACACAGGATTGGCTGAAAACTGATGAAGTCAGTCCCTAAGGCGTTTGCCTTTTAATATATAGATATCAAAAAATAATAATACTAGATATCCAGGAGTTTGGAGTAACTTAAAGACTCAAATTAATTGTCTTTAAGTGATACAATCGCAGATAAATCAACAGACTGGTGTGGGAGATATTTGGAAGCAGACAGAACGTCCTGGCTCACCTCCAGCCGCCCCATGGGGTCAGCTACCTGCCCCCCGGAGGTGAATCCGCGGGAGACACACGTGGGCAGCTGAGCAGGTTCCAGGCTGCTTTTCCTTCTAGGCTCGCGAACCCCATCCACAGCCCTGAGCCCGCAGCCAGCCAGCCCCTGCCTTGTGAGTTCCGAGACGTCGTTCTGGAGGAGTTTATGGCGTTATTAATATGGAAATATGCAAGGGTGCTGCGGCCGGCAGCTCTCCCCTATATTAATGACAGTTATCCACAGCCCAAGAGTCAAAGGCGCTTCTGCATGGGTGCTCATTGAAACTGGCCCCGTGAAGAACAGGAGAAAGGCAACAAATCAGCCCTGGAGGCAACCCCCTCACGTCCCTGCGGCTGGGGAGGTCTGTCGCCCCTGGAAAGTGGGGTGACAACCAGAGAAGCTACCCTCCGATCCTGCTGACTGAGCAGTGAACTGGACAGACCACCTCCTCAACTGTCACCTCTGTGCCGGCCTGGCCCCCACCCCACTCCTGAGGAGGGAGGTCCAGCACTCGGTCCTGTCACTTTGAGACTCTCCAGCGACCAAGGGGTGAGGAAAGACGGAGGGAAAATCTGGAGCCACCTCAGGAACCCTGACTCCTACCTACCCTGCCCCTCCCACAAGTCCTGGGGGTCCCCGAAGTAAGAAGCCCTGGGGCATCAGGGGAGAACGGAACACTAATGCACTATACACTTCTGCTGGAAAGTGTGGACCATTTCCTTGACTCGCCTCGGAGCTGTGGAAAGGAGCAACGTCCATGTGGGATTTACAGTTGACAGAAATGTGTTGTCATTGATTTTTAAGATTTCTGTCATACCTCACACTCCATACATGTCAAGTCTTAACTCTTTGTGTCATGGTAATAATGTTTATTATGATTACTATGACTACTATTATGAGAATGCATTCCTCTGCATAGCAGAAACTTCAGGCAAGATTACTTAAAAGAATTCATCCAAAAAGGGATAAATGTTTCCAAATGATAGTTGATCATGACTTTCAGTTACGGATGGCTGCAGAACAAACTACCCCCAAATTTTTTTTAATTTATTTTATTGAAGTATAGTTGATTTATAGTGTTGTGTTCATTTCTGTTGTATAGCAAAGTGACTCAGTTATACACATATATACTTTTTCATATTCTTTTCCATTATGGTTTATCACAGGATATTGAATATAGTTCCCTGTTGTATACAGTAGGACCTTGTTGTTATCCATTCCATATACAAAAGTTTGCATCTGCTAATCCCAAACTCCCAATCCATCCCTCCCCTACCCAACTACCCCTTGTCAACCACAAGTCTGTTCTCTATGTCTGTGAGTCTGTTTCTGTTGTGTAGATAAGTTCATTTGTGTCATATTTTAGATTCTACATGTAAGTGATATCATATGATATTTGTCGTCTGACTTACTTCACTTAGTACGATAATCTCTAGGTCCATCCATGTTGCTGCAAATGACATTTTTTTTTTTTTTTTAGTGGTTGCAAACTACCCCAAAGTTTGGTGGCTTAAAACAACAATTTGTTATTTCTCATGATTCTGTGAGTTCCCTGGGCTTGGCTTCTCGACACAGCAACTGGATCTTAAGAGGACCCACACAGAAGCTGCAAGGCCTCTGAAGGTCTAGGCCAAAGAGTCCCACTATGTCCCCCCTCCCACATTCCATTGGTCAAAGGCACAGGGCCAGCCCAGGATCAAGGGGAGAGGAGACAGACTGCCCCCTTGCTGGGAGGGGTGGCCGTCTCGTTGGGACCATCTTGGCTGTCCATCCACTACAACTCCATACCCTTCGGCACAGGAGACCCACTTTCTCCCGGGGTCACCACGTGCTCATCACCTCGCCTACGCAGGCCTCTACTTTCTTGCTAGTAAAATGGAGATGCTGGTGTCTGTCTGACCAAAGGGAGCTGGGTAGAATGTAGCTTTTTTAAAATTCCCTTCCAGGACTTCCCTGGTGGCACAGTGGTTAAGAATCCACCTGCCAATGCAGGGGACACGGGTTCGAGCCCCAGTCTGGGAAGATCCCACATGCCGCGGAGCAACTAAGCCCGTGCGCCACAACTACTGAGCCTGCGCTCTAGAGCCCGTGAGTCACAGCTACTGAGCCCGTGTGCCACAACTACTGAAGCCCGCGCGCCTAGAGCCCATACTCTGCAACAAGAGAAGCCACTGCAATGAGAAGCCCGTGCACCTCAACAAACAGTAGCCCCGGCTCGCTGCAACCAGAGAAAAGCCCGTGCACAGCAACAAAGACCCAGCACAGCCAAAAATAAAATAAATAAATTTATTTAAAAAAAAGATTATCATACTAAGTGAAGTCAGTCAGACAGAGAAAGACAAATATCATATGATATCATTTACATGTGGAATCTAAACTATGACACATCAGAAAGGGAAAGACAAATATTGTACAATATTGCTTACATGTGGAATCGGAAAAAATGGTACAGATGAACTTATTTGCAAAGCAGAAATAGAGTCACAGATGTAGAAAACAAACTTATGGTTACCAAGGGGGGAAGGTGGCGGGGGTGGGATGAACTGGGAGATTGGGACTGACATATACACACTACTATATATAAAATAGATAACTAATAAGGACCTACTGTATAGCACAGGGAACTCTACTCAATACTCTGTAATGACCTATATGGGGAAAGAATCTAAAAAAAGAGTGGATATATGTATATGTATAACTGATTCACTTTGCTGTACAGCAGAAACTAACACAACATTGTAAATCAACTATACTTTAATAAAATAAAATTTTTTAAGTACCAAAACATTAAAAAAAAACACCTTGAATCTCCTAAATCCTCAGCAACACAAATGGGACCAACTTTGGGCACCAGACTTGCCACAGAGACAGCGGCAAGTGGGGATCTCTCCATTCTGTCGTCCTCTCTCAGGCCTGAGACTCCCTCTGTCCCCGCCTTCTAAGTGTCCCTTTGCACCCCTCTCTGGGCATGGCTGACACGTGTCCTGTGGAAGTGTCCACAGGCAGGGCCAGCTTCCCGGGGTTGTGACCTGAGCTTAGAAGGGCCCATGCTTGGTTTAACGTTCTGACACCACCGTCTTGAGAGTCTTAGTTGTTTTGGGTCCTGGGGCCCCATTTTCATTTTGCACTGGGCCCTGTACATTACATAGCCAGTCCTGTCCACAGTACATACGATAAAACAGTCCCCTTCGACTCAATAGCAAGTAACACAAAGCTTAAAACTCTCCCTGGCATCTCGAGTGTGGGCAGAACACAGAGTGCTTACACAGCGACAGGGACCTCTCCCACGTTCTCCCCCAGGGAGGATGAGCGTGGAGAGTGGTAAGAATCATCGCTGAAAAGTTGAATCAGCTCTGCATCCGGAGAGCTGGGCAATCAGTGCCCTAAATCCATGGAGATCAAGACTCTTTTTATGGAGCTGTAGCAGATTATACCATAAACAAATCCTAGGTGGTCAAAAGGTACAAACTTCCACTTGTAAGATAAGTAAGTCCTGGGGATGTAATGTACAGCATGGTGACGACAGTTAACAATACTCTATTGTAGGGACTTCCCTGGTGGCGCAGTGGTTAAGGCTCCGCGCTCCCAATGCAGGGAGCCCGGGTTCGAGTCCTGGTCAGGGAGCTATATCCCACATGCATGCCGCAACTAAGAGTTCGCATGCCACACTAAGGAGCCTGTGTGCTGCAACTAAGGAGCCCACCTGCCGCAACTAAGACCTAGCACAACCAAATAAATAATTAATTAAATATTTTTTAAGAAAATACTCTATTGCATATTTGAAAGTTGCCAAGAGAGTTGATCTTAAAAGCTCTCATCACAAGAAAAAAAGAAACTTGTAACTGTGTGGTGACGGGTGTTAACTAAACGTATTATGGTAATCATTTTGCAATATATATTACATATATCAGATCATTATGTTGTATGTGCAAAACTAATACAATGTTATATGTCAGTTATATCTCAATTAAAAAATCTCAAACTGGGCTTCCTTGGTGGCACAGTGGTTAAGAACCCGCCTGCCAAGGCAGGGGACATGGATTCAAGCCCTGGTCCGGGAAGATCCCACACGCCACGGAGCAACTAAGCCCAGGCGCCACAACTACTGAGCCTGTGCTCTAGAGCCCGCGAGCCACAACTACTGAGCCCGCGTGCCTAGAGCCCGTGCTCTGCAACAAGAGAAGCCACCGCAATGAGAAGCCCGCACATCGCAACGAACAGTAGCCCCCGCTCGCCACAACTAGAGAAAGCCCGTGCGCAGCAGCGAAGACCCAACACAGCCAAAAATTAATTAATTAATTAATTAATGTTCTTAAAAATCTCAAACTAAAAAAAAAAAAGAATCATCGCCGAGAGGCCCCCATCCCTGTGCTGGGACCTCAGGGAAACAGCCCTTGTCCTTGACCCCAACTACCTATCTGTAAAGACTCAGTTAATGCAACCTCAGGTTAATTAACTAACCTCTCTGAGCCCCTGTTCTTTCTTCTCTCCAATTATAAAAGCAATAAATGCTCATTAAAGAAAAATTGAAAAGTGCAGAAAAATAGAAGGAAGAGCACCTCTAACCTCATTACCTAAGTACCAGCATTGTTAACACTGGAGAGTCTTCCTGTCAGCCTTCTGTCTCTAAGTTTTACTCTTAGGCTGAAAGGATGACCCACCTTCTTTCTCCCCCTTCCCCCCCAGAAGAATGTGGGTAACCCTCGGGAGCTTCTGCTGCTGTTTGCCTAGAAAGCCGATTGAAAGGGCAGAGGAATAGTAGCTGACCTCAGGGATGGTGAGAGAAGTTGGGCACTGCCCATCCACCGTGGCTCTCAGGGGGCTGCCCTCTCATCGAGATGGGGCCCCAGAGAAGGATCCAGACAGCCAGCCCAGCCCCAGCCAGTGATACAGATGCTCTCTCCACCCCAAGAGCATCCTTCTCACTGGTTCCTACCCCAGCTCAGACGACCAGGAAGGGGGACGAAAACAGGGAAGGAGAAATCTTGTGTTGTGGGGGAGAGACCGTCAGGGGCTAAGCAGACACGGGTGGGCGGGTCATTTCTCCAAACCACAGCCCTCCTAGATGAATAGAAAAGATGGTTGTTTCTGAGGCCAGCATCCCTCCAGGACCAGAGGTGGGGACTCCCATGAGGCTGCTGGTGGGGGATGGGTGGGGAGACAGGAGGAAGGAACCGCAGGTAACCACCGTGTCAGCTGACCCCCCAGGCCGATGGCATCTAGGAAGTACCTCCTACATTAAGAGGTGATCACACACACAACTACATATAAAACAGATAACTAATAAGAACCTGCTGTATAGCACAGAGAACTCTACTCAATACGCTGTAATGACCTATACGGGAAAAGAATCTAAAAAAAAAAAGTGTGGATATATGTATATGTATAACTGATTCACTTTGCTGTACACCTGAAACTAACATAACATTGTAAATCAACTATACTGCAATAAAATTTTTTTTTAAATCACAAAATAAGAAGTGATATATACTACACAGAGTATATATATGGCATATCCTGTTCTCTCATGCAACCTTATATCGTAAGTGATTTTCCACCTTATTATTAAACCTCATAAACTTCATAGTTTTCCATTCCGTGGATATATCACAATCCACTTGGCACTGCAGTGAACATCTTTGTAATTAAAGATTTTTCCACATTTCGGATTATTTCCTTAGGCTATAATCCCAGGAAAAAGAATAATTAGATGAAAATTATTGTACATTTTTAAGCCACTCAATGTACTGCTTTCCAAATGACACCAATTTGCAATCCACAGCTTTGGTTGAAAGCCCTGTACAAAGGGGAAAAATAAATATATATAGGATGTCTGCCCTCTCTTGGCTATGCAACATCCAAAGCTGCTTCCCACCCAGGCTGTTGGCAGATGGTCACCTTGGCTACAATTTCTGCGGCCACCCCCCTTTGGTTCACGTCAGTTTTCCAAGCCTGGTTCTCTTCTGAATCCAAGCCTGACTTCTCAGTCAGTTCTGTGTGTTACTCAATGGCTTTCCAAGAAATACCTTTTCTGCTCAGGTTAGCCGGTCCTGACGCTTCCAAGCAAGAACCCTGGCTGATGAACCATCTAGAGCAGACCTGTGCTAGTCCTCTCCCCACGAGCCCTTGGGACAAAACAGACCTGCTCAGGGAGGGAAATACAGCCCCGGGGGAGTTGTGAGAAGGTAGATGGAGACCACTAGGCACGTCCCCCCACCATACCCCAGGAGGGAAGCCAGGATGATCACTGCTCGGCTGGCGGCCAGACACTGGCCTTGCTGAATGGGCTCCTTGCACACAGGCCGAGGGCTGAAGTGACCCCGCCAGCAGGGGCCTCGGGTAGCCTGGGAAGTAGGGGGGAGAGAAAGAGTGAAGAGACCTGGCCGAAGAGAGGGCCCAGCAGAGAAGGCGCAGGAGAGAGATGCTGGATTTAGAAATTGATTACATCGTGCTGTGTAGAGTGTCATGCAACCCCAAACCCCTCTCCCCTTAAGATCCTCTGATAAAAATCTATGCAGTTTCTACCTCTCAGGGTCCTCTTCGTGATTAGCACCTTGAAAATGAGTCTTCAGTTATTTATGCAGAGACAAGGCATCACCCTGCTCCTCTGCCTCCCAGGCCTGGTCTTAAAGCCTCCACGCTCCCAGGAAGTACTAATAAAACCATGTTCAGTCCTCTTTTCAAGCAGGAAACCCACCTGCCCCTCAGGGGCCACAGTCCCTCTTCACAAAGGCCAGAGCAGCTAGGGAGCTGTTCCTGGGGACCCAGAACACAGGGAAACTGCAGGCCGGATGCTGTCTCTGTAACTAAGGGGGCAACAGGAAGGACGGGCCCTGCTGACCTGCGGTTCCTCCCTGGTGGCCCACACGGTGCTGTGTGTCACCCCTATGGGGTTAGCTGGATTTCTTTCAATTAGTTACCAATATTTTTTTTTTAGGTTTTTTTTTTCCCCTCTCTCTCATTTTTTTAAATTGAAGTATAGTTGATTTACAATGTTGTGTAGTTTCTGCTGTACAGCAAAGTGATTCAGTTATATACATACGTATATACATTCTTTTTCATATTCTTTTCCATTCTGGTTTATCCCAGGATATCGAATAGAGTTCCCTGTGCTCTACAGTGGGACCTTGTTGTTTATCCATGCTCTATGTAATAGTTTGCATCTGCGAACCCCAAACTCCCAGTCCTTCCCTCCCCCAACCCCCTCCCCCGTAATTCCCAATATTTAAAACTTGGCAACTGCTCTCAAGAATCAGGAGAACTGGCAGCTCTGGGCCCTCGTGTCCACGGCAGCCACCCAGAGACACAGCGTGCGCTGAAGCGGCCTGCAGACCCGTCCACGCCGGCCCCCTCCAGGACAGAGGGCCTGGGCTATCCCCCTAACCTGCACGCTGGGGGGGATGGGCGCCGTAGTTAAATGGAAGACAGGCCCGGGGTTCCTGCTAAACGAGGGCAGCGTCTTTCTGTTCTCACACGTCTGTGGTCCAGTTTTTTCACGTACCCATCCTCATGGAAGCAGTCAGTAATGAAGGAAAAGCAACGGAACAGCAATCAGCGTTATCGCAATGGGAAGTCTAACCACGACCGGAGGTTGAAATACTTCGAAGCCAAACCTTGCTGGTACATCTTCTAACCTAACAATGCCAAAGAGAGGTTCCCATAGCAACAGGAGCTCCGGGCTTGGTGGTGAGTTTTCCGTGGCTGATACTAACGACTCCGTTCAGAAAGCGGGAAAAAGACAAAGCCAGCTGAGCAAACGTTGGCCACAAGTGTGAAATGTGGGTTTTTTCATGAGCTCCCTTCTGTGGTCAGCTTCATGTTCGCCAGCGTGGGCAGCTGCTTCAGAATGGTGACCTCTGGATTTGGGGGTAGGGAAGGCTCGCTGACCCCCAAACACGGGTCCCTTTTTTTTTCCTCCCTCATCTGTGGCAACAGCCCTCCCTACACTGTCTTGTGTAGCTCTCCACAGTGCATAGCAATCTCTCATACGATAAGTGCTTAATTGAGCACGTACTACGTGAACAGAACAGACATGGTCCCCTGTGCAGGCAAATCACAGGCAAATAATCACACCAGCTGTGATGGCCACTCTGGGGGAAAAATGCAAGTGTCTATGAAAAGTACAAGGGTGGGCCTCATTTACAGTGGAAGGGCCTGGAAGTTGTCTGTGTGGAAGGGCCACTTACCCTGAGAACAGAGGATGAACAGGAGGAAGCTGGGCAGTGAGCTTTCCAAGAAGCAGAGCAAGTACAAAGGCGCCAAGGGGCGCAGAACGTGGGCGCATTCTAGGCTCTGAATAGCCCCTGGGAAGCATGGCAAACGAGGAGGACAGTGGCCAAGCTGAAGCTGGGGACAGAGAGGGAGGGCTGGTCTGCATGGGATTTTAGAGCCTCAGCAATGATTCTATTCTAAGGGCAATGGAACTGTGTTTAAGGATTTCAAACAGAGTCGCTGTATGGAGAAGAGATTAGAAAAGAGATCATGACAGGTTGAATTAAGTAGTGGCTGGCATGGTGGGGAGAAGGGAATGTTTTGAGATAATTTTTTACGTAGACTTGACAAGCCTCTGTGATGGCAGTGGGAGGCCAGGGAAGAGCATTCAAGCTGACTCCTAGTAAGTAAGTTTTTTTTAAGTGTAAAAGGCTCTTAAATACATGAAAAGACGCTCGACCAGGCTCACAATAAAAGAAATGTAAATTAAAACCACAGGGAGATTGTTTCCATATCTTGGCAATTGTAAATAATGCTGCTATGAACATTGGGTGCATGTATCTTTTCAAATTAGTGGTTTTGTTTCTTTCAGATATATGCCCAGGAGTGGGACTGCTGGGTCATACGGCAGCTCTATTTTTAGTTTTTTGAGGAAACTCCGTACTATAGAAGCTGCACCAATGTACATTCCCACCAACAGTGTACAAGGGTTCCCTTTTCTCCACATCCTTGCCAACATTTGTTAATTGTAGATTTTTTGAACCTAAGTGTCCATCAACAGATGAATGGGTAAAGAAGATGTTGTATATATATATATATATATATATATATATATATATATATATATATATATATATATATACAAACACACACACACACACACACACACACACAATGGAATACTACTCAGCCATAAAAAAGAATGAAATTTTGCCATTTGCAGCAACGTGGATGGACTTGAAGGATATTATGTTAAGTGAAATAAGTCAGACAGAGAAAGATAAATACTGTATGATATCGCTTATATGTGGAATCTAAAAAATACAACAAACTAGTGAATATAACAGAAAAGAAGCAGACTCACAGAACAAACTAGTGGTTACCAGTGGGGGGAGGGGCAATATGGGGTGGGAGAAGGGGAGGTACAAACTACTGGGTGTAAGATGGGCTTAAGGATGTACTGTACAACACGAGGAATAGAGCCAATGGTTTGTAGTAAATGTAAATGGAAAGTAGCCTCTAAAAACTGTATAAAAAATTTTTTTTAATTTTTAAACCACAGGGAGATACCATTTGTCACATACCAAATAAAGAAAAATCTATAAACTTAACAAAACACACTGATGATAAAGCTATGGAGAAACAGAAACTCTCTTCGATAGCTGATCAGAATGCAAAATGGAACAATCCCTGCAGAGGGGAATTTAGCAAAATTACATATGCATTTGCCCTTTGCACCAGATACCGTACTTCTATCTCAAAGAAACGTCATCAAAAATGAAGGAAAATAGGGCTTCCCTGGTGGCGCAGTGGTTGAGAATCTGCCTGCTAATGCAGGGGACATGGGTTCGAGCCCTGGTCTGGGAAGATCCCACGTGCCGTGGAGCAACTAGGCCCGTGAGCCACAACTACTGAGCCTGCGCATCTGGAGCTTGTGCTCCGCAACAAGAGAGGCCACGATAGTGAGAGGCCCGCGCACCACGATGAAGAGTGACCCCCACTCGCCGCAACTAGAGAAAGCCCTCGCACAGAAACAAAGACCCAACACAGCCAAAAATAAATTTTAAAAAAAATGAAGGAAAATAAAGACCATTGCACAAAGCTATAATTATAGCACTATTTGTAATAGCAAAAGACTGAATAATCCAACTATCCATCAACAGGAAATTGGTTGGTGCGACTATGAGAAATACAATGGAGTACTCTGTAGCTGGAAAAAAAAAATAAGAACCATCTCTAATACCGATATGGAGTCATCTTAAGGATGTAACTAAGGGAGAAAGAAAGATCAAAGTACACAAGGGGTGAATAGTATGCTTTATTTTGCATAAGACTAAGGAGACTTATTCATTTATATTTGCTTATATTTTCAAAAAAAAATGGAAGCACAAGCAACCAAAGAAAAATAAATGAACTGGACATCATCCAGATGAAAATCTTTTGTCCTTCAAAGACAGCATCAGGAAAGTGAAAAGACAAACCACAGAATGGGAGAAAATATTTGCAAATCATATATCTGATAAGGGACTTGTATCTAGAGCATATAAAGAAATTCTTACAATTCAACAATAAAAAGACAAATAAGCAAATTTCTAAATGGACAAAAGACTTGAATAGACATTTTTCCAGGAAGAGACACAAATGGCCAAAAAGGTGTGAAAAGATGCTCAACATCAGTCATCAGGGATATGCAAATCAAGACTGTAGTGAGGACACTCAAACACGACCTCCATCTCATCTTCCACCTCTCATCCTGTCTACTCCACTTCAGAGCTGAGCTGCTTCCCCAAGTTGCTACACATCCAGTATCCACTTCTCCACTTCCCGTTCATTTTCCAACCTACTCCAACATGGATTCTGTCCTCGTTATTCCATCAAAAGTGCTTTTTGTGGGGTAGGCAAAATGGGTGAAGATGTTCAAAAGGTACAAACTTCCAATTATAAGATAAATAAGTCCTGGGGAAGTAATGTACAGCATGGTGACTATAAAAATACTCCCCTGGGGCTTCCCTGGTGGCGCAGTGGTTAAGAATCTGCCTGCCAATGCAAGGGACATGGGTTCGAGCCCTGGTCCAGGAAGATCCCACATGCCGCGGAGCAACTAAGCCCGTGCACCACAACTACTGAGCCTGCGCTCTAGCTCCCACGTGCCACATCTACTGAAGCCCGCGTGCCTAGAGCCCGTGCTCCGCAACAAGAGAAGCCACCACAATGAGAAGCCCACGCACTGCAACAAAGAGTAGTCCCTGCTCACCGCAACTAGAGAAAGCCCGCACGCGGCAACAAAGACCCAACGCAGCCAAAAATAAAATAAATTTTTTAAAAAATAAATAAATAAAAATAAAAATACTCCCCTGTATATTTGAGAATGGCTAAGAGAATATATCTTAAAAGTTCTCATCACAAGAAAAAAAACTTGTAATTATGTGTGGTGATAGATGTTAACTAAACTTACTGGAGTAATCATTTTGCAATATATACAAAATCATTATGTTGTGCACCTAAAATTAATATAATGTCATATGTCAGGAATTCCCTGATGGTCCGTTGGTTAAGGTGGTCCGTTGGTTAAGACTCCTCACTTCCAATGCAGGGGGCATGCGTTCCATCCCTGGTCGGGGAACTAAGATCCCACATGCTGCATGGCATGGCCAAAAAATAAAAAATTTAAAAATTTAAAAAATTTATATATGTATATATATATACTTACATACATATAATGTCATAT